>NW_027316190.1:270000-611869 GCF_026437365.1 Eucyclogobius newberryi | reverse complement strand
GTGACACAAAGAGTGCAGTGACATGAAGAGTGCAGAGTGTCATGAAGCAGTGCAGAGTGACACGAAGAGTGCAGAGTGACACAAAGAGTGTCAGTGACATGAAGAGTGCAGAGTGTCATGAAGAGTGCAGAGTGACATGAGACACAGTGACATGAAGAGTGCAGAGTGACACAAAGAGTGCAGTGACATGAAGAGTGCAGAGTGTCATGAGAGTGCAGAGTGACATGAGAGTGCAGAGTGACATGAAGAGTGCAGAGTGACATGAAGAGTGCAGAGTGACACGAAGAGTGCAGAGTGACATGAAGAGTGCAGAGTGACACGAAGAGTGCAGAGTGACATGAAGAGTGCAGAGTGACACGAAGAGTGCAGAGTGACATGAAGAGTGCAGAGTGACATGAAGAGTGCAGAGTGACATGAAGAGTGCAGAGTGACATGAAGAGTGCAGAGTGACATGAAGAGTGCAGAGTGACATGAAGAGTGCAGAGTGTCATGAAGAGTGCAGAGTGTCATGAAGAGTGCAGAGTGTCATGAAGAGTGCAGAGTGTCATGAAGAGTGCAGAGTGACATGAAGAGTGCAGAGTGACACGAAGAGTGCAGAGTGACACAAAGAGTGCAGTGACATGAAGAGTGCAGAGTGTCATGAAGAGTGCAGAGTGACATGAAGAGTGCACAGTGACATGAAGAGTGCAGAGTGACACAAAGAGTGCAGAGTGACACAAAGAGTGCAGTGACATGAAGAGTGCAGAGTGTCATGAAGAGTGCAGAGTGACATGAAGAGTGCACAGTGACATGAAGAGTGCAGAGTGACACAAAGAGTGCAGTGACATGAAGAGTGCAGAGTGTCATGAAGAGTGCAGAGTGTCATGAAGAGTGCAGAGTGTCATGAAGAGTGCAGAGTGACATGAAGATTGCAGAGTGTCATGAAGAGTGCAGAGTGACACGAAGAGTGCACAGTGACATGAAGAGTGCAGAGTGACACAAAGAGTGCAGTGACATGAAGAGTGCAGAGTGACATGAAGAGTGCAGAGTGTCATGAAGAGTGCAGAGTGACATGAAGAGTGCAGAGTTTCATGAAGAGTGCAGAGTGACATGAAGAGTGCAGAGTGTCATGAAGAGTGCAGAGTGACATGAAGAGTGCAGAGTGACATGAAGAGTGCAGACTGTCATGAAGAGTGCAGAGTGACATGAAGAGTGCAGAGTGACACGAAGAGTGCAGAGTGACACGAAGAGTGCAGAGTGACACGAAGAGTGCAGAGTGTCATGAAGAGTGCAGAGTGTCATGAAGAGTGCAGAGTGACATGAAGAGTGCAGAGTGACACAAAGAGTGCAGTGACACGAAGAGTGCAGAGTGTCATGAAGAGTGCAGAGTGACATGAAGAGTGCAGAGTGACATGAAGAGTGCAGAGCGACATGAAGAGTGCAGAGTGACATGAAGAGTGCAGAGTGTCATGAAGAGTGCAGAGTGTCATGAAGAGTGCAGAGTGACATGAAGAGTGCAGAGTGACATGAAGAGTGCAGAGTGACACGACGAGTGCAAAGTGACACAAAGAGTGCAGAGTGACATGAAGAGTGCAGAGTGACACGAAGAGTGCAGAGTGACATGAAGAGTGCAGAGTGACACGAAGAGTGCAGAGTGACATGAAGAGTGCAGAGTGTCATGAAGAGTGCAGAGTGTCATGAAGAGTGCAGAGTGACATGAAGAGTGCAGAGTGATACGAAGAGTGCAGAGTGACATGAAGAGTGCAGAGTGACACGAAGAGTGCAGAGTGACATGAAGAGTGCAGAGTGTCATGAAGAGTGCAGAGTGTCATGAAGAGTGCAGAGTGACACAAAGAGGGCAGTGACATGAAGAGTGCAGAGTGACACGAAGAGTGCAGAGTGACATGAAGAGTGCAGAGTGTCATGAAGAGTGCAGAGTTTCATGAAGAGTGCAGAGTGACACAAAGAGGGCAGTGACATGAAGAGTGCAGAGAGACACGAAGAGTGCAGAGTGTCATGAAGAGTGCAGAGTGACATGAAGAGTGCAGAGTGAAACGAAGAGTGCAGAGTGACATGAAGAGTGCAGAGTGACACAAAGAGGGCAGTGACATGAAGAGTGCAGAGTGACACGAAGAGTGCAGAGTGTCATGAAGAGTGCAGAGTGACATGAAGAGTGCAGAGTGACATGAAGAGTGCAGAGTGACATGAAGAGTGCAGAGTGACATGAAGAGTGCAGAGTGTCATGAAGAGTGCAGAGTCACACAAAGAGTGCAGACTGACATGAAGAGTGCAGAGTGACACGAAGAGTGCAGAGTGTCATGAAGATTGCAGAGTGTCATGAAGAGTGCAGAGTGACATGAAGAGTGCAGAGTGACACGAAGAGTGCAGAGTGTCATGAAGAGTGCAGAGTGTCATGAAGAGTGCAGAGTGACACGAAGAGTGCAGAGTGTCATGAAGAGTGCAGAGTGACATGAAGAGTGCAGAGTGACATGAAGAGTGCAGAGTGTCATGAAGAGTGCAGAGTGTCATGAAGAGTGCAGAGTGACATGAAGAGTGCAGAGTGTCATGAAGAGTGCAGAGTGACACAAAGAGTGCAGTGACATGAAGAGTGCAGAGTGTCATGAAGAGTGCAGAGTGTCATGAAGAGTGCAGAGTGTCATGAAGAGTGCAGAGTGTCATGAAGAGTGCAGAGTGACACGAAGAGTGCAGACTGACATGAAGAGTGCAGAGTGTCATGAAGAGTGCAGAGTGTCATGAAGAGTGCAGAGTGTCATGAAGAATGCAGAGTGTCATGAAGAGTGCAGAGTGTCATGAAGAGTGCAGAGTGACATGAAGAGTGCAGAGTGACATGAAGAGTGCAGAGTGACACGAAGAGTGCAGAGTGTCATGAAGAGTGCAGAGTGACATGAAGAGTGCAGAGTGACACGAAGAGTGCAGAGTGACACGAAGAGTGCAGAGTGACACGAAGAGTGCAGAGTGTCATGAAGAGTGCAGAGTGACATGAAGAGTGCAGAGTGACATGAAGAGTGCAGAGTGTCATGAAGAGTGCAGAGTGACATGAAGAGTGCAGAGTGACACGAAGAGTGCAGAGTGACATGAAGAGTGCAGAGTGACATGAAGAGGGCAGTGACATGAAGAGTGCAGAGTGACACGAAGACTGCAGAGTGACATGAAGAGTGCAGAGTGACACAAAGAGGGCAGTGACATGAAGAGTGCAGAGTGTCATGAAGAGTGCAGAGTGACATGAAGAGTGCAGAGTGACACAAAGAGGGCAGTGACATGAAGAGTGCAGAGTGACACGAAGACTGCAGAGTGACATGAAGAGTGCAGAGTGACACAAAGAGGGCAGTGACATGAAGAGTGCAGAGTGTCATGAAGAGTGCAGAGTGACATGAAGAGTGCAGAGTGACACAAAGAGGGCAGTGACATGAAGAGTGCAGAGTGTCATGAAGAGTGCAGAGTGACATGAAGAGTGCAGAATGACATGAAGAGTGCAGAGTGACATGAAGAGTGCAGAGTGACATGAAGAGTGCAGAGTGTCATGAAGAGTGCAGAGTCACACAAAGAGTGCAGAGTGACACGAAGAGTGCAGAGTGACACGAAGAGTGCAGAGTGTCATGAAGAGTGCAGAGTGACACGAAGAGTGCAGAGTGTCATGAAGAGTGCAGAGTGACATGAAGAGTGCAGAGTGTCATGAAGAGTGCAGAGTGACATGAAGAGTGCAGAGTGACACGAAGAGTGCAGAGTGACATGAAGAGTGCAGAGTGACATGAAGAGTGCAGAGTGACACAAAGAGGGCAGTGACATGAAGAGTGCAGAGTGACACGAAGACTGCAGAGTGTCATGAAGAGTGCAGAGTGACATGAAGAGTGCAGAGTGACATGAAGAGTGCAGAGTGACACGAAGAGTGCAGAGTGTCATGAAGAGTGCAGAGTGACATGAAGAGTGCAGAGTGACACGAAGAGTGCAGAGTGACACGAAGAGTGCAGAGTGACACGAATAGTGCAGAGTGTCATGAAGAGTGCAGAGTGACACGAAGAGTGCAGAGTGTCATGAAGAGTGCAGAGTGACATGAAGAGTGCAGAGTGTCATGAAGAGTGCAGAGTGACATGAAGAGTGCAGAGTGACACGAAGAGTGCAGAGTGACATGAAGAGTGCAGAGTGACATGAAGAGTGCAGAGTGACACAAAGAGGGCAGTGACATGAAGAGTGCAGAGTGACACGAAGACTGCAGAGTGTCATGAAGAGTGCAGAGTGACATGAAGAGTGCAGAATGACATGAAGAGTGCAGAGTGACATGAAGAGTGCAGAGTGACATGAAGAGTGCAGAGTGTCATGAAGAGTGCAGAGTCACACAAAGAGTGCAGAGTGACATGAAGAGTGCAGAGTGACACGAAGAGTGCAGAGTGACACAAAGAGGGCAGTGACATGAAGAGTGCAGAGTGACACGAAGAGTGCAGAGTGACATGAAGAGTGCAGAGTGACATGAAGAGTGCAGAGTGACACGAAGAGTGCAGAGTGACATGAAGAGTGCAGACTGTCATGGAGAGTGCAGAGTGACATGAAGAGTGCAGAGTGACATGAAGAGTGCAGAGTGACACGAAGAGTGCAGAGTGACATGAAGAGTGCAAAGTGACATGAAGAGTGCAGAGTGACACGAAGAGTGCAGAGTGACACGAAGAGTGCAGAGTGACACGAAGAGTGCAGAGTGTCATGAAGAGTGCAGAGTGTCATGAAGAGTGCAGAGTGACATGAAGAGTGCAGAGTGACACAAAGAGTGCAGTGACACGAAGAGTGCAGAGTGTCATGAAGAGTGCAGAGTGACATGAAGAGTGCAGAGTGACATGAAGAGTGCAGAGCGACATGAAGAGTGCAGAGTGACATGAAGAGTGCAGAGTGTCATGAAGAGTGCAGAGTGTCATGAAGAGTGCAGAGTGACATGAAGAGTGCAGAGTGACATGAAGAGTGCAGAGTGACACGACGAGTGCAGAGTGACACAAAGAGGGCAGTGACATGAAGAGTGCAGAGTGACACGAAGAGTGCAGAGTGTCATGAAGAGTGCAGAGTGTCATGAAGAGTGCAGAGTGTCATGAAGAGTGCAGAGTGACATGAAGAGTGCAGAGTGACACGAAGAGTGCAGAGTGTCATGAAGAGTGCAGAGTGACATGAAGAGTGCAGAGTGACATGAAGAGTGCAGAGTGTCATGAAGAGTGCAGAGTGTCATGAAGAGTGCAGAGTGACATGAAGAGTGCAGAGTGACACGAAGAGTGCAGAGTGACATGAAGAGTGCAGAGTGACACAAAGAGTGCAGTGACATGAAGAGTGCAGAGTGTCATGAAGAGTGCAGAGTGTCATGAAGAGTGCAGAGTGTCATGAAGAGTGCAGAGTGTCATGAAGAGTGCAGAGTGACACGAAGAGTGCAGACTGACATGAAGAGTGCAGAGTGTCATGAAGAGTGCAGAGTGTCATGAAGAGTGCAGAGTGACACAAAGAGGGCAGTGACATGAAGAGTGCAGAGTGACACGAAGACTGCAGAGTGTCATGAAGAGTGCAGAGTGACATGAAGAGTGCAGAGTGACACGAAGAGTGCAGAGTGTCATGAAGAGTGCAGAGTGACATGAAGAGTGCAGAGTGACACGAAGAGTGCAGAGTGACACAAAGAGGGCAGTGACATGAAGAGTGCAGAGTGACACGAAGAGTGCAGAGTGACACGAAGAGTGCAGAGTGTCATGAAGAGTGCAGAGTGACACAAAGAGTGCAGAGTGTCATGAAGAGTGCAGAGTGACATGAAGAGTGCAGAGTGACACGAAGAGTGCAGAGTGACACAAAGAGGGCAGTGACATGAAGAGTGCAGAGTGTCATGAAGAGTGCAGAGTCACACAAAGAGTGCAGAGTGTCATGAAGAGTGCAGAGTGTCATGAAGAGTGCAGAGTGTCATGAAGAGTGCAGAGTGACATGAAGAGTGCAGAGTGACATGAAGAGTGCAGAGTGACATGAAGAGTGCAGAGTGACACAAAGAGTGCAGTGACACGAAGAGTGCAGAGTGTCATGAAGAGTGCAGAGTGACATGAAGAGTGCAGAGAGTCATGAAGAGTGCAGAGTGTCATGAAGAGTGCAGAGTGACATGAAGAGTGCAGAGTGTCATGAAGAGTGCAGAGTGACATGAAGAGTGCAGAGTGACACGAAGAGTGCAGAGTGACATGAAGAGTGCAGAGTGTCATGAAGAGTGCAGAGTGTCATGAAGAGTGCAGAGTGTCATGAAGAGTGCAGAGTGTCATGAAGAGTGCAGAGTGACACGAAGAGTGCAGACTGACATGAAGAGTGCAGAGTGTCATGAAGAGTGCAGAGTGTCATGAAGAGTGCAGAGTGACACAAAGAGGGCAGTGACATGAAGAGTGCAGAGTGACACGAAGACTGCAGAGTGTCATGAAGAGTGCAGAGTGACATGAAGAGTGCAGAGTGACATGAAGAGTGCAGAGTGACACGAAGAGTGCAGAGTGTCATGAAGAGTGCAGAGTGACATGAAGAGTGCAGAGTGACACGAAGAGTGCAGAGTGACACAAAGAGGGCAGTGACATGAAGAGTGCAGAGTGACACGAAGAGTGCAGAGTGACACGAAGAGTGCAGAGTGTCATGAAGAGTGCAGAGTGACACAAAGAGTGCAGAGTGACATGAAGAGTGCAGAGTGACACGAAGAGTGCAGAGTGACACAAAGAGGGCAGTGACATGAAGAGTGCAGAGTGTCATGAAGAGTGCAGAGTCACACAAAGAGTGCAGAGTGTCATGAAGAGTGCAGAGTGACACGAAGAGTGCAGAGTGTCATGAAGAGTGCAGAGTGTCATGAAGAGTGCAGAGTGTCATGAAGAGTGCAGAGTGACATGAAGAGTGCAGAGTGACATGAAGAGTGCAGAGTGACACGAAGAGTGAAGAGTGACATGAAGAGTGCAGAGTGACATGAAGAGTGCACAGTTACATGAAGAGTGCAGAGTGTCATGAAGAGTGCAGAGTGACATGAAGAGTGCAGAGTGAAACGAAGAGTGCAGAGTGACATGAAGAGTGCAGAGTGACACAAAGAGGGCAGTGACATGAAGAGTGCAGAGTGACACGAAGAGTGCAGAGTGTCATGAAGAGTGCAGAGTGACATGAAGAGTGCAGAGTGACATGAAGAGTGCAGAGTGACATGAAGAGTGCAGAGTGACATGAAGAGTGCAGAGTGTCATGAAGAGTGCAGAGTCACACAAAGAGTGCAGACTGACATGAAGAGTGCAGAGTGACACGAAGAGTGCAGAGTGTCATGAAGAGTGCAGAGTGTCATGAAGAGTGCAGAGTGACATGAAGAGTGCAGAGTGACACGAAGAGTGCAGAGTGTCATGAAGAGTGCAGAGTGACACGAAGAGTGCAGAGTGTCATGAAGAGTGCAGAGTGACATGAAGAGTGCAGAGTGACATGAAGAGTGCAGAGTGTCATGAAGAGTGCAGAGTGTCATGAAGAGTGCAGAGTGACATGAAGAGTGCAGAGTGTCATGAAGAGTGCAGAGTGACACAAAGAGTGCAGTTACATGAAGAGTGCAGAGTGTCATGAAGAGTGCAGAGTGTCATGAAGAGTGCAGAGTGTCATGAAGAGTGCAGAGTGTCATGAAGAGTGCAGAGTGACACGAAGAGTGCAGACTGACATGAAGAGTGCAGAGTGTCATGAAGAGTGCAGAGTGTCATGAAGAGTGCAGAGTGTCATGAAGAATGCAGAGTGTCATGAAGAGTGCAGAGTGTCATGAAGAGTGCAGAGTGACATGAAGAGTGCAGAGTGACATGAAGAGTGCAGAGTGACACGAAGAGTGCAGAGTGTCATGAAGAGTGCAGAGTGACATGAAGAGTGCAGAGTGACACGAAGAGTGCAGAGTGACACGAAGAGTGCAGAGTGACACGAAGAGTGCAGAGTGTCATGAAGAGTGCAGAGTGACACGAAGAGTGCAGAGTGTCATGAAGAGTGCAGAGTGACATGAAGAGTGCAGAGTGTCATGAAGAGTGCAGAGTGACATGAAGAGTGCAGAGTGACACGAAGAGTGCAGAGTGACATGAAGAGTGCAGAGTGACATGAAGAGTGCAGAGTGACACAAAAAGGGCAGTGACATGAAGAGTGCAGAGTGACACGAAGACTGCAGAGTGTCATGAAGAGTGCAGAGTGACATGAAGAGTGCAGAATGACATGAAGAGTGCAGAGTGACATGAAGAGTGCAGAGTGACATGAAGAGTGCAGAGTGTCATGAAGAGTGCAGAGTCACACAAAGAGTGCAGAGTGACACGAAGAGTGCAGAGTGACATGAAGAGTGCAGAGTGACACGAAGGGTGCAGAGTGACATGACGAGTGCAGAGTGACACGAAGAGTGCAGAGTGACACGAAGAGTGCAGAGTGACACGAAGAGTGCAGAGTGTCATGAAGAGTGCAGAGTGTCATGAAGAGTGCAGAGTGACATGAAGAGTGCAGAGTGACATGAAGAGTGCAGAGTGACATGAAGAGTGCAGAGCGACATGAAGAGTGCAGAGTGTCATGAAGAGTGCAGAGTGTCATGAAGAGTGCAGAGTGTCATGAAGAGTGCAGAGTGACATGAAGAGTGCAGAGTGACATGAAGAGTGCAGAGTGACACGAAGAGTGCAGAGTGACACGAAGAGTGCAGAGTGACACAAAGAGTGCAGTGACATGAAGAGTGCAGAGTGTCATGAAGAGTGCAGAGTGACATGAAGAGTGCACAGTGACATGAAGAGTGCAGAGTGACACAAAGAGTGCAGAGTGACACAAAGAGTGCAGTGACATGAAGAGTGCAGAGTGACATGAAGAGTGCACAGTGACATGAAGAGTGCAGAGTGACACAAAGAGTGCAGTGACATGAAGAGTGCAGAGTGTCATGAAGAGTGCAGAGTGTCATGAAGAGTGCAGAGTGTCATGAAGAGTGCAGAGTGACATGAAGATTGCAGAGTGTCATGAAGAGTGCAGAGTGACACGAAGAGTGCACAGTGACATGAAGAGTGCAGAGTGACACAAAGAGTGCAGTGACATGAAGAGTGCAGAGTGTCATGAAGAGTGCAGAGTGACATGAAGAGTGCAGAGTGACACAAAGAGTGCAGTGACATGAAGAGTGCAGAGTGACATGAAGAGTGCAGAGTGTCATGAAGAGTGCAGAGTGACATGAAGAGTGCAGAGTTTCATGAAGAGTGCAGAGTGACATGAAGAGTGCAGAGTGTCATGAAGAGTGCAGAGTGACATGAAGAGTGCAGAGTGACATGAAGAGTGCAGACTGTCATGAAGAGTGCAGAGTGACATGAAGAGTGCAGAGTGACACGAAGAGTGCAGAGTGACACGAAGAGTGCAGAGTGACACGAAGAGTGCAGAGTGTCATGAAGAGTGCAGAGTGTCATGAAGAGTGCAGAGTGACATGAAGAGTGCAGAGTGACACAAAGAGTGCAGTGACACGAAGAGTGCAGAGTGTCATGAAGAGTGCAGAGTGACATGAAGAGTGCAGAGTGACATGAAGAGTGCAGAGCGACATGAAGAGTGCAGAGTGACATGAAGAGTGCAGAGTGTCATGAAGAGTGCAGAGTGTCATGAAGAGTGCAGAGTGACATGAAGAGTGCAGAGTGACATGAAGAGTGCAGAGTGACACGACGAGTGCAAAGTGACACAAAGAGTGCAGAGTGACATGAAGAGTGCAGAGTGACACGAAGAGTGCAGAGTGACATGAAGAGTGCAGAGTGACACGAAGAGTGCAGAGTGACATGAAGAGTGCAGAGTGTCATGAAGAGTGCAGAGTGTCATGAAGAGTGCAGAGTGACATGAAGAGTACAGAGTGACACGAAGAGTGCAGAGTGACATGAAGAGTGCAGAGTGACACGAAGAGTGCAGAGTGACATGAAGAGTGCAGAGTGTCATGAAGAGTGCAGAGTGTCATGAAGAGTGCAGAGTGACACGAAGAGGGCAGTGACATGAAGAGTGCAGAGTGACACGAAGAGTGCAGAGTGACATGAAGAGTGCAGAGTGTCATGAAGAGTGCAGAGTTTCATGAAGAGTGCAGAGTGACACAAAGAGGGCAGTGACATGAAGAGTGCAGAGTGACACGAAGAGTGCAGAGTGTCATGAAGAGTGCAGAGTGACATGAAGAGTGCAGAGTGACATGAAGAGTGCAGAGTGTCATGAAGAGTGCAGAGTGACATGAAGAGTGCAGAGTGAAACGAAGAGTGCAGAGTGACATGAAGAGTGCAGAGTGACACAAAGAGGGCAGTGACATGAAGAGTGCAGAGTGACACGAAGAGTGCAGAGTGTCATGAAGAGTGCAGAGTGACATGAAGAGTGCAGAGTGACATGAAGAGTGCAGAGTGACATGAAGAGTGCAGAGTGACATGAAGAGTGCAGAGTGTCATGAAGAGTGCAGAGTCACACAAAGAGTGCAGACTGACATGAAGAGTGCAGAGTGACACGAAGAGTGCAGAGTGTCATGAAGAGTGCAGAGTGTCATGAAGAGTGCAGAGTGACATGAAGAGTGCAGAGTGACACGAAGAGTGCAGAGTGTCATGAAGAGTGCAGAGTGTCATGAAGAGTGCAGAGTGACACGAAGAGTGCAGAGTGTCATGAAGAGTGCAGAGTGACATGAAGAGTGCAGAGTGACATGAAGAGTGCAGAGTGTCATGAAGAATGCAGAGTGTCATGAAGAGTGCAGAGTGACCAGAAGAGTGCAGAGTGTCATGAAGAGTGCAGAGTGACACAAAGAGTGCAGTGACATGAAGAGTGCAGAGTGTCATGAAGAGTGCAGAGTGTCATGAAGAGTGCAGAGTGTCATGAAGAGTGCAGAGTGTCATGAAGAGTGCAGAGTGACACGAAGAGTGCAGACTGACATGAAGAGTGCAGAGTGTCATGAAGAGTGCAGAGTGTCATGAAGAGTGCAGAGTGTCATGAAGAATGCAGAGTGTCATGAAGAGTGCAGAGTGTCATGAAGAGTGCAGAGTGACATGAAGAGTGCAGAGTGACACGAAGAGTGCAGAGTGTCATGAAGAGTGCAGAGTGACATGAAGAGTGCAGAGTGACACGAAGAGTGCAGAGTGACACGAAGAGTGCAGAGTGACACGAAGAGTGCAGAGTGTCATGAAGAGTGCAGAGTGACACGAAGAGTGCAGAGTGTCATGAAGAGTGCAGAGTGACATGAAGAGTGCAGAGTGTCATGAAGAGTGCAGAGTGACATGAAGAGTGCAGAATGACATGAAGAGTGCAGAGTGACATGAAGAGTGCAGAGTGACATGAAGAGTGCAGAGTGTCATGAAGAGTGCAGAGTCACACAAAGAGTGCAGAGTGACACGAAGAGTGCAGAGTGTCATGAAGAGTGCAGAGTGACACAAAGAGGGCAGTGACATGAAGAGTGCAGAGTGACACGAAGACTGCAGAGTGTCATGAAGAGTGCAGAGTGACATGAAGAGTGCAGAGTGACATGAAGAGTGCAGAGTGACACGAAGAGTGCAGAGTGTCATGAAGAGTGCAGAGTGACATGAAGAGTGCAGAGTGACACGAAGAGTGCAGAGTGACACGAAGAGTGCAGAGTGACACGAAGAGTGCAGAGTGTCATGAAGAGTGCAGAGTGACACGAAGAGTGCAGAGTGTCATGAAGAGTGCAGAGTGACATGAAGAGTGCAGAGTGTCATGAAGAGTGCAGAGTGACATGAAGAGTGCAGAGTGACACGAAGAGTGCAGAGTGACATGAAGAGTGCAGAGTGACATGAAGAGTGCAGAGTGACACAAAGAGGGCAGTGACATGAAGAGTGCAGAGTGACACGAAGACTGCAGAGTGTCATGAAGAGTGCAGAATGACATGAAGAGTGCAGAGTGACATGAAGAGTGCAGAGTGACATGAAGAGTGCAGAGTGACATGAAGAGTGCAGAGTGACATGAAGAGTGCAGAGTGTCATGAAGAGTGCAGAGTCACACAAAGAGTGCAGAGTGACATGAAGAGTGCAGAGTGACACGAAGAGTGCAGAGTGTCATGAAGAGTGCAGAGTGACACGAAGAGTGCAGAGTGACACAAAGAGGGCAGTGACATGAAGAGTGCAGAGTGACACGAAGAGTGCAGAGTGACATGAAGAGTGCAGAGTGACATGAAGAGTGCAGAGTGACACGAAGAGTGCAGAGTGACATGAAGAGTGCAGACTGTCATGGAGAGTGCAGAGTGACATGAAGAGTGCAGAGTGACATGAAGAGTGCAGAGTGACACGAAGAGTGCAGAGTGACATGAAGAGTGCAAAGTGACATGAAGAGTGCAGAGTGACACGAAGAGTGCAGAGTGACACGAAGAGTGCAGAGTGACACGAAGAGTGCAGAGTGTCATGAAGAGTGCAGAGTGTCATGAAGAGTGCAGAGTGACATGAAGAGTGCAGAGTGACACAAAGAGTGCAGTGACACGAAGAGTGCAGAGTGTCATGAAGAGTGCAGAGTGACATGAAGAGTGCAGAGTGACATGAAGAGTGCAGAGCGACATGAAGAGTGCAGAGTGACATGAAGAGTGCAGAGTGTCATGAAGAGTGCAGAGTGTCATGAAGAGTGCAGAGTGACATGAAGAGTGCAGAGTGACATGAAGAGTGCAGAGTGACACGACGAGTGCAGAGTGACACAAAGAGGGCAGTGACATGAAGAGTGCAGAGTGACACGAAGAGTGCAGAGTGTCATGAAGAGTGCAGAGTGTCATGAAGAGTGCAGAGTGTCATGAAGAGTGCAGAGTGACATGAAGAGTGCAGAGTGACACGAAGAGTGCAGAGTGTCATGAAGAGTGCAGAGTGACATGAAGAGTGCAGAGTGACATGAAGAGTGCAGAGTGTCATGAAGAGTGCAGAGTGTCATGAAGAGTGCAGAGTGACATGAAGAGTGCAGAGTGACACGAAGAGTGCAGAGTGACATGAAGAGTGCAGAGTGACACAAAGAGTGCAGTGACATGAAGAGTGCAGAGTGTCATGAAGAGTGCAGAGTGTCATGAAGAGTGCAGAGTGTCATGAAGAGTGCAGAGTGTCATGAAGAGTGCAGAGTGACACGAAGAGTGCAGACTGACATGAAGAGTGCAGAGTGTCATGAAGAGTGCAGAGTGTCATGAAGAGTGCAGAGTGACACAAAGAGGGCAGTGACATGAAGAGTGCAGAGTGACACGAAGACTGCAGAGTGTCATGAAGAGTGCAGAGTGACATGAAGAGTGCAGAGTGACATGAAGAGTGCAGAGTGACACGAAGAGTGCAGAGTGTCATGAAGAGTGCAGAGTGACATGAAGAGTGCAGAGTGACACGAAGAGTGCAGAGTGACACAAAGAGGGCAGTGACATGAAGAGTGCAGAGTGACACGAAGAGTGCAGAGTGACACGAAGAGTGCAGAGTGTCATGAAGAGTGCAGAGTGACACGAAGAGTGCAGAGTGTCATGAAGAGTGCAGAGTGACATGAAGAGTGCAGAGTGACACGAAGAGTGCAGAGTGACACAAAGAGGGCAGTGACATGAAGAGTGCAGAGTGTCATGAAGAGTGCAGAGTCACACAAAGAGTGCAGAGTCACACAAAGAGTGCAGAGTGTCATGAAGAGTGCAGAGTGACACGAAGAGTGCAGAGTGTCATGAAGAGTGCAGAGTGTCATGAAGAGTGCAGAGTGTCATGAAGAGTGCAGAGTGACATGAAGAGTGCAGAGTGACATGAAGAGTGCAGAGTGACATGAAGAGTGCAGAGTGATACAAAGAGTGCAGTGACACGAAGAGTGCAGAGTGTCATGAAGAGTGCAGAGTGACATGAAGAGTGCAGAGAGTCATGAAGAGTGCAGAGTGTCATGAAGAGTGCAGAGTGACATGAAGAGTGCAGAGTGTCATGAAGAGTGCAGAGTGACATGAAGAGTGCAGAGTGACACGAAGAGTGCAGAGTGACATGAAGAGTGCAGAGTGACACAAAGAGTGCAGTGACATGAAGAGTGCAGAGTGTCATGAAGAGTGCAGAGTGTCATGAAGAGTGCAGAGTGTCATGAAGAGTGCAGAGTGTCATGAAGAGTGCAGAGTGACACGAAGAGTGCAGACTGACATGAAGAGTGCAGAGTGTCATGAAGAGTGCAGAGTGTCATGAAGAGTGCAGAGTGACACAAAGAGGGCAGTGACATGAAGAGTGCAGAGTGACACGAAGACTGCAGAGTGTCATGAAGAGTGCAGAGTGACATGAAGAGTGCAGAGTGACATGAAGAGTGCAGAGTGACACGAAGAGTGCAGAGTGTCATGAAGAGTGCAGAGTGACATGAAGAGTGCAGAGTGACACGAAGAGTGCAGAGTGACACAAAGAGGGCAGTGACATGAAGAGTGCAGAGTGACACGAAGAGTGCAGGGTGACACGAAGAGTGCAGAGTGTCATGAAGAGTGCAGAGTGACACGAAGAGTGCAGAGTGACATGAAGAGTGCAGAGTGACACGAAGAGTGCAGAGTGACACAAAGAGGGCAGTGACATGAAGAGTGCAGAGTGTCATGAAGAGTGCAGAGTCACACAAAGAGTGCAGAGTGTCATGAAGAGTGCAGAGTGACACGAAGAGTGCAGAGTGTCATGAAGAGTGCAGAGTGTCATGAAGAGTGCAGAGTGACATGAAGAGTGCAGAGTGACATGAAGAGTGCAGAGTGACACGAAGAGTGCAGAGTGACATGAAGAGTGCAGAGTGACACGAAGAGTGCAGAGTGACATGAAGAGTGCAGAGTGTCATGAAGAGTGCAGAGTGTCATGAAGAGTGCAGAGTGACACAAAGAGGGCAGTGACATGAAGAGTGCAGAGTGACACGAAGAGTGCAGAGTGACATGAAGAGTGCAGAGTGTCATGAAGAGTGCAGAGTTTCATGAAGAGTGCAGAGTGACACAAAGAGGGCAGTGACATGAAGAGTGCAGAGTGACACGAAGAGTGCAGAGTGTCATGAAGAGTGCAGAGTGACATGAAGAGTGCAGAGTGACATGAAGAGTGCAGAGTGTCATGAAGAGTGCAGAGTGACATGAAGAGTGCAGAGTGAAACGAAGAGTGCAGAGTGACATGAAGAGTGCAGAGTGACACAAAGAGGGCAGTGACATGAAGAGTGCAGAGTGACACGAAGAGTGCAGAGTGTCATGAAGAGTGCAGAGTGACATGAAGAGTGCAGAGTGACATGAAGAGTGCAGAGTGACATGAAGAGTGCAGAGTGTCATGAAGAGTGCAGAGTCACACAAAGAGTGCAGACTGACATGAAGAGTGCAGAGTGACACGAAGAGTGCAGAGTGTCATGAAGAGTGCAGAGTGTCATGAAGAGTGCAGAGTGACATGAAGAGTGCAGAGTGACACGAAGAGTGCAGAGTGACATGAAGAGTGCAGAGTGACACGAAGAGTGCAGAGTGTCATGAAGAGTGCAGAGTGACATGAAGAGTGCAGAGTGACATGAAGAGTGCAGAGTGTCATGAAGAGTGCAGAGTGTCATGAAGAGTGCAGAGTGACATGAAGAGTGCAGAGTGTCATGAAGAGTGCAGAGTGACACAAAGAGTGCAGTGACATGAAGAGTGCAGAGTGTCATGAAGAGTGCAGAGTGTCATGAAGAGTGCAGAGTGTCATGAAGAGTGCAGAGTGACATGAAGATTGCAGAGTGTCATGAAGAGTGCAGAGTGACACGAAGAGTGCACAGTGACATGAAGAGTGCAGAGTGACACAAAGAGTGCAGTGACATGAAGAGTGCAGAGTGTCATGAAGAGTGCAGAGTGACATGAAGAGTGCAGAGTGACACAAAGAGTGCAGTGACATGAAGAGTGCAGAGTGACATGAAGAGTGCAGAGTGTCATGAAGAGTGCAGAGTGACATGAAGAGTGCAGAGTTTCATGAAGAGTGCAGAGTGACATGAAGAGTGCAGAGTGTCATGAAGAGTGCAGAGTGACATGAAGAGTGCAGAGTGACATGAAGAGTGCAGACTGTCATGAAGAGTGCAGAGTGACATGAAGAGTGCAGAGTGACACGAAGAGTGCAGAGTGACACGAAGAGTGCAGAGTGTCATGAAGAGTGCAGAGTGACATGAAGAGTGCAGAGTGACACAAAGAGTGCAGTGACACGAAGAGTGCAGAGTGTCATGAAGAGTGCAGAGTGTCATGAAGAGTGCAGAGTGACATGAAGAGTGCAGAGTGACACAAAGAGTGCAGTGACACGAAGAGTGCAGAGTGTCATGAAGAGTGCAGAGTGACATGAAGAGTGCAGAGTGACATGAAGAGTGCAGAGCGACATGAAGAGTGCAGAGTGACATGAAGAGTGCAGAGTGTCATGAAGAGTGCAGAGTGTCATGAAGAGTGCAGAGTGACATGAAGAGTGCAGAGTGACATGAAGAGTGCAGAGTGACACGACGAGTGCAAAGTGACACAAAGAGTGCAGAGTGACATGAAGAGTGCAGAGTGACACGAAGAGTGCAGAGTGACATGAAGAGTGCAGAGTGACACGAAGAGTGCAGAGTGACATGAAGAGTGCAGAGTGTCATGAAGAGTGCAGAGTGTCATGAAGAGTGCAGAGTGACATGAAGAGTGCAGAGTGACACGAAGAGTGCAGAGTGTCACGAAGAGTGCAGAGTGACATGAAGAGTGCAGAGTGACACGAAGAGTGCAGAGTGACATGAAGAGTGCAGAGTGTCATGAAGAGTGCAGAGTGTCATGAAGAGTGCAGAGTGACATGAAGAGTGCAGAGTGACACGAAGAGTGCAGAGTGACATGAAGAGTGCAGAGTGTCATGAAGAGTGCAGAGTGTCATGAAGAGTGCAGAGTGACACAAAGAGGGCAGTGACATGAAGAGTGCAGAGTGACACGAAGAGTGCAGAGTGACATGAAGAGTGCAGAGTGTCATGAAGAGTGCAGAGTTTCATGAAGAGTGCAGAGTGACACAAAGAGGGCAGTGACATGAAGAGTGCAGAGTGACACGAAGAGTGCAGAGTGTCATGAAGAGTGCAGAGTGACATGAAGAGTGCAGAGTGACATGAAGAGTGCAGAGTGTCATGAAGAGTGCAGAGTGACATGAAGAGTGCAGAGTGAAACGAAGAGTGCAGAGTGACATGAAGAGTGCAGAGTGACACAAAGAGGGCAGTGACATGAAGAGTGCAGAGTGACACGAAGAGTGCAGAGTGTCATGAAGAGTGCAGAGTGACATGAAGAGTGCAGAGTGACATGAAGAGTGCAGAGTGACATGAAGAGTGCAGAGTGACATGAAGAGTGCAGAGTGTCATGAAGAGTGCAGAGTCACACAAAGAGTGCAGACTGACATGAAGAGTGCAGAGTGACACGAAGAGTGCAGAGTGTCATGAAGAGTGCAGAGTGTCATGAAGAGTGCAGAGTGACATGAAGAGTGCAGAGTGACACGAAGAGTGCAGAGTGTCATGAAGAGTGCAGAGTGTCATGAAGAGTGCAGAGTGACACGAAGAGTGCAGAGTGTCATGAAGAGTGCAGAGTGACATGAAGAGTGCAGAGTGACATGAAGAGTGCAGAGTGTCATGAAGAGTGCAGAGTGTCATGAAGAGTGCAGAGTGACATGAAGAGTGCAGAGTGTCATGAAGAGTGCAGAGTGACACAAAGAGTGCAGTGACATGAAGAGTGCAGAGTGTCATGAAGAGTGCAGAGTGTCATGAAGAGTGCAGAGTGTCATGAAGAGTGCAGAGTGTCATGAAGAGTGCAGAGTGACACGAAGAGTGCAGAGTGTCATGAAGAGTGCAGAGTGTCATGAAGAGTGCAGAGTGACATGAAGAGTGCAGAGTGTCATGAAGAGTGCAGAGTGTCATGAAGAGTGCAGAGTGTCATGAAGAATGGAGAGTGTCATGAAGAGTGCAGAGTGACACAAAGAGGGCAGTGACATGAAGAGTGCAGACTGTCATGGAGAGTGCAGAGTGACATGAAGAGTGCAGAGTGACATGAAGAGTGCAGAGTGACACGAAGAGTGCAGAGTGACATGAAGAGTGCAAAGTGACATGAAGAGTGCAGAGTGACACGAAGAGTGCAGAGTGACACGAAGAGTGCAGAGTGACACGAAGAGTGCAGAGTGTCATGAAGAGTGCAGAGTGTCATGAAGAGTGCAGAGTGACATGAAGAGTGCAGAGTGACACAAAGAGTGCAGTGACACGAAGAGTGCAGAGTGTCATGAAGAGTGCAGAGTGACATGAAGAGTGCAGAGTGACATGAAGAGTGCAGAGCGACATGAAGAGTGCAGAGTGACATGAAGAGTGCAGAGTGTCATGAAGAGTGCAGAGTGTCATGAAGAGTGCAGAGTGACATGAAGAGTGCAGAGTGACATGAAGAGTGCAGAGTGACACGACGAGTGCAGAGTGACACAAAGAGGGCAGTGACATGAAGAGTGCAGAGTGACACGAAGAGTGCAGAGTGTCATGAAGAGTGCAGAGTGTCATGAAGAGTGCAGAGTGTCATGAAGAGTGCAGAGTGACATGAAGAGTGCAGAGTGACACGAAGAGTGCAGAGTGTCATGAAGAGTGCAGAGTGACATGAAGAGTGCAGAGTGACATGAAGAGTGCAGAGTGTCATGAAGAGTGCAGAGTGTCATGAAGAGTGCAGAGTGACATGAAGAGTGCAGAGTGACACGAAGAGTGCAGAGTGACATGAAGAGTGCAGAGTGACACAAAGAGTGCAGTGACATGAAGAGTGCAGAGTGTCATGAAGAGTGCAGAGTGTCATGAAGAGTGCAGAGTGTCATGAAGAGTGCAGAGTGTCATGAAGAGTGCAGAGTGACACGAAGAGTGCAGACTGACATGAAGAGTGCAGAGTGTCATGAAGAGTGCAGAGTGTCATGAAGAGTGCAGAGTGACACAAAGAGGGCAGTGACATGAAGAGTGCAGAGTGACACGAAGACTGCAGAGTGTCATGAAGAGTGCAGAGTGACATGAAGAGTGCAGAGTGACATGAAGAGTGCAGAGTGACACGAAGAGTGCAGAGTGTCATGAAGAGTGCAGAGTGACATGAAGAGTGCAGAGTGACACGAAGAGTGCAGAGTGACACAAAGAGGGCAGTGACATGAAGAGTGCAGAGTGACACGAAGAGTGCAGAGTGACACGAAGAGTGCAGAGTGTCATGAAGAGTGCAGAGTGACACGAAGAGTGCAGAGTGTCATGAAGAGTGCAGAGTGACATGAAGAGTGCAGAGTGACACGAAGAGTGCAGAGTGACACAAAGAGGGCAGTGACATGAAGAGTGCAGAGTGTCATGAAGAGTGCAGAGTCACACAAAGAGTGCAGAGTGTCATGAAGAGTGCAGAGTGACATGAAGAGTGCAGAGTGTCATGAAGAGTGCAGAGTGACATGAAGAGTGCAGAGTGACATGAAGAGTGCAGAGTGACATGAAGAGTGCAGAGTGACACAAAGAGTGCAGTGACACGAAGAGTGCAGAGTGTCATGAAGAGTGCAGAGTGACATGAAGAGTGCAGAGAGTCATGAAGAGTGCAGAGTGTCATGAAGAGTGCAGAGTGACATGAAGAGTGCAGAGTGTCATGAAGAGTGCAGAGTGACATGAAGAGTGCAGAGTGACACGAAGAGTGCAGAGTGACATGAAGAGTGCAGAGTGACACAAAGAGTGCAGTGACATGAAGAGTGCAGAGTGTCATGAAGAGTGCAGAGTGTCATGAAGAGTGCAGAGTGTCATGAAGAGTGCAGAGTGTCATGAAGAGTGCAGAGTGACACGAAGAGTGCAGACTGACATGAAGAGTGCAGAGTGTCATGAAGAGTGCAGAGTGTCATGAAGAGTGCAGAGTGACACAAAGAGGGCAGTGACATGAAGAGTGCAGAGTGACACGAAGACTGCAGAGTGTCATGAAGAGTGCAGAGTGACATGAAGAGTGCAGAGTGACATGAAGAGTGCAGAGTGACACGAAGAGTGCAGAGTGTCATGAAGAGTGCAGAGTGACATGAAGAGTGCAGAGTGACACGAAGAGTGCAGAGTGACACAAAGAGGGCAGTGACATGAAGAGTGCAGAGTGACACGAAGAGTGCAGAGTGACACGAAGAGTGCAGAGTGTCATGAAGAGTGCAGAGTGACACGAAGAGTGCAGAGTGACATGAAGAGTGCAGAGTGACACGAAGAGTGCAGAGTGACACAAAGAGGGCAGTGACATGAAGAGTGCAGAGTGTCATGAAGAGTGCAGAGTCACACAAAGAGTGCAGAGTGTCATGAAGAGTGCAGAGTGACACGAAGAGTGCAGAGTGTCATGAAGAGTGCAGAGTGACATGAAGAGTGCAGAGTGACATGAAGAGTGCAGAGTGACACGAAGAGTGCAGAGTGACATGAAGAGTGCAGAGTGACACGAAGAGTGCAGAGTGACATGAAGAGTGCAGAGTGTCATGAAGAGTGCAGAGTGTCATGAAGAGTGCAGAGTGACACAAAGAGGGCAGTGACATGAAGAGTGCAGAGTGACACGAAGAGTGCAGAGTGACATGAAGAGTGCAGAGTGTCATGAAGAGTGCAGAGTTTCATGAAGAGTGCAGAGTGAAACAAAGAGGGCAGTGACATGAAGAGTGCAGAGTGACACGAAGAGTGCAGAGTGTCATGAAGAGTGCAGAGTGACATGAAGAGTGCAGAGTGACATGAAGAGTGCAGAGTGTCATGAAGAGTGCAGAGTGACATGAAGAGTGCAGAGTGAAACGAAGAGTGCAGAGTGACATGAAGAGTGCAGAGTGACAAAAAGAGGGCAGTGACATGAAGAGTGCAGAGTGACACGAAGAGTGCAGAGTGTCATGAAGAGTGCAGAGTGACATGAAGAGTGCAGAGTGACATGAAGAGTGCAGAGTGACATGAAGAGTGCAGAGTGACATGAAGAGTGCAGAGTGTCATGAAGAGTGCAGAGTCACACAAAGAGTGCAGACTGACATGAAGAGTGCAGAGTGACACGAAGAGTGCAGAGTGTCATGAAGAGTGCAGAGTGTCATGAAGAGTGCAGAGTGACATGAAGAGTGCAGAGTGACACGAAGAGTGCAGAGTGACATGAAGAGTGCAGAGTGACACGAAGAGTGCAGAGTGTCATGAAGAGTGCAGAGTGACATGAAGAGTGCAGAGTGACATGAAGAGTGCAGAGTGTCATGAAGAGTGCAGAGTGTCATGAAGAGTGCAGAGTGACATGAAGAGTGCAGAGTGTCATGAAGAGTGCAGAGTGACACAAAGAGTGCAGTGACATGAAGAGTGCAGAGTGTCATGAAGAGTGCAGAGTGTCATGAAGAGTGCAGAGTGTCATGAAGAGTGCAGAGTGTCATGAAGAGTGCAGAGTGACACGAAGAGTGCAGACTGACATGAAGAGTGCAGAGTGTCATGAAGAGTGCAGAGTGTCATGAAGAGTGCAGAGTGTCATGAAGAATGCAGAGTGTCATGAAGAGTGCAGAGTGACACAAAGAGGGCAGTGACATGAAGAGTGCAGAGTGACACGAAGACTGCAGAGTGTCATGAAGAGTGCAGAGTGACATGAAGAGTGCAGAGTGACATGAAGAGTGCAGAGTGACACGAAGAGTGCAGAGTGTCATGAAGAGTGCAGAGTGACATGAAGAGTGCAGAGTGACACGAAGAGTGCAGAGTGACACGAAGAGTGCAGAGTGACACGAAGAGTGCAGAGTGTCATGAAGAGTGCACAGTGACACGAAGAGTGCAGAGTGTCATGAAGAGTGCAGAGTGACATGAAGAGTGCAGAGTGTCATGAAGAGTGCAGAGTGACATGAAGAGTGCAGAGTGACATGAAGAGTGCAGAGTGTCATGAAGAGTGCAGAGTGACACAAAGAGGGCAGTGACATGAAGAGTGCAGAGTGACACGAAGACTGCAGAGTGTCATGAAGAGTGCAGAGTGACATGAAGAGTGCAGAATGACATGAAGAGTGCAGAGTGACATGAAGAGTGCAGAGTGACATGAAGAGTGCAGAGTGTCATGAAGAGTGCAGAGTCACACAAAGAGTGCAGAGTGACATGAAGAGTGCAGAGTGACACGAAGAGTGCAGAGTGTCATGAAGAGTGCAGAGTGACACGAACAGAGCAGAGTGACATGAAGAGTGCAGAGTGACACGAAGAGTGCAGAGTGACACAAAGAGTGCAGTGACATGAAGAGTGCAGAGTGTCATGAAGAGTGCAGAGTGACATGAAGAGTGCATAGTGACATGAAGAGTGCAGAGTGACACAAAGAGTGCAGTGACATGAAGAGTGCAGAGTGTCATGAAGAGTGCAGAGTGTCATGAAGAGTGCAGAGTGTCATGAAGACTGCAGAGTGACATGAAGATTGCAGAGTGTCATGAAGAGTGCAGAGTGACATGAAGAGTGCAGAGTGACACAAAGAGTGCAGTGACATGAAGAGTGCAGAGTGTCATGAAGAGTGCAGAGTGACATGAAGAGTGCAGAGTGACATGAAGAGTGCAGAGTGACACAAAGAGTGCAGTGACACAAAGAGTGCAGTGACATGAAGAGTGCAGAGTGTCATGAAGAGTGCAGAGTGACATGAAGAGTGCAGAGTGACACAAAGAGTGCAGTGACATGAAGAGTGCAGAGTGACATGAAGAGTGCAGAGTGTCATGAAGAGTGCAGAGTTTCATGAAGAGTGTAGAGTGACATGAAGAGTGCAGAGTGTCATGAAGAGTGCAGAGTGACATGAAGAGTGCAGAGTGACATGAAGAGTGCAGAGTGACATGAAGAGTGCAGAGTGACACGAAGAGTGCAGAGTGACATGAAGAGTGCAGAGTGACATGAAGAGTGCAGAGTGACACGAAGAGTGCAGAGTGACATGAAGAGTGCAGACTGTCATGGAGAGTGCAGAGTGACATGAAGAGTGCAGAGTGACATGAAGAGTGCAGAGTGACACGAAGAGTGCAGAGTGACATGAAGAGTGCAAAGTGACATGAAGAGTGCAGAGTGACACGAAGAGTGCAGAGTGACACGAAGAGTGCAGAGTGACACGAAGAGTGCAGAGTGTCATGAAGAGTGCAGAGTGTCATGAAGAGTGCAGAGTGACATGAAGAGTGCAGAGTGACACAAAGAGTGCAGTGACACGAAGAGTGCAGAGTGTCATGAAGAGTGCAGAGTGACATGAAGAGTGCAGAGCGACATGAAGAGTGCAGAGTGACATGAAGAGTGCAGAGTGTCATGAAGAGTGCAGAGTGTCATGAAGAGTGCAGAGTGACATGAAGAGTGCAGAGTGACATGAAGAGTGCAGAGTGACACGACGAGTGCAGAGTGACACAAAGAGGGCAGTGACATGAAGAGTGCAGAGTGACACGAAGAGTGCAGAGTGTCATGAAGAGTGCAGAGTGTCATGAAGAGTGCAGAGTGTCATGAAGAGTGCAGAGTGACATGAAGAGTGCAGAGTGACACGAAGAGTGCAGAGTGTCATGAAGAGTGCAGAGTGACATGAAGAGTGCAGAGTGACATGAAGAGTGCAGAGTGTCATGAAGAGTGCAGAGTGTCATGAAGAGTGCAGAGTGACATGAAGAGTGCAGAGTGACACGAAGAGTGCAGAGTGACATGAAGAGTGCAGAGTGACACGAAGAGTGCAGTGACATGAAGAGTGCAGAGTGTCATGAAGAGTGCAGAGTGTCATGAAGAGTGCAGAGTGTCATGAAGAGTGCAGAGTGACACGAAGAGTGCAGACTGTCATGAAGAGTGCAGAGTGTCATGAAGAGTGCAGAGTGTCATGAAGAGTGCAGAGTGTCATGAAGAGTGCAGAGTGTCATGAAGAGTGCAGAGTGACACGAAGAGGGCAGTGACATGAAGAGTGCAGAGTGACACGAAGACTGCAGAGTGTCATGAAGAGTGCAGAGTGACATGAAGAGTGCAGAGTGACATGAAGAGTGCAGAGTGACACGAAGAGTGCAGAGTGTCATGAAGAGTGCAGAGTGACATGAAGAGTGCAGAGTGACACGAAGAGTGCAGAGTGACACAAAGAGAGCAGTGACATGAAGAGTGCAGAGTGACACGAAGAGTGCAGAGTGTCATGAAGAGTGCAGAGTGACACGAAGAGTGCAGAGTGTCATGAAGAGTGCAGAGTGACATGAAGAGTGCAGAGTGACACGAAGAGTGCAGAGTGACACAAAGAGGGCAGTGACATGAAGAGTGCAGAGTGTCATGAAGAGTGCAGAGTCACACAAAGAGTGCAGAGTGTCATGAAGAGTGCAGAGTGACACGAAGAGTGCAGAGTGTCATGAAGAGTGCAGAGTGTCATGAAGAGTGCAGAGTGACATGAAGAGTGCAGAGTGACATGAAGAGTGCAGAGTGACATGAAGAGTGCAGAGTGACACAAAGAGTGCAGTGACACGAAGAGTGCAGAGTGTCATGAAGAGTGCAGAGTGACATGAAGAGTGCAGAGTGACATGAAGAGTGCAGAGCGACATGAAGAGTGCAGAGTGACATGAAGAGTGCAGAGTGTCATGAAGAGTGCAGAGAGTCATGAAGAGTGCAGAGTGTCATGAAGAGTGCAGAGTGACATGAAGAGTGCAGAGTGTCATGAAGAGTGCAGAGTGACATGAAGAGTGCAGAGTGACACGAAGAGTGCAGAGTGACATGAAGAGTGCAGAGTGACACAAAGAGTGCAGTGACATGAAGAGTGCAGAGTGTCATGAAGAGTGCAGAGTGTCATGAAGAGTGCAGAGTGTCATGAAGAGTGCAGAGTGTCATGAAGAGTGCAGAGTGACACGAAGAGTGCAGACTGACATGAAGAGTGCAGAGTGTCATGAAGAGTGCAGAGTGTCATGAAGAGTGCAGAGTGACACAAAGAGGGCAGTGACATGAAGAGTGCAGAGTGACACGAAGACTGCAGAGTGTCATGAAGAGTGCAGAGTGACACGAAGAGTGCAGAGTGTCATGAAGAGTGCAGAGTGACATGAAGAGTGCAGAGTGTCATGAAGAGTGCAGAGTGACACAAAGAGGGCAGTGACATGAAGAGTGCAGAGTGACACGAAGAGTGCAGAGTGACACGAAGAGTGCAGAGTGTCATGAAGAGTGCAGAGTGACACGAAGAGTGCAGAGTGACATGAAGAGTGCAGAGTGACACGAAGAGTGCAGAGTGACACAAAGAGTGCAGTGACACGAAGAGTGCAGAGTGTCATGAAGAGTGCAGAGTGACATGAAGAGTGCAGAGTGACATGAAGAGTGCAGAGTGTCATGAAGAGTGCAGAGTGTCATGAAGAGTGCAGAGTGACATGAAGAGTGCAGAGTGACATGAAGAGTGCAGAGTGACATGAAGAGTGCAGAGTGACACAAAGAGTGCAGTGACACGAAGAGTGCAGAGTGTCATGAAGAGTGCAGAGTGACATGAAGAGTGCAGAGTGACATGAAGAGTGCAGAGCGACATGAAGAGTGCAGAGTGACATGAAGAGTGCAGAGTGTCATGAAGAGTGCAGAGAGTCATGAAGAGTGCAGAGTGTCATGAAGAGTGCAGAGTGACATGAAGAGTGCAGAGTGACATGAAGAGTGCAGAGTGTCATGAAGAGTGCAGAGTGTCATGAAGAGTGCAGAGTGACATGAAGAGTGCAGAGTGACACGACGAGTGCAGAGTGACACAAAGAGTGCAGTGACACGAAGAGTGCAGAGTGTCATGAAGAGTGCAGAGTGACATGAAGAGTGCAGAGTGACATGAAGAGTGCAGAGTGACATGAAGAGTGCAGAGTGTCATGAAGAGTGCAGAGTGACACGAAGAGTGCAGAGTGACATGAAGAGTGCAGAGTGACATGAAGAGTGCAGAGTGACATGAAGAGTGCAGAGTGACATGAAGAGTGCAGAGTCACACGAAGAGTGCAGAGTGACATGAAGAGTGCAGAGTGACATGAAGAGTGCAGAGTGTCATGAAGAGTGCAGAGTGACACGAAGAGTGCAGAGTGACATGAAGAGTGCAGAGTGTCATGAAGAGTGCAGAGTCACACGAAGAGTGCAGAGTGACATGAAGAGTGCAGAGTGACATGAAGAGTGCAGAGTCACACGAAGAGTGCAGAGTGACATGAAGAGTGCAGAGTGACATGAAGAGTGCAGAGTGACACGACGAGTGCAAAGTGACACAAAGAGTGCAGAGTGACATGAAGAGTGCAGAGTGACACGACGAGTGCAAAGTGACACAAAGAGTGCAGTGACATGAAGAGTGCAGAGTGACATGAAGAGTGCAGAGTGTCATGAAGAGTGCAGAGTGTCATGAAGAGTGCAGAGTGACATGAAGAGTGCAGATTGACACGAAGAGTGCAGAGTGACATGAAGAGTGCAGAGTGACACGAAGAGTGCAGAGTGACATGAAGAGTGCAGAGTGTCATGAAGAGTGCAGAGTGTCATGAAGAGTGCAGAGTGACACAAAGAGGGCAGTGACATGAAGAGTGCAGTGACATGAAGAGTGCAGAGTGTCATGAAGAGTGCAGAGTGACATGAAGAGTGCAGAGTGACATGAAGAGTGCAGAGTGTCATGAAGAGTGCAGAGTGACATGAAGAGTGCAGAGTGAAACGAAGAGTGCAGAGTGTCATGAAGAGTGCAGAGTGACATGAAGAGTGCAGAGTGACATGAAGAGTGCAGAGTGTCATGAAGAGTGCAGAGTGTCATGACGAGTGCAGAGTGACATGAAGAGTGCAGAGTGACACGAAGAGTGCAGAGTGACATGAAGAGTGCAGAGTGACACGAAGAGTGCAGTGACATGAAGAGTGCAGAGTGTCATGAAGAGTGCAGAGTGACACAAAGAGTGCAGTGACATGAAGAGTGCAGAGTGTCATGAAGAGTGCAGAGTGACACAAAGAGTGCAGTGACATGAAGAGTGCAGAGTGTCATGAAGAGTGCAGAGTGACATGAAGAGTGCAGAGTGACACAAAGAGTGCAGTGACATGAAGAGTGCAGAGTGACATGAAGAGTGCAGAGTGTCATGAAGAGTGCAGAGTTTCATGAAGAGTGTAGAGTGACATGAAGAGTGCAGAGTGTCATGAAGAGTGCAGAGTGACATGAAGAGTGCAGAGTGACATGAAGAGTGCAGAGTGACATGAAGAGTGCAGAGTGACACGAAGAGTGCAGAGTGACATGAAGAGTGCAGAGTGACATGAAGAGTGCAGAGTGACACGAAGAGTGCAGAGTGACATGAAGAGTGCAGACTGTCATGGAGAGTGCAGAGTGACATGAAGAGTGCAGAGTGACATGAAGAGTGCAGAGTGACACGAAGAGTGCAGAGTGACATGAAGAGTGCAAAGTGACATGAAGAGTGCAGAGTGACACGAAGAGTGCAGAGTGACACGAAGAGTGCAGAGTGACACGAAGAGTGCAGAGTGTCATGAAGAGTGCAGAGTGTCATGAAGAGTGCAGAGTGACATGAAGAGTGCAGAGTGACACAAAGAGTGCAGTGACACGAAGAGTGCAGAGTGTCATGAAGAGTGCAGAGTGACATGAAGAGTGCAGAGCGACATGAAGAGTGCAGAGTGACATGAAGAGTGCAGAGTGTCATGAAGAGTGCAGAGTGTCATGAAGAGTGCAGAGTGACATGAAGAGTGCAGAGTGACATGAAGAGTGCAGAGTGACACGACGAGTGCAGAGTGACACAAAGAGGGCAGTGACATGAAGAGTGCAGAGTGACACGAAGAGTGCAGAGTGTCATGAAGAGTGCAGAGTGTCATGAAGAGTGCAGAGTGTCATGAAGAGTGCAGAGTGACATGAAGAGTGCAGAGTGACACGAAGAGTGCAGAGTGTCATGAAGAGTGCAGAGTGACATGAAGAGTGCAGAGTGACATGAAGAGTGCAGAGTGTCATGAAGAGTGCAGAGTGTCATGAAGAGTGCAGAGTGACATGAAGAGTGCAGAGTGACACGAAGAGTGCAGAGTGACATGAAGAGTGCAGAGTGACACGAAGAGTGCAGTGACATGAAGAGTGCAGAGTGTCATGAAGAGTGCAGAGTGTCATGAAGAGTGCAGAGTGTCATGAAGAGTGCAGAGTGACACGAAGAGTGCAGACTGTCATGAAGAGTGCAGAGTGTCATGAAGAGTGCAGAGTGTCATGAAGAGTGCAGAGTGTCATGAAGAGTGCAGAGTGTCATGAAGAGTGCAGAGTGACACGAAGAGGGCAGTGACATGAAGAGTGCAGAGTGACACGAAGACTGCAGAGTGTCATGAAGAGTGCAGAGTGACATGAAGAGTGCAGAGTGACATGAAGAGTGCAGAGTGACACGAAGAGTGCAGAGTGTCATGAAGAGTGCAGAGTGACATGAAGAGTGCAGAGTGACACGAAGAGTGCAGAGTGACACAAAGAGAGCAGTGACATGAAGAGTGCAGAGTGACACGAAGAGTGCAGAGTGTCATGAAGAGTGCAGAGTGACACGAAGAGTGCAGAGTGTCATGAAGAGTGCAGAGTGACATGAAGAGTGCAGAGTGACACGAAGAGTGCAGAGTGACACAAAGAGGGCAGTGACATGAAGAGTGCAGAGTGTCATGAAGAGTGCAGAGTCACACAAAGAGTGCAGAGTGTCATGAAGAGTGCAGAGTGACACGAAGAGTGCAGAGTGTCATGAAGAGTGCAGAGTGTCATGAAGAGTGCAGAGTGACATGAAGAGTGCAGAGTGACATGAAGAGTGCAGAGTGACATGAAGAGTGCAGAGTGACACAAAGAGTGCAGTGACACGAAGAGTGCAGAGTGTCATGAAGAGTGCAGAGTGACATGAAGAGTGCAGAGTGACATGAAGAGTGCAGAGCGACATGAAGAGTGCAGAGTGACATGAAGAGTGCAGAGTGTCATGAAGAGTGCAGAGAGTCATGAAGAGTGCAGAGTGTCATGAAGAGTGCAGAGTGACATGAAGAGTGCAGAGTGTCATGAAGAGTGCAGAGTGACATGAAGAGTGCAGAGTGACACGAAGAGTGCAGAGTGACATGAAGAGTGCAGAGTGACACAAAGAGTGCAGTGACATGAAGAGTGCAGAGTGTCATGAAGAGTGCAGAGTGTCATGAAGAGTGCAGAGTGTCATGAAGAGTGCAGAGTGTCATGAAGAGTGCAGAGTGACACGAAGAGTGCAGACTGACATGAAGAGTGCAGAGTGTCATGAAGAGTGCAGAGTGTCATGAAGAGTGCAGAGTGACACAAAGAGGGCAGTGACATGAAGAGTGCAGAGTGACACGAAGACTGCAGAGTGTCATGAAGAGTGCAGAGTGACACGAAGAGTGCAGAGTGTCATGAAGAGTGCAGAGTGACATGAAGAGTGCAGAGTGTCATGAAGAGTGCAGAGTGACACAAAGAGGGCAGTGACATGAAGAGTGCAGAGTGACACGAAGAGTGCAGAGTGACACGAAGAGTGCAGAGTGTCATGAAGAGTGCAGAGTGACACGAAGAGTGCAGAGTGACACGAAGAGTGCAGAGTGACACAAAGAGTGCAGTGACACGAAGAGTGCAGAGTGTCATGAAGAGTGCAGAGTGACATGAAGAGTGCAGAGTGACATGAAGAGTGCAGAGTGTCATGAAGAGTGCAGAGTGTCATGAAGAGTGCAGAGTGACATGAAGAGTGCAGAGTGACATGAAGAGTGCAGAGTGACATGAAGAGTGCAGAGTGACACAAAGAGTGCAGTGACACGAAGAGTGCAGAGTGTCATGAAGAGTGCAGAGTGACATGAAGAGTGCAGAGTGACATGAAGAGTGCAGAGCGACATGAAGAGTGCAGAGTGACATGAAGAGTGCAGAGTGTCATGAAGAGTGCAGAGAGTCATGAAGAGTGCAGAGTGTCATGAAGAGTGCAGAGTGACATGAAGAGTGCAGAGTGACATGAAGAGTGCAGAGTGTCATGAAGAGTGCAGAGTGTCATGAAGAGTGCAGAGTGACATGAAGAGTGCAGAGTGACACGACGAGTGCAGAGTGACACAAAGAGTGCAGTGACACGAAGAGTGCAGAGTGTCATGAAGAGTGCAGAGTGACATGAAGAGTGCAGAGTGACATGAAGAGTGCAGAGTGACATGAAGAGTGCAGAGTGTCATGAAGAGTGCAGAGTGACACGAAGAGTGCAGAGTGACATGAAGAGTGCAGAGTGACATGAAGAGTGCAGAGTGACATGAAGAGTGCAGAGTGACATGAAGAGTGCAGAGTCACACGAAGAGTGCAGAGTGACATGAAGAGTGCAGAGTGACATGAAGAGTGCAGAGTGTCATGAAGAGTGCAGAGTGACACGAAGAGTGCAGAGTGACATGAAGAGTGCAGAGTGTCATGAAGAGTGCAGAGTCACACGAAGAGTGCAGAGTGACATGAAGAGTGCAGAGTGACATGAAGAGTGCAGAGTCACACGAAGAGTGCAGAGTGACATGAAGAGTGCAGAGTGACATGAAGAGTGCAGAGTGACACGACGAGTGCAAAGTGACACAAAGAGTGCAGAGTGACATGAAGAGTGCAGAGTGACACGACGAGTGCAAAGTGACACAAAGAGTGCAGTGACATGAAGAGTGCAGAGTGACATGAAGAGTGCAGAGTGTCATGAAGAGTGCAGAGTGTCATGAAGAGTGCAGAGTGACATGAAGAGTGCAGATTGACACGAAGAGTGCAGAGTGACATGAAGAGTGCAGAGTGACACGAAGAGTGCAGAGTGACATGAAGAGTGCAGAGTGTCATGAAGAGTGCAGAGTGTCATGAAGAGTGCAGAGTGACACAAAGAGGGCAGTGACATGAAGAGTGCAGTGACATGAAGAGTGCAGAGTGTCATGAAGAGTGCAGAGTGTCATGACGAGTGCAGAGTGACATGAAGAGTGCAGAGTGACACGAAGAGTGCAGAGTGACATGAAGAGTGCAGAGTGACACGAAGAGTGCAGTGACATGAAGAGTGCAGAGTGTCATGAAGAGTGCAGAGTGTCATGAAGAGTGCAGAGTGTCATGAAGAGTGCAGAGTGACACGAAGAGTGCAGACTGACATGAAGAGTGCAGAGTGTCATGAAGAGTGCAGAGTGTCATGAAGAGTGCAGAGTGTCATGAAGAGTGCAGAGTGTCATGAAGAGTGCAGAGTGTCATGAAGAGTGCAGAGTGACACGAAGAGGGCAGTGACATGAAGAGTGCAGAGTGACACGAAGACTGCAGAGTGTCATGAAGAGTGCAGAGTGACATGAATAGTGCAGAGTGACATGAAGAGTGCAGAGTGACACGAAGAGTGCAGAGTGTCATGAAGAGTGCAGAGTGACATGAAGAGTGCAGAGTGACATGAAGAGTGCAGAGTGACATGAAGAGTGCAGAGTGTCATGAAGAGTGCAGAGTGACACGAAGAGTGCAGAGTGACATGAAGAGTGCAGAGTGTCATGAAGAGTGCAGAGTCACACGAAGGGTGCAGAGTGACATGAAGAGTGCAGAGTGACATGAAGAGTGCAGAGTCACACGAAGAGTGCAGAGTGACATGAAGAGTGCAGAGTGACATGAAGAGTGCAGAGTGACACGACGAGTGCAAAGTGACACAAAGAGTGCAGAGTGACATGAAGAGTGCAGAGTGACACGACGAGTGCAAAGTGACACAAAGAGTGCAGTGACATGAAGAGTGCAGAGTGACATGAAGAGTGCAGAGTGTCATGAAGAGTGCAGAGTGTCATGAAGAGTGCAGAGTGACATGAAGAGTGCAGAGTGACACGAAGAGTGCAGAGTGACATGAAGAGTGCAGAGTGACACGAAGAGTGCAGAGTGACATGAAGAGTGCAGAGTGTCATGAAGAGTGCAGAGTGTCATGAAGAGTGCAGAGTGACACAAAGAGGGCAGTGACATGAAGAGTGCAGTGACATGAAGAGTGCAGAGTGTCATGAAGAGTGCAGAGTGACATGAAGAGTGCAGAGTGACATGAAGAGTGCAGAGTGTCATGAAGAGTGCAGAGTGACATGAAGAGTGCAGAGTGAAACGAAGAGTGCAGAGTGTCATGAAGAGTGCAGAGTGACATGAAGAGTGCAGAGTGACATGAAGAGTGCAGAGTGTCATGAAGAGTGCAGAGTGTCATGAAGAGTGCAGAGTGACATGAAGAGTGCAGAGTGACACGAAGAGTGCAGAGTGACATGAAGAGTGCAGAGTGACACGAAGAGTGCAGTGACATGAAGAGTGCAGAGTGTCATGAAGAGTGCAGAGTGTCATGAAGAGTGCAGAGTGTCATGAAGAGTGCAGAGTGACACGAAGAGTGCAGACTGACATGAAGAGTGCAGAGTGTCATGAAGAGTGCAGAGTGTCATGAAGAGTGCAGAGTGTCATGAAGAGTGCAGAGTGTCATGAAGAGTGCAGAGTGTCATGAAGAGTGCAGAGTGACACGAAGAGGGCAGTGACATGAAGAGTGCAGAGTGACACGAAGACTGCAGAGTGTCATGAAGAGTGCAGAGTGACATGAAGAGTGCAGAGTGACATGAAGAGTGCAGAGTGACACGAAGAGTGCAGAGTGTCATGAAGAGTGCAGAGTGACATGAAGAGTGCAGAGTGACACGAAGAGTGCAGAGTGACACAAAGAGAGCAGTGACATGAAGAGTGCAGAGTGACACGAAGAGTGCAGAGTGTCATGAAGAGTGCAGAGTGACACGAAGAGTGCAGAGTGTCATGAAGAGTGCAGAGTGACATGAAGAGTGCAGAGTGACACGAAGAGTGCAGAGTGACACAAAGAGGGCAGTGACATGAAGAGTGCAGAGTGTCATGAAGAGTGCAGAGTCACACAAAGAGTGCAGAGTGTCATGAAGAGTGCAGAGTGACACGAAGAGTGCAGAGTGTCATGAAGAGTGCAGAGTGTCATGAAGAGTGCAGAGTGTCATGAAGAGTGCAGAGTGACATGAAGAGTGCAGAGTGACATGAAGAGTGCAGAGTGACATGAAGAGTGCAGAGTGACACAAAGAGTGCAGTGACACGAAGAGTGCAGAGTGTCATGAAGAGTGCAGAGTGACATGAAGAGTGCAGAGTGACATGAAGAGTGCAGAGCGACATGAAGAGTGCAGAGTGACATGAAGAGTGCAGAGTGTCATGAAGAGTGCAGAGAGTCATGAAGAGTGCAGAGTGTCATGAAGAGTGCAGAGTGACATGAAGAGTGCAGAGTGTCATGAAGAGTGCAGAGTGACATGAAGAGTGCAGAGTGACACGAAGAGTGCAGAGTGACATGAAGAGTGCAGAGTGACACAAAGAGTGCAGTGACATGAAGAGTGCAGAGTGTCATGAAGAGTGCAGAGTGTCATGAAGAGTGCAGAGTGTCATGAAGAGTGCAGAGTGTCATGAAGAGTGCAGAGTGACACGAAGAGTGCAGACTGACATGAAGAGTGCAGAGTGTCATGAAGAGTGCAGAGTGTCATGAAGAGTGCAGAGTGACACAAAGAGGGCAGTGACATGAAGAGTGCAGAGTGACACGAAGACTGCAGAGTGTCATGAAGAGTGCAGAGTGACATGAAGAGTGCAGAGTGACATGAAGAGTGCAGAGTGACACGAAGAGTGCAGAGTGTCATGAAGAGTGCAGAGTGACATGAAGAGTGCAGAGTGTCATGAAGAGTGCAGAGTGACACAAAGAGGGCAGTGACATGAAGAGTGCAGAGTGACACGAAGAGTGCAGAGTGACACGAAGAGTGCAGAGTGTCATGAAGAGTGCAGAGTGACACGAAGAGTGCAGAGTGACATGAAGAGTGCAGAGTGACACGAAGAGTGCAGAGTGACACAAAGAGTGCAGTGACACGAAGAGTGCAGAGTGTCATGAAGAGTGCAGAGTGACATGAAGAGTGCAGAGTGACATGAAGAGTGCAGAGTGTCATGAAGAGTGCAGAGTGTCATGAAGAGTGCAGAGTGACATGAAGAGTGCAGAGTGACATGAAGAGTGCAGAGTGACATGAAGAGTGCAGAGTGACACAAAGAGTGCAGTGACACGAAGAGTGCAGAGTGTCATGAAGAGTGCAGAGTGACATGAAGAGTGCAGAGTGACATGAAGAGTGCAGAGCGACATGAAGAGTGCAGAGTGACATGAAGAGTGCAGAGTGTCATGAAGAGTGCAGAGTGACATGAAGAGTGCAGAGTGACATGAAGAGTGCAGAGTGTCATGAAGAGTGCAGAGTGTCATGAAGAGTGCAGAGTGACATGAAGAGTGCAGAGTGACACGACGAGTGCAGAGTGACACAAAGAGTGCAGTGACACGAAGAGTGCAGAGTGTCATGAAGAGTGCAGAGTGACATGAAGAGTGCAGAGTGACATGAAGAGTGCAGAGTGACATGAAGAGTGCAGAGTGTCATGAAGAGTGCAGAGTGACACGAAGAGTGCAGAGTGACATGAAGAGTGCAGAGTGACATGAAGAGTGCAGAGTCACACGAAGAGTGCAGAGTGACATGAAGAGTGCAGAGTGACATGAAGAGTGCAGAGTGTCATGAAGAGTGCAGAGTGACACGAAGAGTGCAGAGTGACATGAAGAGTGCAGAGTGTCATGAAGAGTGCAGAGTCACACGAAGAGTGCAGAGTGACATGAAGAGTGCAGAGTGACATGAAGAGTGCAGAGTCACACGAAGAGTGCAGAGTGACATGAAGAGTGCAGAGTGACATGAAGAGTGCAGAGTGACACGACGAGTGCAAAGTGACACAAAGAGTGCAGAGTGACATGAAGAGTGCAGAGTGACACGACGAGTGCAAAGTGACACAAAGAGTGCAGTGACATGAAGAGTGCAGAGTGACATGAAGAGTGCAGAGTGTCATGAAGAGTGCAGAGTGTCATGAAGAGTGCAGAGTGACATGAAGAGTGCAGAGTGACATGAAGAGTGCAGAGTGAAACGAAGAGTGCAGAGTGACATGAAGAGTGCAGAGTGACACAAAGAGGGCAGTGACATGAAGAGTGCAGAGTGACACGAAGAGTGCAGAGTGACATGAAGAGTGCAGAGTGACATGAAGAGTGCAGAGTGTCATGAAGAGTGCAGAGTGACATGAAGAGTGCAAAGTGACATGAAGAGTGCAGAGTGACATGAAGAGTGCAGAGTGACATGAAGAGTGCAGAGTGTCATGAAGAGTGCAGAGTCACAAAAAGAGTGCAGACTGACATGAAGAGTGCAGAGTGACACGAAGAGTGCAGAGTGTCATGAAGAGTGCAGAGTGTCATGAAGAGTGCAGAGTGACATCAAGAGTGCAGAGTGTCATGAAGAGTGCAGAGTGTCATGAAGAGTGCAGAGTGACACAAAGAGGGCAGTGACATGAAGAGTGCAGAGTGTCATGAAGAGTGCAGAGTGTCATGAAGAGTGCAGAGTGACACGAAGAGTGCAGAGTGTCATGAAGAGTGCAGAGTGACATGAAGAGTGCAGAGTGACATGAAGAGTGCAGAGTGACACGAAGAGTGCAGAGTGACACGAAGAGTGCAGAGTGTCATGAAGAGTGCAGAGTGACATGAAGAGTGCAGAGTGACATGAAGAGTGCAGAGTGTCATGAAGAGTGCAGAGTGTCATGAAGAGTGCAGAGTGACATGAAGAGTGCAGAGTGACACGAAGAGTGCAGAGTGACATGAAGAGTGCAGAGTGACACAAAGAGTGCAGTGACATGAAGAGTGCAGAGTGTCATGAAGAGTGCAGAGTGTCATGAAGAGTGCAGAGTGTCATGAAGAGTGCAGAGTGTCATGAAGAGTGCAGAGTGACACGAAGAGTGCAGACTGACATGAAGAGTGCAGAGTGTCATGAAGAGTGCAGAGTGTCATGAAGAGTGCGGAGTGTCATGAAGAATGCAGAGTGTCATGAAGAGTGCAGAGTGACACATAGAGGGCAGTGACATGAAGAGTGCAGAGTGACACGAAGACTGCAGAGTGTCATGAAGAGTGCAGAGTGACATGAAGAGTGCAGAGTGACACGAAGAGTGCAGAGTGTCATGAAGAGTGCAGAGTGACATGAAGAGTGCAGAGTGACACGAAGAGTGCAGAGTGACACAAAGAGGGCAGTGACATGAAGAGTGCAGAGTGTCATGAAGAGTGCAGAGTCACACAAAGAGTGCAGAGTGTCATGAAGAGTGCAGAGTGACACGAAGAGTGCAGAGTGTCATGAAGAGTGCAGAGTGTCATGAAGAGTGCAGAGTGTCATGAAGAGTGCAGAGTGACATGAAGAGTGCAGAGTGACATGAAGAGTGCAGAGTGACACAAAGAGTGCAGTGACACGAAGAGTGCAGAGTGTCATGAAGAGTGCAGAGTGACATGAAGAGTGCAGAGTGACATGAAGAGTGCAGAGCGACATGAAGAGTGCAGAGTGACATGAAGAGTGCAGAGTGTCATGAAGAGTGCAGAGAGTCATGAAGAGTGCAGAGTGTCATGAAGAGTGCAGAGTGACATGAAGAGTGCAGAGTGAGAAAAAGAGTGCAGAGTGTCATGAAGAGTGCAGAGTGACATGAAGAGTGCAGAGTGACACGACGAGTGCAGAGTGACACAAAGAGTGCAGTGACACGAAGAGTGCAGAGTGTCATGAAGAGTGCAGAGTGACATGAAGAGTGCAGAGTGACATGAAGAGTGCAGAGTGACATGAAGAGTGCAGAGTGTCATGAAGAGTGCAGAGTGACACGAAGAGGGCAGTGACATGAAGAGTGCAGAGTGACACGAAGAGTGCAGAGTGACATGAAGAGTGCAGAGTGACATGAAGAGTGCAGAGTGTCATGAAGAGTGCAGAGTGACATGAAGAGTGCAAAGTGACATGAAGAGTGCAGAGTGACATGAAGAGTGCAGAGTGACATGAAGAGTGCAGAGTGTCATGAAGAGTGCAGAGTCACAAAAAGAGTGCAGACTGACATGAAGAGTGCAGAGTGACACGAAGAGTGCAGAGTGTCATGAAGAGTGCAGAGTGTCATGAAGAGTGCAGAGTGACATGAAGAGTGCAGAGTGTCATGAAGAGTGCAGTGTCATGAAGAGTGCAGAGTGACACAAAGAGGGCAGTGACATGAAGAGTGCAGAGTGTCATGAAGAGTGCAGAGTGACATGAAGAGTGCAGAGTGACACGAAGAGTGCAGAGTGTCATGAAGAGTGCAGAGTGACATGAAGAGTGCAGAGTGACATGAAGAGTGCAGAGTGACACGAAGAGTGCAGTGACACGAAGAGTGCAGAGTGTCATGAAGAGTGCAGAGTGACATGAAGAGTGCAGAGTGACATGAAGAGTGCAGAGTGTCATGAAGAGTGCAGAGTGTCATGAAGAGTGCAGAGTGACATGAAGAGTGCAGAGTGACACGAAGAGTGCAGAGTGACATGAAGAGTGCAGAGTGACACAAAGAGTGCAGTGACATGAAGAGTGCAGAGTGTCATGAAGAGTGCAGAGTGTCATGAAGAGTGCAGAGTGTCATGAAGAGTGCAGAGTGTCATGAAGAGTGCAGAGTGACACGAAGAGTGCAGACTGACATGAAGAGTGCAGAGTGTCATGAAGAGTGCAGAGTGTCATGAAGAGTGCGGAGTGTCATGAAGAATGCAGAGTGACACAAAGAGGGCAGTGACATGAAGAGTGCAGAGTGACACGAAGACTGCAGAGTGTCATGAAGAGTGCAGAGTGACATGAAGAGTGCAGAGTGACACGAAGAGTGCAGAGTGTCATGAAGAGTGCAGAGTGACACGAAGAGTGCAGAGTGTCATGAAGAGTGCAGAGTGACATGAAGAGTGCAGAGTGACACGAAGAGTGCAGAGTGACACAAAGAGTGCAGTGACATGAAGAGTGCAGAGTGTCATGAAGAGTGCAGAGTGACACAAAGAGTGCAGTGACATGAAGAGTGCAGAGTGACACAAAGAGTGCAGTGACATGAAGAGTGCAGAGTGACATGAAGAGTGCAGAGTGTCATGAAGAGTGCAGAGTGACATGAAGAGTGCAGAGTGACACAAAGAGTGCAGTGACATGAAGAGTGCAGAGTGACATGAAGAGTGCAGAGTGTCATGAAGAGTGCAGAGTTTCATGAAGAGTGCAGAGTGACATGAAGAGTGCAGAGTGACATGAAGAGTGCAGAGTGACACGACGAGTGCAGAGTGACACAAAGAGTGCAGTGACACGAAGAGTGCAGAGTGTCATGAAGAGTGCAGAGTGACATGAAGAGTGCAGAGTGACATGAAGAGTGCAGAGTGACATGAAGAGTGCAGAGTGTCATGAAGAGTGCAGAGTGACACGAAGAGTGCAGAGTGACATGAAGAGTGCAGAGTGACATGAAGAGTGCAGAGTGACATGAAGAGTGCAGAGTGACATGAAGAGTACAGAGTCACACGAAGAGTGCAGAGTGACATGAAGAGTGCAGAGTGACATGAAGAGTGCAGAGTGTCATGAAGAGTGCAGAGTGACACGAAGAGTGCAGAGTGACATGAAGAGTGCAGAGTGTCATGAAGAGTGCAGAGTCACACGAAGAGTGCAGAGTGACATGAAGAGTGCAGAGTGACATGAAGAGTGCAGAGTCACACGAAGAGTGCAGAGTGACATGAAGAGTGCAGAGTGACATGAAGAGTGCAGAGTGACACGACGAGTGCAAAGTGACACAAAGAGTGCAGAGTGACATGAAGAGTGCAGAGTGACACGACGAGTGCAAAGTGACACAAAGAGTGCAGTGACATGAAGAGTGCAGAGTGACATGAAGAGTGCAGAGTGTCATGAAGAGTGCAGAGTGTCATGAAGAGTGCAGAGTGACATGAAGAGTGCAGAGTGACACGAAGAGTGCAGAGTGACATGAAGAGTGCAGAGTGACACGAAGAGTGCAGAGTGACATGAAGAGTGCAGAGTGTCATGAAGAGTGCAGAGTGTCATGAAGAGTGCAGAGTGACACAAAGAGGGCAGTGACATGAAGAGTGCAGAGTGACACGAAGAGTGCAGAGTGACATGAAGAGTGCAGAGTGACATGAAGAGTGCAGAGTGTCATGAAGAGTGCAGAGTGACATGAAGAGTGCAAAGTGACATGAAGAGTGCAGAGTGACATGAAGAGTGCAGAGTGACATGAAGAGTGCAGAGTGTCATGAAGAGTGCAGAGTCACAAAAAGAGTGCAGACTGACATGAAGAGTGCAGAGTGACACGAAGAGTGCAGAGTGTCATGAAGAGTGCAGAGTGTCATGAAGAGTGCAGAGTGACATCAAGAGTGCAGAGTGTCATGAAGAGTGCAGAGTGTCATGAAGAGTGCAGAGTGACACAAAGAGGGCAGTGACATGAAGAGTGCAGAGTGTCATGAAGAGTGCAGAGTGACATGAAGAGTGCAGAGTGACACGAAGAGTGCAGAGTGTCATGAAGAGTGCAGAGTGACATGAAGAGTGCAGAGTGACATGAAGAGTGCAGAGTGACACGAAGAGTGCAGAGTGACACGAAGAGTGCAGAGTGTCATGAAGAGTGCAGAGTGACATGAAGAGTGCAGAGTGACATGAAGAGTGCAGAGTGTCATGAAGAGTGCAGAGTGTCATGAAGAGTGCAGAGTGACATGAAGAGTGCAGAGTGACACGAAGAGTGCAGAGTGACATGAAGAGTGCAGAGTGACACAAAGAGTGCAGTGACATGAAGAGTGCAGAGTGTCATGAAGAGTGCAGAGTGTCATGAAGAGTGCAGAGTGTCATGAAGAGTGCAAAGTGTCATGAAGAGTGCAGAGTGACACGAAGAGTGCAGACTGACATGAAGAGTGCAGAGTGTCATGAAGAGTGCAGAGTGTCATGAAGAGTGCGGAGTGTCATGAAGAATGCAGAGTGTCATGAAGAGTGCAGAGTGACACATAGAGGGCAGTGACATGAAGAGTGCAGAGTGACACGAAGAGTGCAGAGTGACATGAAGAGTGCAGAGTGACACAAAGAGTGCAGTGACATGAAGAGTGCAGAGTGTCATGAAGAGTGCAGAGTGTCATGAAGAGTGCAGAGTGTCATGAAGAGTGCAGAGTGTCATGAAGAGTGCAGAGTGACACGAAGAGTGCAGACTGACATGAAGAGTGCAGAGTGTCATGAAGAGTGCAGAGTGTCATGAAGAGTGCGGAGTGTCATGAAGAATGCAGAGTGACACAAAGAGGGCAGTGACATGAAGAGTGCAGAGTGACACGAAGACTGCAGAGTGTCATGAAGAGTGCAGAGTGACATGAAGAGTGCAGAGTGACACGAAGAGTGCAGAGTGTCATGAAGAGTGCAGAGTGACACGAAGAGTGCAGAGTGTCATGAAGAGTGCAGAGTGACATGAAGAGTGCAGAGTGACACGAAGAGTGCAGAGTGACACAAAGAGTGCAGTGACATGAAGAGTGCAGAGTGTCATGAAGAGTGCAGAGTGACACAAAGAGTGCAGTGACATGAAGAGTGCAGAGTGTCATGAAGAGTGCAGAGTGACATGAAGAGTGCAGAGTGACACAAAGAGTGCAGTGACATGAAGAGTGCAGAGTGACATGAAGAGTGCAGAGTGTCATGAAGAGTGCAGAGTTTCATGAAGAGTGCAGAGTGACATGAAGAGTGCAGAGTGTCATGAAGAGTGCAGAGTGACATGAAGAGTGCAGAGTGACATGAAGAGTGCAGAGTGACATGAAGAGTGCAGAGTGACACGAAGAGTGCAGAGTGACATGAAGAGTGCAGAGTGACATGAAGAGTGCAGAGTGACACGAAGAGTGCAGAGTGACATGAAGAGTGCAGACTGTCATGGAGAGTGCAGAGTGACATGAAGAGTGCAGAGTGACATGAAGAGTGCAGAGTGACACGAAGAGTGCAGAGTGACATGAAGAGTGCAAAGTGACATGAAGAGTGCAGAGTGACACGAAGAGTGCAGAGTGACACGAAGAGTGCAGAGTGTCATGAAGAGTGCAGAGTGTCATGAAGAGTGCAGAGTGACATGAAGAGTGCAGAGTGACACAAAGAGTGCAGTGACACGAAGAGTGCAGAGTGTCATGAAGAGTGCAGAGTGACATGAAGAGTGCAGAGTGACATGAAGAGTGCAGAGCGACATGAAGAGTGCAGAGTGACATGAAGAGTGCAGAGTGTCATGAAGAGTGCAGAGTGTCATGAAGAGTGCAGAGTGACATGAAGAGTGCAGAGTGACATGAAGAGTGCAGAGTGACACGACGAGTGCAGAGTGACACAAAGAGGGCAGTGACATGAAGAGTGCAGAGTGACACGAAGAGTGCAGAGTGTCATGAAGAGTGCAGAGTGTCATGAAGAGTGCAGAGTGACATGAAGAGTGCAGAGTGTCATGAAGAGTGCAGAGTGTCATGAAGAGTGCAGAGTGACACAAAGAGGGCAGTGACATGAAGAGTGCAGAGTGTCATGAAGAGTGCAGAGTGACATGAAGAGTGCAGAGTGACACGAAGAGTGCAGAGTGTCATGAAGAGTGCAGAGTGACATGAAGAGTGCAGAGTGACATGAAGAGTGCAGAGTGACACGAAGAGTGCAGAGTGACACGAAGAGTGCAGAGTGTCATGAAGAGTGCAGAGTGACATGAAGAGTGCAGAGTGACATGAAGAGTGCAGAGTGTCATGAAGAGTGCAGAGTGTCATGAAGAGTGCAGAGTGACATGAAGAGTGCAGAGTGACACGAAGAGTGCAGAGTGACATGAAGAGTGCAGAGTGACACAAAGAGTGCAGTGACATGAAGAGTGCAGAGTGTCATGAAGAGTGCAGAGTGTCATGAAGAGTGCAGAGTGTCATGAAGAGTGCAGAGTGTCATGAAGAGTGCAGAGTGACACGAAGAGTGCAGACTGACATGAAGAGTGCAGAGTGTCATGAAGAGTGCAGAGTGTCATGAAGAGTGCGGAGTGTCATGAAGAATGCAGAGTGACACAAAGAGGGCAGTGACATGAAGAGTGCAGAGTGACACGAAGACTGCAGAGTGTCATGAAGAGTGCAGAGTGACATGAAGAGTGCAGAGTGACACGAAGAGTGCAGAGTGTCATGAAGAGTGCAGAGTGACACGAAGAGTGCAGAGTGTCATGAAGAGTGCAGAGTGACATGAAGAGTGCAGAGTGACACGAAGAGTGCAGAGTGACACAAAGAGTGCAGTGACATGAAGAGTGCAGAGTGTCATGAAGAGTGCAGAGTGACACAAAGAGTGCAGTGACATGAAGAGTGCAGATTGTCATGAAGAGTGCAGAGTGACATGAAGAGTGCAGAGTGACACAAAGAGTGCAGTGACATGAAGAGTGCAGAGTGACATGAAGAGTGCAGAGTGTCATGAAGAGTGCAGAGTTTCATGAAGAGTGCAGAGTGACATGAAGAGTGCAGAGTGACATGAAGAGTGCAGAGTGACACGACGAGTGCAGAGTGACACAAAGAGTGCAGTGACACGAAGAGTGCAGAGTGTCATGAAGAGTGCAGAGTGACATGAAGAGTGCAGAGTGACATGAAGAGTGCAGAGTGACATGAAGAGTGCAGAGTGTCATGAAGAGTGCAGAGTGACACGAAGAGTGCAGAGTGACATGAAGAGTGCAGAGTGACATGAAGAGTGCAGAGTGACATGAAGAGTGCAGAGTGACATGAAGAGTGCAGAGTCACACGAAGAGTGCAGAGTGACATGAAGAGTGCAGAGTGACATGAAGAGTGCAGAGTGTCATGAAGAGTGCAGAGTGACACGAAGAGTGCAGAGTGACATGAAGAGTGCAGAGTGTCATGAAGAGTGCAGAGTCACACGAAGAGTGCAGAGTGACATGAAGAGTGCAGAGTGACATGAAGAGTGCAGAGTCACACGAAGAGTGCAGAGTGACATGAAGAGTGCAGAGTGACATGAAGAGTGCAGAGTGACACGACGAGTGCAAAGTGACACAAAGAGTGCAGAGTGACATGAAGAGTGCAGAGTGACACGACGAGTGCAAAGTGACACAAAGAGTGCAGTGACATGAAGAGTGCAGAGTGACATGAAGAGTGCAGAGTGTCATGAAGAGTGCAGAGTGTCATGAAGAGTGCAGAGTGACATGAAGAGTGCAGAGTGACACGAAGAGTGCAGAGTGACATGAAGAGTGCAGAGTGACACGAAGAGTGCAGAGTGACATGAAGAGTGCAGAGTGTCATGAAGAGTGCAGAGTGTCATGAAGAGTGCAGAGTGACACAAAGAGGGCAGTGACATGAAGAGTGCAGTGACATGAAGAGTGCAGAGTGTCATGAAGAGTGCAGAGTGACATGAAGAGTGCAGAGTGACATGAAGAGTGCAGAGTGTCATGAAGAGTGCAGAGTGACATGAAGAGTGCAGAGTGAAACGAAGAGTGCAGAGTGACATGAAGAGTGCAGAGTGACACAAAGAGGGCAGTGACATGAAGAGTGCAGAGTGACACGAAGAGTGCAGAGTGACATGAAGAGTGCAGAGTGACATGAAGAGTGCAGAGTGTCATGAAGAGTGCAGAGTGACATGAAGAGTGCAAAGTGACATGAAGAGTGCAGAGTGACATGAAGAGTGCAGAGTGACATGAAGAGTGCAGAGTGTCATGAAGAGTGCAGAGTCACAAAAAGAGTGCAGACTGACATGAAGAGTGCAGAGTGACACGAAGAGTGCAGAGTGTCATGAAGAGTGCAGAGTGTCATGAAGAGTGCAGAGTGACATCAAGAGTGCAGAGTGTCATGAAGAGTGCAGAGTGTCATGAAGAGTGCAGAGTGACACAAAGAGGGCAGTGACATGAAGAGTGCAGAGTGTCATGAAGAGTGCAGAGTGACATGAAGAGTGCAGAGTGACACGAAGAGTGCAGAGTGTCATGAAGAGTGCAGAGTGACATGAAGAGTGCAGAGTGACATGAAGAGTGCAGAGTGACACGAAGAGTGCAGAGTGACACGAAGAGTGCAGAGTGTCATGAAGAGTGCAGAGTGACATGAAGAGTGCAGAGTGACATGAAGAGTGCAGAGTGTCATGAAGAGTGCAGAGTGTCATGAAGAGTGCAGAGTGACATGAAGAGTGCAGAGTGACACGAAGAGTGCAGAGTGACATGAAGAGTGCAGAGTGACACAAAGAGTGCAGTGACATGAAGAGTGCAGAGTGTCATGAAGAGTGCAGAGTGTCATGAAGAGTGCAGAGTGTCATGAAGAGTGCAGAGTGTCATGAAGAGTGCAGAGTGACACGAAGAGTGCAGACTGACATGAAGAGTGCAGAGTGTCATGAAGAGTGCAGAGTGTCATGAAGAGTGCGGAGTGTCATGAAGAATGCAGAGTGTCATGAAGAGTGCAGAGTGACACATAGAGGGCAGTGACATGAAGAGTGCAGAGTGACACGAAGAGTGCAGAGTGACATGAAGAGTGCAGAGTGACACAAAGAGTGCAGTGACATGAAGAGTGCAGAGTGTCATAAAGAGTGCAGAGTGTCATGAAGAGTGCAGAGTGTCATGAAGAGTGCAGAGTGTCATGAAGAGTGCAGAGTGACACGAAGAGTGCAGACTGACATGAAGAGTGCAGAGTGTCATGAAGAGTGCAGAGTGTCATGAAGAGTGCGGAGTGTCATGAAGAATGCAGAGTGACACAAAGAGGGCAGTGACATGAAGAGTGCAGAGTGACACGAAGACTGCAGAGTGTCATGAAGAGTGCAGAGTGACATGAAGAGTGCAGAGTGACACGAAGAGTGCAGAGTGTCATGAAGAGTGCAGAGTGACACGAAGAGTGCAGAGTGTCATGAAGAGTGCAGAGTGACATGAAGAGTGCAGAGTGACACGAAGAGTGCAGAGTGACACAAAGAGTGCAGTGACATGAAGAGTGCAGAGTGTCATGAAGAGTGCAGAGTGACACAAAGAGTGCAGTGACATGAAGAGTGCAGAGTGTCATGAAGAGTGCAGAGTGACATGAAGTGTGCAGAGTGACACAAAGAGTGCAGTGACATGAAGAGTGCAGAGTGACATGAAGAGTGCAGAGTGTCATGAAGAGTGCAGAGTTTCATGAAGAGTGCAGAGTGACATGAAGAGTGCAGAGTGTCATGAAGAGTGCAGAGTGACATGAAGAGTGCAGAGTGACATGAAGAGTGCAGAGTGACATGAAGAGTGCAGAGTGACACGAAGAGTGCAGAGTGACATGAAGAGTGCAGAGTGACATGAAGAGTGCAGAGTGACACGAAGAGTGCAGAGTGACATGAAGAGTGCAGACTGTCATGGAGAGTGCAGAGTGACATGAAGAGTGCAGAGTGACATGAAGAGTGCAGAGTGACACGAAGAGTGCAGAGTGACATGAAGAGTGCAAAGTGACATGAAGAGTGCAGAGTGACACGAAGAGTGCAGAGTGACACGAAGAGTGCAGAGTGTCATGAAGAGTGCAGAGTGTCATGAAGAGTGCAGAGTGACATGAAGAGTGCAGAGTGACACAAAGAGTGCAGTGACACGAAGAGTGCAGAGTGTCATGAAGAGTGCAGAGTGACATGAAGAGTGCAGAGTGACATGAAGAGTGCAGAGCGACATGAAGAGTGCAGAGTGACATGAAGAGTGCAGAGTGTCATGAAGAGTGCAGAGTGTCATGAAGAGTGCAGAGTGACATGAAGAGTGCAGAGTGACATGAAGAGTGCAGAGTGACACGACGAGTGCAGAGTGACACAAAGAGGGCAGTGACATGAAGAGTGCAGAGTGACACGAAGAGTGCAGAGTGTCATGAAGAGTGCAGAGTGTCATGAAGAGTGCAGAGTGTCATGAAGAGTGCAGAGTGACATGAAGAGTGCAGAGTGACACGAAGAGTGCAGAGTGTCATGAAGAGTGCAGAGTGACATGAAGAGTGCAGAGTGACATGAAGAGTGCAGAGTGTCATGAAGAGTGCAGAGTGTCATGAAGAGTGCAGAGTGACATGAAGAGTGCAGAGTGACACGAAGAGTGCAGAGTGACATGAAGAGTGCAGAGTGACACGAAGAGTGCAGTGACATGAAGAGTGCAGAGTGTCATGAAGAGTGCAGAGTGTCATGAAGAGTGCAGAGTGTCATGAAGAGTGCAGAGTGTCATGAAGAGTGCAGAGTGACACGAAGAGTGCAGACTGACATGAAGAGTGCAGAGTGTCATGAAGAGTGCAGAGTGACACAAAGAGTGCAGTGACATGAAGAGTGCAGAGTGTCATGAAGAGTGCAGAGTGTCATGAAGAGTGCAGAGTGTCATGAAGAGTGCAGAGTGTCATGAAGAGTGCAGAGTGACACGAAGAGGGCAGTGACATGAAGAGTGCAGAGTGACACGAAGACTGCAGAGTGTCATGAAGAGTGCAGAGTGACATGAAGAGTGCAGAGTGACATGAAGAGTGCAGAGTGACACGAAGAGTGCAGAGTGTCATGAAGAGTGCAGAGTGACATGAAGAGTGCAGAGTGACACGAAGAGTGCAGAGTGACACAAAGAGAGCAGTGACATGAAGAGTGCAGAGTGACACGAAGAGTGCAGAGTGTCATGAAGAGTGCAGAGTGACACGAAGAGTGCAGAGTGTCATGAAGAGTGCAGAGTGACATGAAGAGTGCAGAGTGACACGAAGAGTGCAGAGTGACACAAAGAGGGCAGTGACATGAAGAGTGCAGAGTGTCATGAAGAGTGCAGAGTCACACAAAGAGTGCAGAGTGTCATGAAGAGTGCAGAGTGACACGAAGAGTGCAGAGTGTCATGAAGAGTGCAGAGTGTCATGAAGAGTGCAGAGTGTCATGAAGAGTGCAGAGTGACATGAAGAGTGCAGAGTGACATGAAGAGTGCAGAGTGACATGAAGAGTGCAGAGTGACACAAAGAGTGCAGTGACACGAAGAGTGCAGAGTGACATGAAGAGTGCAGAGTGTCATGAAGAGTGCAGAGTGACATGAAGAGTGCAGAGTGACATGAAGAGTGCAGAGTGACATGAAGAGTGCAGAGTGACACGAAGAGTGCAGAGTGACATGAAGAGTGCAGAGTGACATGAAGAGTGCAGAGTGACACGAAGAGTGCAGAGTGACATGAAGAGTGCAGACTGTCATGGAGAGTGCAGAGTGACATGAAGAGTGCAGAGTGACATGAAGAGTGCAGAGTGACACGAAGAGTGCAGAGTGACATGAAGAGTGCAAAGTGACATGAAGAGTGCAGAGTGACACGAAGAGTGCAGAGTGACACGAAGAGTGCAGAGTGTCATGAAGAGTGCAGAGTGTCATGAAGAGTGCAGAGTGACATGAAGAGTGCAGAGTGACACAAAGAGTGCAGTGACACGAAGAGTGCAGAGTGTCATGAAGAGTGCAGAGTGACATGAAGAGTGCAGAGTGACATGAAGAGTGCAGAGCGACATGAAGAGTGCAGAGTGACATGAAGAGTGCAGAGTGTCATGAAGAGTGCAGAGTGTCATGAAGAGTGCAGAGTGACATGAAGAGTGCAGAGTGACATGAAGAGTGCAGAGTGACACGACGAGTGCAGAGTGACACAAAGAGGGCAGTGACATGAAGAGTGCAGAGTGACACGAAGAGTGCAGAGTGTCATGAAGAGTGCAGAGTGTCATGAAGAGTGCAGAGTGTCATGAAGAGTGCAGAGTGACATGAAGAGTGCAGAGTGACACGAAGAGTGCAGAGTGTCATGAAGAGTGCAGAGTGACATGAAGAGTGCAGAGTGACATGAAGAGTGCAGAGTGTCATGAAGAGTGCAGAGTGTCATGAAGAGTGCAGAGTGACATGAAGAGTGCAGAGTGACACGAAGAGTGCAGAGTGACATGAAGAGTGCAGAGTGACACGAAGAGTGCAGTGACATGAAGAGTGCAGAGTGTCATGAAGAGTGCAGAGTGTCATGAAGAGTGCAGAGTGTCATGAAGAGTGCAGAGTGTCATGAAGAGTGCAGAGTGACACGAAGAGTGCAGACTGACATGAAGAGTGCAGAGTGTCATGAAGAGTGCAGAGTGACACAAAGAGTGCAGTGACATGAAGAGTGCAGAGTGTCATGAAGAGTGCAGAGTGTCATGAAGAGTGCAGAGTGTCATGAAGAGTGCAGAGTGTCATGAAGAGTGCAGAGTGACACGAAGAGGGCAGTGACATGAAGAGTGCAGAGTGACACGAAGACTGCAGAGTGTCATGAAGAGTGCAGAGTGACATGAAGAGTGCAGAGTGACATGAAGAGTGCAGAGTGACACGAAGAGTGCAGAGTGTCATGAAGAGTGCAGAGTGACATGAAGAGTGCAGAGTGACACGAAGAGTGCAGAGTGACACAAAGAGAGCAGTGACATGAAGAGTGCAGAGTGACACGAAGAGTGCAGAGTGTCATGAAGAGTGCAGAGTGACACGAAGAGTGCAGAGTGTCATGAAGAGTGCAGAGTGACATGAAGAGTGCAGAGTGACACGAAGAGTGCAGAGTGACACAAAGAGGGCAGTGACATGAAGAGTGCAGAGTGTCATGAAGAGTGCAGAGTCACACAAAGAGTGCAGAGTGTCATGAAGAGTGCAGAGTGACACGAAGAGTGCAGAGTGTCATGAAGAGTGCAGAGTGTCATGAAGAGTGCAGAGTGTCATGAAGAGTGCAGAGTGACATGAAGAGTGCAGAGTGACATGAAGAGTGCAGAGTGACATGAAGAGTGCAGAGTGACACAAAGAGTGCAGTGACACGAAGAGTGCAGAGTGTCATGAAGAGTGCAGAGTGACATGAAGAGTGCAGAGTGACATGAAGAGTGCAGAGCGACATGAAGAGTGCAGAGTGACATGAAGAGTGCAGAGTGTCATGAAGAGTGCAGAAAGTCATGAAGAGTGCAGAGTGTCATGAAGAGTGCAGAGTGACATGAAGAGTGCAGAGTGTCATGAAGAGTGCAGAGTGACATGAAGAGTGCAGAGTGACACGAAGAGTGCAGAGTGACATGAAGAGTGCAGAGTGACACAAAGAGTGCAGTGACATGAAGAGTGCAGAGTGTCATGAAGAGTGCAGAGTGTCATGAAGAGTGCAGAGTGTCATGAAGAGTGCAGAGTGTCATGAAGAGTGCAGAGTGTCATGAAGAGTGCAGAGTGACACAAAGAGGGCAGTGACATGAAGAGTGCAGAGTGACACGAAGACTGCAGAGTGTCATGAAGAGTGCAGAGTGACATGAAGAGTGCAGAGTGACATGAAGAGTGCAGAGTGACATGAAGAGTGCAGAGTGTCATGAAGAGTGCAGAGTGACATGAAGAGTGCAGAGTGACATGAAGAGTGCAGAGTGACATGAAGAGTGCAGAGTGACACGAAGAGTGCAGAGTGACATGAAGAGTGCAGAGTGACATGAAGAGTGCAGAGTGACACGAAGAGTGCAGAGTGACATGAAGAGTGCAGACTGTCATGGAGAGTGCAGAGTGACATGAAGAGTGCAGAGTGACATGAAGAGTGCAGAGTGACACGAAGAGTGCAGAGTGACATGAAGAGTGCAAAGTGACATGAAGAGTGCAGAGTGACACGAAGAGTGCAGAGTGACACGAAGAGTGCAGAGTGTCATGAAGAGTGCAGAGTGTCATGAAGAGTGCAGAGTGACATGAAGAGTGCAGAGTGACACAAAGAGTGCAGTGACACGAAGAGTGCAGAGTGTCATGAAGAGTGCAGAGTGACATGAAGAGTGCAGAGTGACATGAAGAGTGCAGAGCGACATGAAGAGTGCAGAGTGACATGAAGAGTGCAGAGTGTCATGAAGAGTGCAGAGTGTCATGAAGAGTGCAGAGTGACATGAAGAGTGCAGAGTGACATGAAGAGTGCAGAGTGACACGACGAGTGCAGAGTGACACAAAGAGGGCAGTGACATGAAGAGTGCAGAGTGACACGAAGAGTGCAGAGTGTCATGAAGAGTGCAGAGTGTCATGAAGAGTGCAGAGTGTCATGAAGAGTGCAGAGTGACATGAAGAGTGCAGAGTGACACGAAGAGTGCAGAGTGTCATGAAGAGTGCAGAGTGACATGAAGAGTGCAGAGTGACATGAAGAGTGCAGAGTGTCATGAAGAGTGCAGAGTGTCATGAAGAGTGCAGAGTGACATGAAGAGTGCAGAGTGACACGAAGAGTGCAGAGTGACATGAAGAGTGCAGAGTGACACGAAGAGTGCAGTGACATGAAGAGTGCAGAGTGTCATGAAGAGTGCAGAGTGTCATGAAGAGTGCAGAGTGTCATGAAGAGTGCAGAGTGTCATGAAGAGTGCAGAGTGACACGAAGAGTGCAGACTGACATGAAGAGTGCAGAGTGTCATGAAGAGTGCAGAGTGACACAAAGAGTGCAGTGACATGAAGAGTGCAGAGTGTCATGAAGAGTGCAGAGTGTCATGAAGAGTGCAGAGTGTCATGAAGAGTGCAGAGTGTCATGAAGAGTGCAGAGTGACACGAAGAGGGCAGTGACATGAAGAGTGCAGAGTGACACGAAGACTGCAGAGTGTCATGAAGAGTGCAGAGTGACATGAAGAGTGCAGAGTGACATGAAGAGTGCAGAGTGACACGAAGAGTGCAGAGTGTCATGAAGAGTGCAGAGTGACATGAAGAGTGCAGAGTGACACGAAGAGTGCAGAGTGACACAAAGAGAGCAGTGACATGAAGAGTGCAGAGTGACACGAAGAGTGCAGAGTGTCATGAAGAGTGCAGAGTGACACGAAGAGTGCAGAGTGTCATGAAGAGTGCAGAGTGACATGAAGAGTGCAGAGTGACACGAAGAGTGCAGAGTGACACAAAGAGGGCAGTGACATGAAGAGTGCAGAGTGTCATGAAGAGTGCAGAGTCACACAAAGAGTGCAGAGTGTCATGAAGAGTGCAGAGTGACACGAAGAGTGCAGAGTGTCATGAAGAGTGCAGAGTGTCATGAAGAGTGCAGAGTGTCATGAAGAGTGCAGAGTGACATGAAGAGTGCAGAGTGACATGAAGAGTGCAGAGTGACATGAAGAGTGCAGAGTGACACAAAGAGTGCAGTGACACGAAGAGTGCAGAGTGTCATGAAGAGTGCAGAGTGACATGAAGAGTGCAGAGTGACATGAAGAGTGCAGAGCGACATGAAGAGTGCAGAGTGACATGAAGAGTGCAGAGTGTCATGAAGAGTGCAGAAAGTCATGAAGAGTGCAGAGTGTCATGAAGAGTGCAGAGTGACATGAAGAGTGCAGAGTGTCATGAAGAGTGCAGAGTGACATGAAGAGTGCAGAGTGACACGAAGAGTGCAGAGTGACATGAAGAGTGCAGAGTGACACAAAGAGTGCAGTGACATGAAGAGTGCAGAGTGTCATGAAGAGTGCAGAGTGTCATGAAGAGTGCAGAGTGTCATGAAGAGTGCAGAGTGTCATGAAGAGTGCAGAGTGTCATGAAGAGTGCAGAGTGACACAAAGAGGGCAGTGACATGAAGAGTGCAGAGTGACACGAAGACTGCAGAGTGTCATGAAGAGTGCAGAGTGACATGAAGAGTGCAGAGTGACATGAAGAGTGCAGAGTGACACGAAGAGTGCAGAGTGTCATGAAGAGTGCAGAGTGACATGAAGAGTGCAGAGTGTCATGAAGAGTGCAGAGTGACATGAAGAGTGCAGAGTGACACAAAGAGGGCAGTGACATGAAGAGTGCAGAGTGACACGAAGAGTGCAGAGTGACACGAAGAGTGCAGAGTGTCATGAAGAGTGCAGAGTGACACGAAGAGTGCAGAGTGACACAAAGAGTGCAGAGTGTCATGAAGAGTGCAGAGTGACACGAAGAGTGCAGAGTGTCATGAAGAGTGCAGAGTGTCATGAAGAGTGCAGAGTGTCATGAAGAGTGCAGAGTGACATGAAGAGTGCAGAGTGACATGAAGAGTGCAGAGTGACATGAAGAGTGCAGAGTGTCATGAAGAGTGCAGAGAGTCATGAAGAGTGCAGAGTGACATGAAGAGTGCAGAGTGACACGAAGAGTGCAGAGTGACATGAAGAGTGCAGAGCGACATGAAGAGTGCAGAGTGACATGAAGAGTGCAGAGTGTCATGAAGAGTGCAGAGAGTCATGAAGAGTGCAGAGTGTCATGAAGAGTGCAGAGTGACATGAAGAGTGCAGAGTGACATGAAGAGTGCAGAGTGTCATGAAGAGTGCAGAGTGTCATGAAGAGTGCAGAGTGACATGAAGAGTGCAGAGTGACACGACGAGTGCAGAGTGACACAAAGAGTGCAGTGACACGAAGAGTGCAGAGTGTCATGAAGAGTGCAGAGTGACATGAAGAGTGCAGAGTGACATGAAGAGTGCAGAGTGACATGAAGAGTGCAGAGTGTCATGAAGAGTGCAGAGTGACACGAAGAGTGCAGAGTGACATGAAGAGTGCAGAGTGACATGAAGAGTGCAGAGTGACATGAAGAGTGCAGAGTGACATGAAGAGTGCAGAGTCACACGAAGAGTGCAGAGTGACATGAAGAGTGCAGAGTGACATGAAGAGTGCAGAGTGTCATGAAGAGTGCAGAGTGACACGAAGAGTGCAGAGTGACATGAAGAGTGCAGAGTGTCATGAAGAGTGCAGAGTCACACGAAGAGTGCAGAGTGACATGAAGAGTGCAGAGTGACATGAAGAGTGCAGAGTCACACGAAGAGTGCAGAGTGACATGAAGAGTGCAGAGTGACATGAAGAGTGCAGAGTGACACGACGAGTGCAAAGTGACACAAAGAGTGCAGTGACATGAAGAGTGCAGAGTGACATGAAGAGTGCAGAGTGTCATGAAGAGTGCAGAGTGTCATGAAGAGTGCAGAGTGACATGAAGAGTGCAGAGTGACACGAAGAGTGCAGAGTGACATGAAGAGTGCAGAGTGACACGAAGAGTGCAGAGTGACATGAAGAGTGCAGAGTGTCATGAAGAGTGCAGAGTGTCATGAAGAGTGCAGAGTGACACAAAGAGGGCAGTGACATGAAGAGTGCAGTGACATGAAGAGTGCAGAGTGTCATGAAGAGTGCAGAGTGACATGAAGAGTGCAGAGTGACATGAAGAGTGCAGAGTGTCATGAAGAGTGCAGAGTGACATGAAGAGTGCAGAGTGAAACGAAGAGTGCAGAGTGACATGAAGAGTGCAGAGTGACACAAAGAGGGCAGTGACATGAAGAGTGCAGAGTGACACGAAGAGTGCAGAGTGACATGAAGAGTGCAGAGTGACACGAAGAGTGCAGAGTGACACAAAGAGTGCAGTGACATGAAGAGTGCAGAGTGTCATGAAGAGTGCAGAGTGTCATGAAGAGTGCAGAGTGTCATGAAGAGTGCAGAGTGACACGAAGAGTGCAGAGTGTCATGAAGAGTGCAGAGTGTCATGAAGAGTGCAGAGTGTCATGAAGAGTGCAGAGTGACATGAAGAGTGCAGAGTGACATGAAGAGTGCAGAGTGACATGAAGAGTGCAGAGTGACACAAAGAGTGCAGTGACACGAAGAGTGCAGAGTGTCATGAAGAGTGCAGAGTGACATGAAGAGTGCAGAGTGACATGAAGAGTGCAGAGCGACATGAAGAGTGCAGAGTGACATGAAGAGTGCAGAGTGTCATGAAGAGTGCAGAGAGTCATGAAGAGTGCAGAGTGACATGAAGAGTGCAGAGTGACACGAAGAGTGCAGAGTGACATGAAGAGTGCAGAGTGACATGAAGAGTGCAGAGTGACACAAAGAGTGCAGTGACATGAAGAGTGCAGAGTGTCATGAAGAGTGCAGAGTGTCATGAAGAGTGCAGAGTGTCATGAAGAGTGCAGAGTGTCATGAAGAGTGCAGAGTGACACGAAGAGTGCAGAGTGTCATGAAGAGTGCAGAGTGTCATGAAGAGTGCAGAGTGTCATGAAGAGTGCAGAGTGACATGAAGAGTGCAGAGTGACATGAAGAGTGCAGAGTGACATGAAGAGTGCAGAGTGACACAAAGAGTGCAGTGACACGAAGAGTGCAGAGTGTCATGAAGAGTGCAGAGTGACATGAAGAGTGCAGAGTGACATGAAGAGTGCAGAGCGACATGAAGAGTGCAGAGTGACATGAAGAGTGCAGAGTGTCATGAAGAGTGCAGAGAGTCATGAAGAGTGCAGAGTGTCATGAAGAGTGCAGAGTGACATGAAGAGTGCAGAGTGTCATGAAGAGTGCAGAGTGACATGAAGAGTGCAGAGTGACACGAAGAGTGCAGAGTGACATGAAGAGTGCAGAGTGACACAAAGAGTGCAGTGACATGAAGAGTGCAGAGTGTCATGAAGAGTGCAGAGTGTCATGAAGAGTGCAGAGTGTCATGAAGAGTGCAGAGTGTCATGAAGAGTGCAGAGTGTCATGAAGAGTGCAGAGTGTCATGAAGAGTGCAGAGTGACACAAAGAGGGCAGTGACATGAAGAGTGCAGAGTGACACGAAGACTGCAGAGTGTCATGAAGAGTGCAGAGTGACATGAAGAGTGCAGAGTGACATGAAGAGTGCAGAGTGACACGAAGAGTGCAGAGTGTCATGAAGAGTGCAGAGTGACATGAAGAGTGCAGAGTGTCATGAAGAGTGCAGAGTGACACAAAGAGGGCAGTGACATGAAGAGTGCAGAGTGACACGAAGAGTGCAGAGTGACACGAAGAGTGCAGAGTGTCATGAAGAGTGCAGAGTGACACGAAGAGTGCAGAGTGACACAAAGAGTGCAGAGTGTCATGAAGAGTGCAGAGTGACACGAAGAGTGCAGAGTGTCATGAAGAGTGCAGAGTGTCATGAAGAGTGCAGAGTGTCATGAAGAGTGCAGAGTGACATGAAGAGTGCAGAGTGTCATGAAGAGTGCAGAGTGTCATGAAGAGTGCAGAGTGACATGAAGAGTGCAGAGTGACACGACGAGTGCAGAGTGACACAAAGAGTGCAGTGACACGAAGAGTGCAGAGTGTCATGAAGAGTGCAGAGTGACATGAAGAGTGCAGAGTGACATGAAGAGTGCAGAGTGACATGAAGAGTGCAGAGTGTCATGAAGAGTGCAGAGTGACACGAAGAGTGCAGAGTGACATGAAGAGTGCAGAGTGACATGAAGAGTGCAGAGTGACATGAAGAGTGCAGAGTCACACGAAGAGTGCAGAGTGACATGAAGAGTGCAGAGTGACATGAAGAGTGCAGAGTGTCATGAAGAGTGCAGAGTGACACGAAGAGTGCAGAGTGACATGAAGAGTGCAGAGTGTCATGAAGAGTGCAGAGTCATACGAAGAGTGCAGAGTGACATGAAGAGTGCAGAGTGACATGAAGAGTGCAGAGTCACACGAAGAGTGCAGAGTGACATGAAGAGTGCAGAGTGACATGAAGAGTGCAGAGTGACACGACGAGTGCAAAGTGACACAAAGAGTGCAGTGACATGAAGAGTGCAGAGTGACATGAAGAGTGCAGAGTGTCATGAAGAGTGCAGAGTGTCATGAAGAGTGCAGAGTGACATGAAGAGTGCAGAGTGACACGAAGAGTGCAGAGTGACATGAAGAGTGCAGAGTGACACGAAGAGTGCAGAGTGACATGAAGAGTGCAGAGTGTCATGAAGAGTGCAGAGTGTCATGAAGAGTGCAGAGTGACACAAAGAGGGCAGTGACATGAAGAGTGCAGTGACATGAAGAGTGCAGAGTGTCATGAAGAGTGCAGAGTGACATGAAGAGTGCAGAGTGACATGAAGAGTGCAGAGTGTCATGAAGAGTGCAGAGTGACATGAAGAGTGCAGAGTGAAACGAAGAGTGCAGAGTGTCATGAAGAGTGCAGAGTGACATGAAGAGTGCAGAGTGACACGAAGAGTGCAGAGTGACATGAAGAGTGCAGAGTGACATGAAGAGTGCAGAGTGACACAAAGAGGGCAGTGATATGAAGAGTGCAGAGTGACACGAAGACTGCAGAGTGTCATGAAGAGTGCAGAGTGACATGAAGAGTGCAGAATGACATGAAGTGTGCAGAGTGACATGAAGAGTGCAGAGTGACATGAAGAGTGCAGAGTGTCATGAAGAGTGCAGAGTCACACAAAGAGTGCAGAGTGACATGAAGAGTGCAGAGTGACACGAAGAGTGCAGAGTGTCATGAAGAGTGCAGAGTGACACGAACAGTGCAGAGTGACATGAAGAGTGCAGAGTGACACGAAGAGTGCAGAGTGACACAAAGAGTGCAGTGACATGAAGAGTGCAGAGTGTCATGAAGAGTGCAGAGTGACATGAAGAGTGCACAGTGACATGAAGAGTGCAGAGTGACACAAAGAGTGCAGTGACATGAAGAGTGCAGAGTGTCATGAAGAGTGCAGAGTGTCATGAAGAGTGCAGAGTGTCATGAAGACTGCAGAGTGACATGAAGATTGCAGAGTGTCATGAAGAGTGCAGAGTGACATGAAGAGTGCAGAGTGACACAAAGAGTGCAGTGACATGAAGAGTGCAGAGTGTCATGAAGAGTGCAGAGTGACATGAAGAGTGCAGAGTGACATGAAGAGTGCAGAGTGACACAAAGAGTGCAGTGACATGAAGAGTGCAGAGTGTCATGAAGAGTGCAGAGTGACACAAAGAGTGCAGTGACATGAAGAGTGCAGAGTGTCATGAAGAGTGCAGAGTGACATGAAGAGTGCAGAGTGACACAAAGAGTGCAGTGACATGAAGAGTGCAGAGTGACATGAAGAGTGCAGAGTGTCATGAAGAGTGCAGAGTTTCATGAAGAGTGCAGAGTGACATGAAGAGTGCAGAGTGTCATGAAGAGTGCAGAGTGACATGAAGAGTGCAGAGTGACATGAAGAGTGCAGAGTGACATGAAGAGTGCAGAGTGACACGAAGAGTGCAGAGTGACATGAAGAGTGCAGAGTGACATGAAGAGTGCAGAGTGACACGAAGAGTGCAGAGTGACATGAAGAGTGCAGACTGTCATGGAGAGTGCAGAGTGACATGAAGAGTGCAGAGTGACATGAAGAGTGCAGAGTGACACGAAGAGTGCAGAGTGACATGAAGAGTGCAAAGTGACATGAAGAGTGCAGAGTGACACGAAGAGTGCAGAGTGACACGAAGAGTGCAGAGTGTCATGAAGAGTGCAGAGTGACATGAAGAGTGCAGAGCGACATGAAGAGTGCAGAGTGACATGAAGAGTGCAGAGTGTCATGAAGAGTGCAGAGTGTCATGAAGAGTGCAGAGTGACATGAAGAGTGCAGAGTGACATGAAGAGTGCAGAGTGACACGACGAGTGCAGAGTGACACAAAGAGGGCAGTGACATGAAGAGTGCAGAGTGACACGAAGAGTGCAGAGTGTCATGAAGAGTGCAGAGTGTCATGAAGAGTGCAGAGTGTCATGAAGAGTGCAGAGTGACATGAAGAGTGCAGAGTGACACGAAGAGTGCAGAGTGTCATGAAGAGTGCAGAGTGACATGAAGAGTGCAGAGTGACATGAAGAGTGCAGAGTGTCATGAAGAGTGCAGAGTGTCATGAAGAGTGCAGAGTGACATGAAGAGTGCAGAGTGACACGAAGAGTGCAGAGTGACATGAAGAGTGCAGAGTGACACGAAGAGTGCAGTGACATGAAGAGTGCAGAGTGTCATGAAGAGTGCAGAGTGTCATGAAGAGTGCAGAGTGTCATGAAGAGTGCAGAGTGACACGAAGAGTGCAGAGTGACATGAAGAGTGCAGAGTGACATGAAGAGTGCAGAGTGACACGAAGAGTGCAGAGTGTCATGAAGAGTGCAGAGTGACATGAAGAGTGCAGAGTGACACGAAGAGTGCAGAGTGACACAAAGAGAGCAGTGACATGAAGAGTGCAGAGTGACACGAAGAGTGCAGAGTGTCATGAAGAGTGCAGAGTGACACGAAGAGTGCAGAGTGTCATGAAGAGTGCAGAGTGACATGAAGAGTGCAGAGTGACACGAAGAGTGCAGAGTGACACAAAGAGGGCAGTGACATGAAGAGTGCAGAGTGTCATGAAGAGTGCAGAGTCACACAAAGAGTGCAGAGTGTCATGAAGAGTGCAGAGTGACACGAAGAGTGCAGAGTGTCATGAAGAGTGCAGAGTGTCATGAAGAGTGCAGAGTGTCATGAAGAGTGCAGAGTGACATGAAGAGTGCAGAGTGACATGAAGAGTGCAGAGTGACATGAAGAGTGCAGAGTGACACAAAGAGTGCAGTGACACGAAGAGTGCAGAGTGTCATGAAGAGTGCAGAGTGACATGAAGAGTGCAGAGTGACATGAAGAGTGCAGAGCGACATGAAGAGTGCAGAGTGACATGAAGAGTGCAGAGTGTCATGAAGAGTGCAGAGAGTCATGAAGAGTGCAGAGTGTCATGAAGAGTGCAGAGTGACATGAAGAGTGCAGAGTGTCATGAAGAGTGCAGAGTGACATGAAGAGTGCAGAGTGACACGAAGAGTGCAGAGTGACATGAAGAGTGCAGAGTGACACAAAGAGTGCAGTGACATGAAGAGTGCAGAGTGTCATGAAGAGTGCAGAGTGTCATGAAGAGTGCAGAGTGTCATGAAGAGTGCAGAGTGTCATGAAGAGTGCAGAGTGACACGAAGAGTGCAGACTGACATGAAGAGTGCAGAGTGTCATGAAGAGTGCAGAGTGTCATGAAGAGTGCAGAGTGACACAAAGAGGGCAGTGACATGAAGAGTGCAGAGTGACACGAAGACTGCAGAGTGTCATGAAGAGTGCAGAGTGACATGAAGAGTGCAGAGTGACATGAAGAGTGCAGAGTGACACGAAGAGTGCAGAGTGTCATGAAGAGTGCAGAGTGACATGAAGAGTGCAGAGTGTCATGAAGAGTGCAGAGTGACACAAAGAGGGCAGTGACATGAAGAGTGCAGAGTGACACGAAGAGTGCAGAGTGACACGAAGAGTGCAGAGTGTCATGAAGAGTGCAGAGTGACACGAAGAGTGCAGAGTGACATGAAGAGTGCAGAGTGACACGAAGAGTGCAGAGTGACACAAAGAGTGCAGTGACACGAAGAGTGCAGAGTGTCATGAAGAGTGCAGAGTGACATGAAGAGTGCAGAGTGACATGAAGAGTGCAGAGTGTCATGAAGAGTGCAGAGTGTCATGAAGAGTGCAGAGTGACATGAAGAGTGCAGAGTGACATGAAGAGTGCAGAGTGACATGAAGAGTGCAGAGTGACACAAAGAGTGCAGTGACACGAAGAGTGCAGAGTGTCATGAAGAGTGCAGAGTGACATGAAGAGTGCAGAGTGACATGAAGAGTGCAGAGCGACATGAAGAGTGCAGAGTGACATGAAGAGTGCAGAGTGTCATGAAGAGTGCAGAGAGTCATGAAGAGTGCAGAGTGTCATGAAGAGTGCAGAGTGACATGAAGAGTGCAGAGTGACATGAAGAGTGCAGAGTGTCATGAAGAGTGCAGAGTGTCATGAAGAGTGCAGAGTGACATGAAGAGTGCAGAGTGACACGACGAGTGCAGAGTGACACAAAGAGTGCAGTGACACGAAGAGTGCAGAGTGTCATGAAGAGTGCAGAGTGACATGAAGAGTGCAGAGTGACATGAAGAGTGCAGAGTGACATGAAGAGTGCAGAGTGTCATGAAGAGTGCAGAGTGACACGAAGAGTGCAGAGTGACATGAAGAGTGCAGAGTGACATGAAGAGTGCAGAGTGACATGAAGAGTGCAGAGTGACATGAAGAGTGCAGAGTCACACGAAGAGTGCAGAGTGACATGAAGAGTGCAGAGTGACATGAAGAGTGCAGAGTGTCATGAAGAGTGCAGAGTGACACGAAGAGTGCAGAGTGACATGAAGAGTGCAGAGTCACACGAAGAGTGCAGAGTGACATGAAGAGTGCAGAGTGACATGAAGAGTGCAGAGTGACACGACGAGTGCAAAGTGACACAAAGAGTGCAGAGTGACATGAAGAGTGCAGAGTGACACGACGAGTGCAAAGTGACACAAAGAGTGCAGTGACATGAAGAGTGCAGAGTGACATGAAGAGTGCAGAGTGTCATGAAGAGTGCAGAGTGTCATGAAGAGTGCAGAGTGACATGAAGAGTGCAGAGTGACACGAAGAGTGCAGAGTGACATGAAGAGTGCAGAGTGACACGAAGAGTGCAGAGTGACATGAAGAGTGCAGAGTGTCATGAAGAGTGCAGAGTGTCATGAAGAGTGCAGAGTGACACAAAGAGGGCAGTGACATGAAGAGTGCAGTGACATGAAGAGTGCAGAGTGTCATGAAGAGTGCAGAGTGACATGAAGAGTGCAGAGTGACATGAAGAGTGCAGAGTGTCATGAAGAGTGCAGAGTGACATGAAGAGTGCAGAGTGAAACGAAGAGTGCAGAGTGTCATGAAGAGTGCAGAGTGACATGAAGAGTGCAGAGTGACATGAAGAGTGCAGAGTGTCATGAAGAGTGCAGAGTGTCATGAAGAGTGCAGAGTGACATGAAGAGTGCAGAGTGACACGAAGAGTGCAGAGTGACATGAAGAGTGCAGAGTGACACGAAGAGTGCAGTGACATGAAGAGTGCAGAGTGTCATGAAGAGTGCAGAGTGTCATGAAGAGTGCAGAGTGTCATGAAGAGTGCAGAGTGACACGAAGAGTGCAGACTGACATGAAGAGTGCAGAGTGTCATGAAGAGTGCAGAGTGTCATGAAGAGTGCAGAGTGTCATGAAGAGTGCAGAGTGTCATGAAGAGTGCAGAGTGTCATGAAGAGTGCAGAGTGACACGAAGAGGGCAGTGACATGAAGAGTGCAGAGTGACACGAAGACTGCAGAGTGTCATGAAGAGTGCAGAGTGACATGAAGAGTGCAGAGTGACATGAAGAGTGCAGAGTGACACGAAGAGTGCAGAGTGTCATGAAGAGTGCAGAGTGACATGAAGAGTGCAGAGTGACACGAAGAGTGCAGAGTGACACAAAGAGAGCAGTGACATGAAGAGTGCAGAGTGACACGAAGAGTGCAGAGTGTCATGAAGAGTGCAGAGTGACACGAAGAGTGCAGAGTGTCATGAAGAGTGCAGAGTGACATGAAGAGTGCAGAGTGACACGAAGAGTGCAGAGTGACACAAAGAGGGCAGTGACATGAAGAGTGCAGAGTGTCATGAAGAGTGCAGAGTCACACAAAGAGTGCAGAGTGTCATGAAGAGTGCAGAGTGACACGAAGAGTGCAGAGTGTCATGAAGAGTGCAGAGTGTCATGAAGAGTGCAGAGTGTCATGAAGAGTGCAGAGTGACATGAAGAGTGCAGAGTGACATGAAGAGTGCAGAGTGACATGAAGAGTGCAGAGTGACACAAAGAGTGCAGTGACACGAAGAGTGCAGAGTGTCATGAAGAGTGCAGAGTGACATGAAGAGTGCAGAGTGACATGAAGAGTGCAGAGCGACATGAAGAGTGCAGAGTGACATGAAGAGTGCAGAGTGTCATGAAGAGTGCAGAGAGTCATGAAGAGTGCAGAGTGTCATGAAGAGTGCAGAGTGACATGAAGAGTGCAGAGTGTCATGAAGAGTGCAGAGTGACATGAAGAGTGCAGAGTGACACGAAGAGTGCAGAGTGACATGAAGAGTGCAGAGTGACACAAAGAGTGCAGTGACATGAAGAGTGCAGAGTGTCATGAAGAGTGCAGAGTGTCATGAAGAGTGCAGAGTGTCATGAAGAGTGCAGAGTGTCATGAAGAGTGCAGAGTGACACGAAGAGTGCAGACTGACATGAAGAGTGCAGAGTGTCATGAAGAGTGCAGAGTGTCATGAAGAGTGCAGAGTGACACAAAGAGGGCAGTGACATGAAGAGTGCAGAGTGACACGAAGACTGCAGAGTGTCATGAAGAGTGCAGAGTGACATGAAGAGTGCAGAGTGACATGAAGAGTGCAGAGTGACACGAAGAGTGCAGAGTGTCATGAAGAGTGCAGAGTGACATGAAGAGTGCAGAGTGTCATGAAGAGTGCAGAGTGACACAAAGAGGGCAGTGACATGAAGAGTGCAGAGTGACACGAAGAGTGCAGAGTGACACGAAGAGTGCAGAGTGTCATGAAGAGTGCAGAGTGACACGAAGAGTGCAGAGTGACATGAAGAGTGCAGAGTGACACGAAGAGTGCAGAGTGACACAAAGAGTGCAGTGACACGAAGAGTGCAGAGTGTCATGAAGAGTGCAGAGTGACATGAAGAGTGCAGAGTGACATGAAGAGTGCAGAGTGTCATGAAGAGTGCAGAGTGTCATGAAGAGTGCAGAGTGACATGAAGAGTGCAGAGTGACATGAAGAGTGCAGAGTGACATGAAGAGTGCAGAGTGACACAAAGAGTGCAGTGACACGAAGAGTGCAGAGTGTCATGAAGAGTGCAGAGTGACATGAAGAGTGCAGAGTGACATGAAGAGTGCAGAGCGACATGAAGAGTGCAGAGTGACATGAAGAGTGCAGAGTGTCATGAAGAGTGCAGAGAGTCATGAAGAGTGCAGAGTGTCATGAAGAGTGCAGAGTGACATGAAGAGTGCAGAGTGACATGAAGAGTGCAGAGTGTCATGAAGAGTGCAGAGTGTCATGAAGAGTGCAGAGTGACATGAAGAGTGCAGAGTGACACGACGAGTGCAGAGTGACACAAAGAGTGCAGTGACACGAAGAGTGCAGAGTGTCATGAAGAGTGCAGAGTGACATGAAGAGTGCAGAGTGACATGAAGAGTGCAGAGTGACATGAAGAGTGCAGAGTGTCATGAAGAGTGCAGAGTGACACGAAGAGTGCAGAGTGACATGAAGAGTGCAGAGTGACATGAAGAGTGCAGAGTGACATGAAGAGTGCAGAGTGACATGAAGAGTGCAGAGTCACACGAAGAGTGCAGAGTGACATGAAGAGTGCAGAGTGACATGAAGAGTGCAGAGTGTCATGAAGAGTGCAGAGTGACACGAAGAGTGCAGAGTGACATGAAGAGTGCAGAGTGTCATGAAGAGTGCAGAGTCACACGAAGAGTGCAGAGTGACATGAAGAGTGCAGAGTGACATGAAGAGTGCAGAGTCACACGAAGAGTGCAGAGTGACATGAAGAGTGCAGAGTGACATGAAGAGTGCAGAGTGACACGACGAGTGCAAAGTGACACAAAGAGTGCAGAGTGACATGAAGAGTGCAGAGTGACACGACGAGTGCAAAGTGACACAAAGAGTGCAGTGACATGAAGAGTGCAGAGTGACATGAAGAGTGCAGAGTGTCATGAAGAGTGCAGAGTGTCATGAAGAGTGCAGAGTGACATGAAGAGTGCAGAGTGACACGAAGAGTGCAGAGTGACATGAAGAGTGCAGAGTGACACGAAGAGTGCAGAGTGACATGAAGAGTGCAGAGTGTCATGAAGAGTGCAGAGTGTCATGAAGAGTGCAGAGTGACACAAAGAGGGCAGTGACATGAAGAGTGCAGTGACATGAAGAGTGCAGAGTGTCATGAAGAGTGCAGAGTGACATGAAGAGTGCAGAGTGACATGAAGAGTGCAGAGTGTCATGAAGAGTGCAGAGTGACATGAAGAGTGCAGAGTGAAACGAAGAGTGCAGAGTGACATGAAGAGTGCAGAGTGACACAAAGAGGGCAGTGACATGAAGAGTGCAGAGTGACACGAAGAGTGCAGAGTGACATGAAGAGTGCAGAGTGACATGAAGAGTGCAGAGTGTCATGAAGAGTGCAGAGTGACATGAAGAGTGCAAAGTGACATGAAGAGTGCAGAGTGACATGAAGAGTGCAGAGTGACATGAAGAGTGCAGAGTGTCATGAAGAGTGCAGAGTCACAAAAAGAGTGCAGACTGACATGAAGAGTGCAGAGTGACACGAAGAGTGCAGAGTGTCATGAAGAGTGCAGAGTGTCATGAAGAGTGCAGAGTGACATCAAGAGTGCAGAGGGTCATGAAGAGTGCAGAGTGTCATGAAGAGTGCAGAGTGACACAAAGAGGGCAGTGACATGAAGAGTGCAGAGTGTCATGAAGAGTGCAGAGTGACACGAAGAGTGCAGAGTGACATGAAGAGTGCAGAGTGACATGAAGAGTGCAGAGTGACATGAAGAGTGCAGAGTGACATGAAGAGTGCAGAGTCACACGAAGAGTGCAGAGTGACATGAAGAGTGCAGAGTGACATGAAGAGTGCAGAGTGTCATGAAGAGTGCAGAGTGACACGAAGAGTGCAGAGTGACATGAAGAGTGCAGAGTCACACGAAGAGTGCAGAGTGACATGAAGAGTGCAGAGTGACATGAAGAGTGCAGAGTGACACGACGAGTGCAAAGTGACACAAAGAGTGCAGAGTGACATGAAGAGTGCAGAGTGACACGACGAGTGCAAAGTGACACAAAGAGTGCAGTGACATGAAGAGTGCAGAGTGACATGAAGAGTGCAGAGTGTCATGAAGAGTGCAGAGTGTCATGAAGAGTGCAGAGTGACATGAAGAGTGCAGAGTGACACGAAGAGTGCAGAGTGACATGAAGAGTGCAGAGTGACACGAAGAGTGCAGAGTGACATGAAGAGTGCAGAGTGTCATGAAGAGTGCAGAGTGTCATGAAGAGTGCAGAGTGACACAAAGAGGGCAGTGACATGAAGAGTGCAGTGACATGAAGAGTGCAGAGTGTCATGAAGAGTGCAGAGTGACATGAAGAGTGCAGAGTGACACAAAGAGGGCAGTGACATGAAGAGTGCAGAGTGTCATGAAGAGTGCAGAGTCACACAAAGAGTGCAGAGTGTCATGAAGAGTGCAGAGTGACACGAAGAGTGCAGAGTGTCATGAAGAGTGCAGAGTGTCATGAAGAGTGCAGAGTGTCATGAAGAGTGCAGAGTGACATGAAGAGTGCAGAGTGACATGAAGAGTGCAGAGTGACATGAAGAGTGCAGAGTGACACAAAGAGTGCAGTGACACGAAGAGTGCAGAGTGTCATGAAGAGTGCAGAGTGACATGAAGAGTGCAGAGTGACATGAAGAGTGCAGAGCGACATGAAGAGTGCAGAGTGACATGAAGAGTGCAGAGTGTCATGAAGAGTGCAGAGAGTCATGAAGAGTGCAGAGTGTCATGAAGAGTGCAGAGTGACATGAAGAGTGCAGAGTGTCATGAAGAGTGCAGAGTGACATGAAGAGTGCAGAGTGACACGAAGAGTGCAGAGTGACATGAAGAGTGCAGAGTGACACAAAGAGTGCAGTGACATGAAGAGTGCAGAGTGTCATGAAGAGTGCAGAGTGTCATGAAGAGTGCAGAGTGTCATGAAGAGTGCAGAGTGTCATGAAGAGTGCAGAGTGACACGAAGAGTGCAGACTGACATGAAGAGTGCAGAGTGTCATGAAGAGTGCAGAGTGTCATGAAGAGTGCAGAGTGACACAAAGAGGGCAGTGACATGAAGAGTGCAGAGTGACACGAAGACTGCAGAGTGTCATGAAGAGTGCAGAGTGACATGAAGAGTGCAGAGTGACATGAAGAGTGCAGAGTGACACGAAGAGTGCAGAGTGTCATGAAGAGTGCAGAGTGACATGAAGAGTGCAGAGTGTCATGAAGAGTGCAGAGTGACACAAAGAGGGCAGTGACATGAAGAGTGCAGAGTGACACGAAGAGTGCAGAGTGACACGAAGAGTGCAGAGTGTCATGAAGAGTGCAGAGTGACACGAAGAGTGCAGAGTGACATGAAGAGTGCAGAGTGACACGAAGAGTGCAGAGTGACACAAAGAGTGCAGTGACACGAAGAGTGCAGAGTGTCATGAAGAGTGCAGAGTGACATGAAGAGTGCAGAGTGACATGAAGAGTGCAGAGTGTCATGAAGAGTGCAGAGTGTCATGAAGAGTGCAGAGTGACATGAAGAGTGCAGAGTGACATGAAGAGTGCAGAGTGACATGAAGAGTGCAGAGTGACACAAAGAGTGCAGTGACACGAAGAGTGCAGAGTGTCATGAAGAGTGCAGAGTGACATGAAGAGTGCAGAGTGACATGAAGAGTGCAGAGCGACATGAAGAGTGCAGAGTGACATGAAGAGTGCAGAGTGTCATGAAGAGTGCAGAGAGTCATGAAGAGTGCAGAGTGTCATGAAGAGTGCAGAGTGACATGAAGAGTGCAGAGTGACATGAAGAGTGCAGAGTGTCATGAAGAGTGCAGAGTGTCATGAAGAGTGCAGAGTGACATGAAGAGTGCAGAGTGACACGACGAGTGCAGAGTGACACAAAGAGTGCAGTGACACGAAGAGTGCAGAGTGTCATGAAGAGTGCAGAGTGACATGAAGAGTGCAGAGTGACATGAAGAGTGCAGAGTGACATGAAGAGTGCAGAGTGTCATGAAGAGTGCAGAGTGACACGAAGAGTGCAGAGTGACATGAAGAGTGCAGAGTGACATGAAGAGTGCAGAGTGACACGAAGAGTGCAGAGTGACATGAAGAGTGCAGAGTGACACGAAGAGTGCAGTGACATGAAGAGTGCAGAGTGACATGAAGAGTGCAGAGTGTCATGAAGAGTGCAGAGTGACATGAAGAGTGCAGAGTGAAACGAAGAGTGCAGAGTGTCATGAAGAGTGCAGAGTGACATGAAGAGTGCAGAGTGACATGAAGAGTGCAGAGTGTCATGAAGAGTGCAGAGTGTCATGAAGAGTGCAGAGTGACATGAAGAGTGCAGAGTGACACGAAGAGTGCAGAGTGACATGAAGAGTGCAGAGTGACACGAAGAGTGCAGTGACATGAAGAGTGCAGAGTGTCATGAAGAGTGCAGAGTGTCATGAAGAGTGCAGAGTGTCATGAAGAGTGCAGAGTGACACGAAGAGTGCAGACTGACATGAAGAGTGCAGAGTGTCATGAAGAGTGCAGAGTGTCATGAAGAGTGCAGAGTGTCATGAAGAGTGCAGAGTGTCATGAAGAGTGCAGAGTGTCATGAAGAGTGCAGAGTGACACGAAGAGGGCAGTGACATGAAGAGTGCAGAGTGACACGAAGACTGCAGAGTGTCATGAAGAGTGCAGAGTGTCATGAAGAGTGCAGAGTGTCATGAAGAGTGCAGAGTGACACGAAGAGTGCAGACTGACATGAAGAGTGCAGAGTGTCATGAAGAGTGCAGAGTGTCATGAAGAGTGCAGAGTGACACAAAGAGGGCAGTGACATGAAGAGTGCAGAGTGACACGAAGACTGCAGAGTGTCATGAAGAGTGCAGAGTGACATGAAGAGTGCAGAGTGACATGAAGAGTGCAGAGTGACACGAAGAGTGCAGAGTGTCATGAAGAGTGCAGAGTGACATGAAGAGTGCAGAGTGTCATGAAGAGTGCAGAGTGACACAAAGAGGGCAGTGACATGAAGAGTGCAGAGTGACACGAAGAGTGCAGAGTGACACGAAGAGTGCAGAGTGTCATGAAGAGTGCAGAGTGACACGAAGAGTGCAGAGTGACATGAAGAGTGCAGAGTGACACGAAGAGTGCAGAGTGACACAAAGAGTGCAGTGACACGAAGAGTGCAGAGTGTCATGAAGAGTGCAGAGTGACATGAAGAGTGCAGAGTGACATGAAGAGTGCAGAGTGTCATGAAGAGTGCAGAGTGTCATGAAGAGTGCAGAGTGACATGAAGAGTGCAGAGTGACATGAAGAGTGCAGAGTGACATGAAGAGTGCAGAGTGACACAAAGAGTGCAGTGACACGAAGAGTGCAGAGTGTCATGAAGAGTGCAGAGTGACATGAAGAGTGCAGAGTGACATGAAGAGTGCAGAGCGACATGAAGAGTGCAGAGTGACATGAAGAGTGCAGAGTGTCATGAAGAGTGCAGAGAGTCATGAAGAGTGCAGAGTGTCATGAAGAGTGCAGAGTGACATGAAGAGTGCAGAGTGACATGAAGAGTGCAGAGTGTCATGAAGAGTGCAGAGTGTCATGAAGAGTGCAGAGTGACATGAAGAGTGCAGAGTGACACGACGAGTGCAGAGTGACACAAAGAGTGCAGTGACACGAAGAGTGCAGAGTGTCATGAAGAGTGCAGAGTGACATGAAGAGTGCAGAGTGACATGAAGAGTGCAGAGTGACATGAAGAGTGCAGAGTGTCATGAAGAGTGCAGAGTGACACGAAGAGTGCAGAGTGACATGAAGAGTGCAGAGTGACATGAAGAGTGCAGAGTGACATGAAGAGTGCAGAGTGACATGAAGAGTGCAGAGTCACACGAAGAGTGCAGAGTGACATGAAGAGTGCAGAGTGACATGAAGAGTGCAGAGTGTCATGAAGAGTGCAGAGTGACACGAAGAGTGCAGAGTGACATGAAGAGTGCAGAGTCACACGAAGAGTGCAGAGTGACATGAAGAGTGCAGAGTGACATGAAGAGTGCAGAGTGACACGACGAGTGCAAAGTGACACAAAGAGTGCAGAGTGACATGAAGAGTGCAGAGTGACACGACGAGTGCAAAGTGACACAAAGAGTGCAGTGACATGAAGAGTGCAGAGTGACATGAAGAGTGCAGAGTGTCATGAAGAGTGCAGAGTGTCATGAAGAGTGCAGAGTGACATGAAGAGTGCAGAGTGACACGAAGAGTGCAGAGTGACATGAAGAGTGCAGAGTGACACGAAGAGTGCAGAGTGACATGAAGAGTGCAGAGTGTCATGAAGAGTGCAGAGTGTCATGAAGAGTGCAGAGTGACACAAAGAGGGCAGTGACATGAAGAGTGCAGTGACATGAAGAGTGCAGAGTGTCATGAAGAGTGCAGAGTGACATGAAGAGTGCAGAGTGACATGAAGAGTGCAGAGTGTCATGAAGAGTGCAGAGTGACATGAAGAGTGCAGAGTGAAACGAAGAGTGCAGAGTGTCATGAAGAGTGCAGAGTGACATGAAGAGTGCAGAGTGACATGAAGAGTGCAGAGTGTCATGAAGAGTGCAGAGTGTCATGAAGAGTGCAGAGTGACATGAAGAGTGCAGAGTGACACGAAGAGTGCAGAGTGACATGAAGAGTGCAGAGTGACACGAAGAGTGCAGTGACATGAAGAGTGCAGAGTGTCATGAAGAGTGCAGAGTGTCATGAAGAGTGCAGAGTGTCATGAAGAGTGCAGAGTGACACGAAGAGTGCAGACTGACATGAAGAGTGCAGAGTGTCATGAAGAGTGCAGAGTGTCATGAAGAGTGCAGAGTGTCATGAAGAGTGCAGAGTGTCATGAAGAGTGCAGAGTGTCATGAAGAGTGCAGAGTGACACGAAGAGGGCAGTGACATGAAGAGTGCAGAGTGACACGAAGACTGCAGAGTGTCATGAAGAGTGCAGAGTGACATGAAGAGTGCAGAGTGACATGAAGAGTGCAGAGTGACACGAAGAGTGCAGAGTGTCATGAAGAGTGCAGAGTGACATGAAGAGTGCAGAGTGACACGAAGAGTGCAGAGTGACACAAAGAGAGCAGTGACATGAAGAGTGCAGAGTGACACGAAGAGTGCAGAGTGTCATGAAGAGTGCAGAGTGACACGAAGAGTGCAGAGTGTCATGAAGAGTGCAGAGTGACATGAAGAGTGCAGAGTGACACGAAGAGTGCAGAGTGACACAAAGAGGGCAGTGACATGAAGAGTGCAGAGTGTCATGAAGAGTGCAGAGTCACACAAAGAGTGCAGAGTGTCATGAAGAGTGCAGAGTGACACGAAGAGTGCAGAGTGTCATGAAGAGTGCAGAGTGTCATGAAGAGTGCAGAGTGTCATGAAGAGTGCAGAGTGACATGAAGAGTGCAGAGTGACATGAAGAGTGCAGAGTGACATGAAGAGTGCAGAGTGACACAAAGAGTGCAGTGACACGAAGAGTGCAGAGTGTCATGAAGAGTGCAGAGTGACATGAAGAGTGCAGAGTGACATGAAGAGTGCAGAGCGACATGAAGAGTGCAGAGTGACATGAAGAGTGCAGAGTGTCATGAAGAGTGCAGAGAGTCATGAAGAGTGCAGAGTGTCATGAAGAGTGCAGAGTGACATGAAGAGTGCAGAGTGTCATGAAGAGTGCAGAGTGACATGAAGAGTGCAGAGTGACACGAAGAGTGCAGAGTGACATGAAGAGTGCAGAGTGACACAAAGAGTGCAGTGACATGAAGAGTGCAGAGTGTCATGAAGAGTGCAGAGTGTCATGAAGAGTGCAGAGTGTCATGAAGAGTGCAGAGTGTCATGAAGAGTGCAGAGTGACACGAAGAGTGCAGACTGACATGAAGAGTGCAGAGTGTCATGAAGAGTGCAGAGTGTCATGAAGAGTGCAGAGTGACACAAAGAGGGCAGTGACATGAAGAGTGCAGAGTGACACGAAGACTGCAGAGTGTCATGAAGAGTGCAGAGTGACATGAAGAGTGCAGAGTGACATGAAGAGTGCAGAGTGACACGAAGAGTGCAGAGTGTCATGAAGAGTGCAGAGTGACATGAAGAGTGCAGAGTGTCATGAAGAGTGCAGAGTGACACAAAGAGGGCAGTGACATGAAGAGTGCAGAGTGACACGAAGAGTGCAGAGTGACACGAAGAGTGCAGAGTGTCATGAAGAGTGCAGAGTGACACGAAGAGTGCAGAGTGACATGAAGAGTGCAGAGTGACACGAAGAGTGCAGAGTGACACAAAGAGTGCAGTGACACGAAGAGTGCAGAGTGTCATGAAGAGTGCAGAGTGACATGAAGAGTGCAGAGTGACATGAAGAGTGCAGAGTGTCATGAAGAGTGCAGAGTGTCATGAAGAGTGCAGAGTGACATGAAGAGTGCAGAGTGACATGAAGAGTGCAGAGTGACATGAAGAGTGCAGAGTGACACAAAGAGTGCAGTGACACGAAGAGTGCAGAGTGTCATGAAGAGTGCAGAGTGACATGAAGAGTGCAGAGTGACATGAAGAGTGCAGAGCGACATGAAGAGTGCAGAGTGACATGAAGAGTGCAGAGTGTCATGAAGAGTGCAGAGAGTCATGAAGAGTGCAGAGTGTCATGAAGAGTGCAGAGTGACATGAAGAGTGCAGAGTGACATGAAGAGTGCAGAGTGTCATGAAGAGTGCAGAGTGTCATGAAGAGTGCAGAGTGACATGAAGAGTGCAGAGTGACACGACGAGTGCAGAGTGACACAAAGAGTGCAGTGACACGAAGAGTGCAGAGTGTCATGAAGAGTGCAGAGTGACATGAAGAGTGCAGAGTGACATGAAGAGTGCAGAGTGACATGAAGAGTGCAGAGTGTCATGAAGAGTGCAGAGTGACACGAAGAGTGCAGAGTGACATGAAGAGTGCAGAGTGACATGAAGAGTGCAGAGTGACATGAAGAGTGCAGAGTGACATGAAGAGTGCAGAGTCACACGAAGAGTGCAGAGTGACATGAAGAGTGCAGAGTGACATGAAGAGTGCAGAGTGTCATGAAGAGTGCAGAGTGACACGAAGAGTGCAGAGTGACATGAAGAGTGCAGAGTGTCATGAAGAGTGCAGAGTCACACGAAGAGTGCAGAGTGACATGAAGAGTGCAGAGTGACATGAAGAGTGCAGAGTCACACGAAGAGTGCAGAGTGACATGAAGAGTGCAGAGTGACATGAAGAGTGCAGAGTGACACGACGAGTGCAAAGTGACACAAAGAGTGCAGAGTGACATGAAGAGTGCAGAGTGACACGACGAGTGCAAAGTGACACAAAGAGTGCAGTGACATGAAGAGTGCAGAGTGACATGAAGAGTGCAGAGTGTCATGAAGAGTGCAGAGTGTCATGAAGAGTGCAGAGTGACATGAAGAGTGCAGAGTGACACGAAGAGTGCAGAGTGACATGAAGAGTGCAGAGTGACACGAAGAGTGCAGAGTGACATGAAGAGTGCAGAGTGTCATGAAGAGTGCAGAGTGTCATGAAGAGTGCAGAGTGACACAAAGAGGGCAGTGACATGAAGAGTGCAGTGACATGAAGAGTGCAGAGTGTCATGAAGAGTGCAGAGTGACATGAAGAGTGCAGAGTGACATGAAGAGTGCAGAGTGTCATGAAGAGTGCAGAGTGACATGAAGAGTGCAGAGTGAAACGAAGAGTGCAGAGTGACATGAAGAGTGCAGAGTGACACAAAGAGGGCAGTGACATGAAGAGTGCAGAGTGACACGAAGAGTGCAGAGTGACATGAAGAGTGCAGAGTGACATGAAGAGTGCAGAGTGTCATGAAGAGTGCAGAGTGACATGAAGAGTGCAAAGTGACATGAAGAGTGCAGAGTGACATGAAGAGTGCAGAGTGACATGAAGAGTGCAGAGTGTCATGAAGAGTGCAGAGTCACAAAAAGAGTGCAGACTGACATGAAGAGTGCAGAGTGACACGAAGAGTGCAGAGTGTCATGAAGAGTGCAGAGTGTCATGAAGAGTGCAGAGTGACATCAAGAGTGCAGAGGGTCATGAAGAGTGCAGAGTGTCATGAAGAGTGCAGAGTGACACAAAGAGGGCAGTGACATGAAGAGTGCAGAGTGTCATGAAGAGTGCAGAGTGACATGAAGAGTGCAGAGTGACACGAAGAGTGCAGAGTGTCATGAAGAGTGCAGAGTGACATGAAGAGTGCAGAGTGACATGAAGAGTGCAGAGTGACACGAAGAGTGCAGAGTGACACGAAGAGTGCAGAGTGTCATGAAGAGTGCAGAGTGACATGAAGAGTGCAGAGTGACATGAAGAGTGCAGAGTGACATGAAGAGTGCAGAGTGTCATGAAGAGTGCAGAGAGTCATGAAGAGTGCAGAGTGTCATGAAGAGTGCAGAGTGACATGAAGAGTGCAGAGTGTCATGAAGAGTGCAGAGTGACATGAAGAGTGCAGAGTGACACGAAGAGTGCAGAGTGACATGAAGAGTGCAGAGTGACACGAAGAGTGCAGACTGACATGAAGAGTGCAGAGTGTCATGAAGAGTGCAGAGTGTCATGAAGAGTGCAGAGTGACACAAAGAGGGCAGTGACATGAAGAGTGCAGAGTGACACGAAGACTGCAGAGTGTCATGAAGAGTGCAGAGTGACATGAAGAGTGCAGAGTGACATGAAGAGTGCAGAGTGACACGAAGAGTGCAGAGTGTCATGAAGAGTGCAGAGTGACATGAAGAGTGCAGAGTGTCATGAAGAGTGCAGAGTGACACAAAGAGGGCAGTGACATGAAGAGTGCAGAGTGACACGAAGAGTGCAGAGTGACACGAAGAGTGCAGAGTGTCATGAAGAGTGCAGAGTGACACGAAGAGTGCAGAGTGACATGAAGAGTGCAGAGTGACACGAAGAGTGCAGAGTGACACAAAGAGTGCAGTGACACGAAGAGTGCAGAGTGTCATGAAGAGTGCAGAGTGACATGAAGAGTGCAGAGTGACATGAAGAGTGCAGAGTGTCATGAAGAGTGCAGAGTGTCATGAAGAGTGCAGAGTGACATGAAGAGTGCAGAGTGACATGAAGAGTGCAGAGTGACATGAAGAGTGCAGAGTGACACAAAGAGTGCAGTGACACGAAGAGTGCAGAGTGTCATGAAGAGTGCAGAGTGACATGAAGAGTGCAGAGTGACATGAAGAGTGCAGAGCGACATGAAGAGTGCAGAGTGACATGAAGAGTGCAGAGTGTCATGAAGAGTGCAGAGAGTCATGAAGAGTGCAGAGTGTCATGAAGAGTGCAGAGTGACATGAAGAGTGCAGAGTGACATGAAGAGTGCAGAGTGTCATGAAGAGTGCAGAGTGTCATGAAGAGTGCAGAGTGACATGAAGAGTGCAGAGTGACACGACGAGTGCAGAGTGACACAAAGAGTGCAGTGACACGAAGAGTGCAGAGTGTCATGAAGAGTGCAGAGTGACATGAAGAGTGCAGAGTGACATGAAGAGTGCAGAGTGACATGAAGAGTGCAGAGTGTCATGAAGAGTGCAGAGTGACACCAAGAGTGCAGAGTGACATGAAGAGTGCAGAGTGACATGAAGAGTGCAGAGTGACATGAAGAGTGCAGAGTGACATGAAGAGTGCAGAGTCACACGAAGAGTGCAGAGTGACATGAAGAGTGCAGAGTGACATGAAGAGTGCAGAGTGTCATGAAGAGTGCAGAGTGACACGAAGAGTGCAGAGTGACATGAAGAGTGCAGAGTGTCATGAAGAGTGCAGAGTCACACGAAGAGTGCAGAGTGACATGAAGAGTGCAGAGTGACATGAAGAGTGCAGAGTCACACGAAGAGTGCAGAGTGACATGAAGAGTGCAGAGTGACATGAAGAGTGCAGAGTGACACGACGAGTGCAAAGTGACACAAAGAGTGCAGAGTGACATGAAGAGTGCAGAGTGACACGACGAGTGCAAAGTGACACAAAGAGTGCAGTGACATGAAGAGTGCAGAGTGACATGAAGAGTGCAGAGTGTCATGAAGAGTGCAGAGTGTCATGAAGAGTGCAGAGTGACATGAAGAGTGCAGAGTGACACGAAGAGTGCAGAGTGACATGAAGAGTGCAGAGTGACACGAAGAGTGCAGAGTGACATGAAGAGTGCAGAGTGTCATGAAGAGTGCAGAGTGTCATGAAGAGTGCAGAGTGACACAAAGAGGGCAGTGACATGAAGAGTGCAGTGACATGAAGAGTGCAGAGTGTCATGAAGAGTGCAGAGTGACATGAAGAGTGCAGAGTGACATGAAGAGTGCAGAGTGTCATGAAGAGTGCAGAGTGACATGAAGAGTGCAGAGTGAAACGAAGAGTGCAGAGTGTCATGAAGAGTGCAGAGTGACATGAAGAGTGCAGAGTGACATGAAGAGTGCAGAGTGTCATGAAGAGTGCAGAGTGTCATGAAGAGTGCAGAGTGACATGAAGAGTGCAGAGTGACACGAAGAGTGCAGTGACATGAAGAGTGCAGAGTGTCATGAAGAGTGCAGAGTGTCATGAAGAGTGCAGAGTGTCATGAAGAGTGCAGAGTGACACGAAGAGTGCAGACTGACATGAAGAGTGCAGAGTGTCATGAAGAGTGCAGAGTGTCATGAAGAGTGCAGAGTGTCATGAAGAGTGCAGAGTGTCATGAAGAGTGCAGAGTGTCATGAAGAGTGCAGAGTGACACGAAGAGGGCAGTGACATGAAGAGTGCAGAGTGACACGAAGACTGCAGAGTGTCATGAAGAGTGCAGAGTGACATGAAGAGTGCAGAGTGACATGAAGAGTGCAGAGTGACACGAAGAGTGCAGAGTGTCATGAAGAGTGCAGAGTGACATGAAGAGTGCAGAGTGACACGAAGAGTGCAGAGTGACACAAAGAGAGCAGTGACATGAAGAGTGCAGAGTGACACGAAGAGTGCAGAGTGTCATGAAGAGTGCAGAGTGACACGAAGAGTGCAGAGTGTCATGAAGAGTGCAGAGTGACATGAAGAGTGCAGAGTGACACGAAGAGTGCAGAGTGACACAAAGAGGGCAGTGACATGAAGAGTGCAGAGTGTCATGAAGAGTGCAGAGTCACACAAAGAGTGCAGAGTGTCATGAAGAGTGCAGAGTGACACGAAGAGTGCAGAGTGTCATGAAGAGTGCAGAGTGTCATGAAGAGTGCAGAGTGTCATGAAGAGTGCAGAGTGACATGAAGAGTGCAGAGTGACATGAAGAGTGCAGAGTGACATGAAGAGTGCAGAGTGACACAAAGAGTGCAGTGACACGAAGAGTGCAGAGTGTCATGAAGAGTGCAGAGTGACATGAAGAGTGCAGAGTGACATGAAGAGTGCAGAGCGACATGAAGAGTGCAGAGTGACATGAAGAGTGCAGAGTGTCATGAAGAGTGCAGAGAGTCATGAAGAGTGCAGAGTGTCATGAAGAGTGCAGAGTGACATGAAGAGTGCAGAGTGTCATGAAGAGTGCAGAGTGACATGAAGAGTGCAGAGTGACACGAAGAGTGCAGAGTGACATGAAGAGTGCAGAGTGACACAAAGAGTGCAGTGACATGAAGAGTGCAGAGTGTCATGAAGAGTGCAGAGTGTCATGAAGAGTGCAGAGTGTCATGAAGAGTGCAGAGTGTCATGAAGAGTGCAGAGTGACACGAAGAGTGCAGACTGACATGAAGAGTGCAGAGTGTCATGAAGAGTGCAGAGTGTCATGAAGAGTGCAGAGTGACACAAAGAGGGCAGTGACATGAAGAGTGCAGAGTGACACGAAGACTGCAGAGTGTCATGAAGAGTGCAGAGTGACATGAAGAGTGCAGAGTGACATGAAGAGTGCAGAGTGACACGAAGAGTGCAGATTGTCATGAAGAGTGCAGAGTGACATGAAGAGTGCAGAGTGTCATGAAGAGTGCAGAGTGACACAAAGAGGGCAGTGACATGAAGAGTGCAGAGTGACACGAAGAGTGCAGAGTGACACGAAGAGTGCAGAGTGTCATGAAGAGTGCAGAGTGACACGAAGAGTGCAGAGTGACATGAAGAGTGCAGAGTGACACGAAGAGTGCAGAGTGACACAAAGAGTGCAGTGACACGAAGAGTGCAGAGTGTCATGAAGAGTGCAGAGTGACATGAAGAGTGCAGAGTGACATGAAGAGTGCAGAGTGTCATGAAGAGTGCAGAGTGTCATGAAGAGTGCAGAGTGACATGAAGAGTGCAGAGTGACATGAAGAGTGCAGAGTGACATGAAGAGTGCAGAGTGACACAAAGAGTGCAGTGACACGAAGAGTGCAGAGTGTCATGAAGAGTGCAGAGTGACATGAAGAGTGCAGAGTGACATGAAGAGTGCAGAGCGACATGAAGAGTGCAGAGTGACATGAAGAGTGCAGAGTGTCATGAAGAGTGCAGAGAGTCATGAAGAGTGCAGAGTGTCATGAAGAGTGCAGAGTGACATGAAGAGTGCAGAGTGACATGAAGAGTGCAGAGTGTCATGAAGAGTGCAGAGTGTCATGAAGAGTGCAGAGTGACATGAAGAGTGCAGAGTGACACGACGAGTGCAGAGTGACACAAAGAGTGCAGTGACACGAAGAGTGCAGAGTGTCATGAAGAGTGCAGAGTGACATGAAGAGTGCAGAGTGACATGAAGAGTGCAGAGTGACATGAAGAGTGCAGAGTGTCATGAAGAGTGCAGAGTGACACGAAGAGTGCAGAGTGACATGAAGAGTGCAGAGTGACATGAAGAGTGCAGAGTGACATGAAGAGTGCAGAGTGACATGAAGAGTGCAGAGTCACACGAAGAGTGCAGAGTGACATGAAGAGTGCAGAGTGACATGAAGAGTGCAGAGTGTCATGAAGAGTGCAGAGTGACACGAAGAGTGCAGAGTGACATGAAGAGTGCAGAGTGTCATGAAGAGTGCAGAGTCACACGAAGAGTGCAGAGTGACATGAAGAGTGCAGAGTGACATGAAGAGTGCAGAGTCACACGAAGAGTGCAGAGTGACATGAAGAGTGCAGAGTGACATGAAGAGTGCAGAGTGACACGACGAGTGCAAAGTGACACAAAGAGTGCAGAGTGACATGAAGAGTGCAGAGTGACACGACGAGTGCAAAGTGACACAAAGAGTGCAGTGACATGAAGAGTGCAGAGTGACATGAAGAGTGCAGAGTGTCATGAAGAGTGCAGAGTGTCATGAAGAGTGCAGAGTGACATGAAGAGTGCAGAGTGACACGAAGAGTGCAGAGTGACATGAAGAGTGCAGAGTGACACGAAGAGTGCAGAGTGACATGAAGAGTGCAGAGTGTCATGAAGAGTGCAGAGTGTCATGAAGAGTGCAGAGTGACACAAAGAGGGCAGTGACATGAAGAGTGCAGTGACATGAAGAGTGCAGAGTGTCATGAAGAGTGCAGAGTGACATGAAGAGTGCAGAGTGACATGAAGAGTGCAGAGTGTCATGAAGAGTGCAGAGTGACATGAAGAGTGCAGAGTGAAACGAAGAGTGCAGAGTGACATGAAGAGTGCAGAGTGACACAAAGAGGGCAGTGACATGAAGAGTGCAGAGTGACACGAAGAGTGCAGAGTGACATGAAGAGTGCAGAGTGACATGAAGAGTGCAGAGTGTCATGAAGAGTGCAGAGTGACATGAAGAGTGCAAAGTGACATGAAGAGTGCAGAGTGACATGAAGAGTGCAGAGTGACATGAAGAGTGCAGAGTGTCATGAAGAGTGCAGAGTCACAAAAAGAGTGCAGACTGACATGAAGAGTGCAGAGTGACACGAAGAGTGCAGAGTGTCATGAAGAGTGCAGAGTGTCATGAAGAGTGCAGAGTGACATCAAGAGTGCAGAGGGTCATGAAGAGTGCAGAGTGTCATGAAGAGTGCAGAGTGACACAAAGAGGGCAGTGACATGAAGAGTGCAGAGTGTCATGAAGAGTGCAGAGTGACATGAAGAGTGCAGAGTGACACGAAGAGTGCAGAGTGTCATGAAGAGTGCAGAGTGACATGAAGAGTGCAGAGTGACATGAAGAGTGCAGAGTGACACGAAGAGTGCAGAGTGACACGAAGAGTGCAGAGTGTCATGAAGAGTGCAGAGTGACATGAAGAGTGCAGAGTGACATGAAGAGTGCAGAGTGTCATGAAGAGTGCAGAGTGTCATGAAGAGTGCAGAGTGACATGAAGAGTGCAGAGTGACACGAAGAGTGCAGAGTGACATGAAGAGTGCAGAGTGACACAAAGAGTGCAGTGACATGAAGAGTGCAGAGTGTCATGAAGAGTGCAGAGTGTCATGAAGAGTGCAGAGTGTCATGAAGAGTGCAGAGTGTCATGAAGAGTGCAGAGTGACACGAAGAGTGCAGACTGACATGAAGAGTGCAGAGTGTCATGAAGAGTGCAGAGTGTCATGAAGAGTGCGGAGTGTCATGAAGAATGCAGAGTGTCATGAAGAGTGCAGAGTGACACATAGAGGGCAGTGACATGAAGAGTGCAGAGTGACACGAAGACTGCAGAGTGTCATGAAGAGTGCAGAGTGACATGAAGAGTGCAGAGTGACACGAAGAGTGCAGAGTGTCATGAAGAGTGCAGAGTGACATGAAGAGTGCAGAGTGACACGAAGAGTGCAGAGTGACACAAAGAGGGCAGTGACATGAAGAGTGCAGAGTGTCATGAAGAGTGCAGAGTCACACAAAGAGTGCAGAGTGTCATGAAGAGTGCAGAGTGACACGAAGAGTGCAGAGTGTCATGAAGAGTGCAGAGTGTCATGAAGAGTGCAGACTGTCATGAAGAGTGCAGAGTGACATGAAGAGTGCAGAGTGACATGAAGAGTGCAGAGTGACACAAAGAGTGCAGTGACACGAAGAGTGCAGAGTGTCATGAAGAGTGCAGAGTGACATGAAGAGTGCAGAGTGACATGAAGAGTGCAGAGCGACATGAAGAGTGCAGAGTGACATGAAGAGTGCAGAGTGTCATGAAGAGTGCAGAGAGTCATGAAGAGTGCAGAGTGTCATGAAGAGTGCAGAGTGACATGAAGAGTGCAGAGTGAGAAAAAGAGTGCAGAGTGTCATGAAGAGTGCAGAGTGACATGAAGAGTGCAGAGTGACACGACGAGTGCAGAGTGACACAAAGAGTGCAGTGACACGAAGAGTGCAGAGTGTCATGAAGAGTGCAGAGTGACATGAAGAGTGCAGAGTGACATGAAGAGTGCAGAGTGACATGAAGAGTGCAGAGTGTCATGAAGAGTGCAGAGTGACACGAAGAGGGCAGTGACATGAAGAGTGCAGAGTGACACGAAGAGTGCAGAGTGACATGAAGAGTGCAGAGTGACATGAAGAGTGCAGAGTGTCATGAAGAGTGCAGAGTGACATGAAGAGTGCAAAGTGACATGAAGAGTTCAGAGTGACATGAAGAGTGCAGAGTGACATGAAGAGTGCAGAGTGTCATGAAGAGTGCAGAGTCACAAAAAGAGTGCAGACTGACATGAAGAGTGCAGAGTGACACGAAGAGTGCAGAGTGTCATGAAGAGTGCAGAGTGTCATGAAGAGTGCAGAGTGACATGAAGAGTGCAGAGTGTCATGAAGAGTGCAGAGTGTCATGAAGAGTGCAGAGTGACACAAAGAGGGCAGTGACATGAAGAGTGCAGAGTGTCATGAAGAGTGCAGAGTGACATGAAGAGTGCAGAGTGACACGAAGAGTGCAGAGTGTCATGAAGAGTGCAGAGTGACATGAAGAGTGCAGAGTGAGATGAAGAGTGCAGAGTGACACGAAGAGTGCAGAGTGACACGAAGAGTGCAGAGTGTCATGAAGAGTGCAGAGTGACATGAAGAGTGCAGAGTGACATGAAGAGTGCAGAGTGTCATGAAGAGTGCAGAGTGTCATGAAGAGTGCAGAGTGACATGAAGAGTGCAGAGTGACACGAAGAGTGCAGAGTGACATGAAGAGTGCAGAGTGACACAAAGAGTGCAGTGACATGAAGAGTGCAGAGTGTCATGAAGAGTGCAGAGTGTCATGAAGAGTGCAGAGTGTCATGAAGAGTGCAGAGTGTCATGAAGAGTGCAGAGTGACACGAAGAGTGCAGACTGACATGAAGAGTGCAGAGTGTCATGAAGAGTGCAGAGTGTCATGAAGAGTGCGGAGTGTCATGAAGAATGCAGAGTGACACAAAGAGGGCAGTGACATGAAGAGTGCAGAGTGACACGAAGACTGCAGAGTGTCATGAAGAGTGCAGAGTGACATGAAGAGTGCAGAGTGACACGAAGAGTGCAGAGTGTCATGAAGAGTGCAGAGTGACACGAAGAGTGCAGAGTGTCATGAAGAGTGCAGAGTGACATGAAGAGTGCAGAGTGACACGAAGAGTGCAGAGTGACACAAAGAGTGCAGTGACATGAAGAGTGCAGAGTGTCATGAAGAGTGCAGAGTGACACAAAGAGTGCAGTGACATGAAGAGTGCAGAGTGTCATGAAGAGTGCAGAGTGACATGAAGAGTGCAGAGTGACACAAAGAGTGCAGTGACATGAAGAGTGCAGAGTGACATGAAGAGTGCAGAGTGTCATGAAGAGTGCAGAGTTTCATGAAGAGTGCAGAGTGACATGAAGAGTGCAGAGTGACATGAAGAGTGCAGAGTGACACGACGAGTGCAGAGTGACACAAAGAGTGCAGTGACACGAAGAGTGCAGAGTGTCATGAAGAGTGCAGAGTGACATGAAGAGTGCAGAGTGACATGAAGAGTGCAGAGTGACATGAAGAGTGCAGAGTGTCATGAAGAGTGCAGAGTGACACGAAGAGTGCAGAGTGACATGAAGAGTGCAGAGTGACATGAAGAGTGCAGAGTGACATGAAGAGTGCAGAGTGACATGAAGAGTGCAGAGTCACACGAAGAGTGCAGAGTGACATGAAGAGTGCAGAGTGACATGAAGAGTGCAGAGTGTCATGAAGAGTGCAGAGTGACACGAAGAGTGCAGAGTGACATGAAGAGTGCAGAGTGTCATGAAGAGTGCAGAGTCACACGAAGAGTGCAGAGTGACATGAAGAGTGCAGAGTGACATGAAGAGTGCAGAGTCACACGAAGAGTGCAGAGTGACATGAAGAGTGCAGAGTGACATGAAGAGTGCAGAGTGACACGACGAGTGCAAAGTGACACAAAGAGTGCAGAGTGACATGAAGAGTGCAGAGTGACACGACGAGTGCAAAGTGACACAAAGAGTGCAGTGACATGAAGAGTGCAGAGTGACATGAAGAGTGCAGAGTGTCATGAAGAGTGCAGAGTGTCATGAAGAGTGCAGAGTGACATGAAGAGTGCAGAGTGACACGAAGAGTGCAGAGTGACATGAAGAGTGCAGAGTGACACGAAGAGTGCAGAGTGACATGAAGAGTGCAGAGTGACACAAAGAGGGCAGTGACATGAAGAGTGCAGTGACATGAAGAGTGCAGAGTGTCATGAAGAGTGCAGAGTGACATGAAGAGTGCAGAGTGACATGAAGAGTGCAGAGTGTCATGAAGAGTGCAGAGTGACATGAAGAGTGCAGAGTGAAACGAAGAGTGCAGAGTGACATGAAGAGTGCAGAGTGACACAAAGAGGGCAGTGACATGAAGAGTGCAGAGTGACACGAAGAGTGCAGAGTGACATGAAGAGTGCAGAGTGACATGAAGAGTGCAGAGTGTCATGAAGAGTGCAGAGTGACATGAAGAGTGCAGAGTGACATGAAGAGTGCAGAGTGACATGAAGAGTGCAGAGTGTCATGAAGAGTGCAAAGTGACATGAAGAGTGCAGAGTGACATGAAGAGTACAGAGTGACATGAAGAGTGCAGAGTGTCATGAAGAGTGCAGAGTCACAAAAAGAGTGCAGACTGACATGAAGAGTGCAGAGTGACACGAAGAGTGCAGAGTGTCATGAAGAGTGCAGAGTGTCATGAAGAGTGCAGAGTGACATCAAGAGTGCAGAGTGTCATGAAGAGTGCAGAGTGTCATGAAGAGTGCAGAGTGACACAAAGAGGGCAGTGACATGAAGAGTGCAGAGTGTCATGAAGAGTGCAGAGTGACATGAAGAGTGCAGAGTGACACGAAGAGTGCAGAGTGTCATGAAGAGTGCAGAGTGACATGAAGAGTGCAGAGTGACACAAAGAGTGCAGAGTGACACGAAGAGTGCAGAGTGACACGAAGAGTGCAGAGTGTCATGAAGAGTGCAGAGTGACATGAAGAGTGCAGAGTGACATGAAGAGTGCAGAGTGTCATGAAGAGTGCAGAGTGTCATGAAGAGTGCAGAGTGACATGAAGAGTGCAGAGTGACACGAAGAGTGCAGAGTGACATGAAGAGTGCAGAGTGACACAAAGAGTGCAGTGACATGAAGAGTGCAGAGTGTCATGAAGAGTGCAGAGTGTCATGAAGAGTGCAGAGTGTCATGAAGAGTGCAGAGTGTCATGAAGAGTGCAGAGTGACACGAAGAGTGCAGACTGACATGAAGAGTGCAGAGTGTCATGAAGAGTGCAGAGTGTCATGAAGAGTGCGGAGTGTCATGAAGAATGCAGAGTGTCATGAAGAGTGCAGAGTGACACATAGAGGGCAGTGACATGAAGAGTGCAGAGTGACACGAAGAGTGCAGAGTGACATGAAGAGTGCAGAGTGACACAAAGAGTGCAGTGACATGAAGAGTGCAGAGTGTCATGAAGAGTGCAGAGTGTCATGAAGAGTGCAGAGTGTCATGAAGAGTGCAGAGTGACACGAAGAGTGCAGACTGACATGAAGAGTGCAGAGTGTCATGAAGAGTGCAGAGTGACACGAAGAGTGCAGAGTGTCATGAAGAGTGCAGAGTGACATGAAGAGTGCAGAGTGACACGAAGAGTGCAGAGTGACACAAAGAGTGCAGTGACATGAAGAGTGCAGAGTGTCATGAAGAGTGCAGAGTGACACAAAGAGTGCAGTGACATGAAGAGTGCAGAGTGACATGAAGAGTGCAGAGTGACACAAAGAGTGCAGTGACATGAAGAGTGCAGAGTGACATGAAGAGTGCAGAGTGTCATGAAGAGTGCAGAGTTTCATGAAGAGTGCAGAGTGACATGAAGAGTGCAGAGTGTCATGAAGAGTGCAGAGTGACATGAAGAGTGCAGAGTGACATGAAGAGTGCAGAGTGACATGAAGAGTGCAGAGTGACATGAAGAGTGCAGAGTGACATGAAGAGTGCAGAGTGACATGAAGAGTGCAGAGTGACACGAAGAGTGCAGAGTGACATGAAGAGTGCAGAGTGACATGAAGAGTGCAGAGTGACACGAAGAGTGCAGAGTGACATGAAGAGTGCAGACTGTCATGGAGAGTGCAGAGTGACATGAAGAGTGCAGAGTGACATGAAGAGTGCAGAGTGACACGAAGAGTGCAGAGTGACATGAAGAGTGCAAAGTGACATGAAGAGTGCAGAGTGACACGAAGAGTGCAGAGTGACACGAAGAGTGCAGAGTGTCATGAAGAGTGCAGAGTGTCATGAAGAGTGCAGAGTGACATGAAGAGTGCAGAGTGACACAAAGAGTGCAGTGACACGAAGAGTGCAGAGTGTCATGAAGAGTGCAGAGTGACATGAAGAGTGCAGAGTGACATGAAGAGTGCAGAGCGACATGAAGAGTGCAGAGTGACATGAAGAGTGCAGAGTGACATGAATAGTGCAGAGTGTCATGAAGAGTGCAGAGTGACATGAAGAGTGCAGAGTGACATGAAGAGTGCAGAGTGACACGACGAGTGCAGAGTGACACAAAGAGGGCAGTGACATGAAGAGTGCAGAGTGACACGAAGAGTGCAGAGTGTCATGAAGAGTGCAGAGTGTCATGAAGAGTGCAGAGTGTCATGAAGAGTGCAGAGTGACATGAAGAGTGCAGAGTGACACGAAGAGTGCAGAGTGTCATGAAGAGTGCAGAGTGACATGAAGAGTGCAGAGTGACATGAAGAGTGCAGAGTGTCATGAAGAGTGCAGAGTGTCATGAAGAGTGCAGAGTGACATGAAGAGTGCAGAGTGACACGAAGAGTGCAGAGTGACATGAAGAGTGCAGAGTGACACGAAGAGTGCAGTGACATGAAGAGTGCAGAGTGTCATGAAGAGTGCAGAGTGTCATGAAGAGTGCAGAGTGTCATGAAGAGTGCAGAGTGTCATGAAGAGTGCAGAGTGACACGAAGAGTGCAGACTGACATGAAGAGTGCAGAGTGTCATGAAGAGTGCAGAGTGACACAAAGAGTGCAGTGACATGAAGAGTGCAGAGTGTCATGAAGAGTGCAGAGTGTCATGAAGAGTGCAGAGTGTCATGAAGAGTGCAGAGTGTCATGAAGAGTGCAGAGTGACACGAAGAGGGCAGTGACATGAAGAGTGCAGAGTGACACGAAGACTGCAGAGTGTCATGAAGAGTGCAGAGTGACATGAAGAGTGCAGAGTGACATGAAGAGTGCAGAGTGACACGAAGAGTGCAGAGTGTCATGAAGAGTGCAGAGTGACATGAAGAGTGCAGAGTGACACGAAGAGTGCAGAGTGACACAAAGAGAGCAGTGACATGAAGAGTGCAGAGTGACACGAAGAGTGCAGAGTGTCATGAAGAGTGCAGAGTGACACGAAGAGTGCAGAGTGTCATGAAGAGTGCAGAGTGACATGAAGAGTGCAGAGTGACACGAAGAGTGCAGAGTGACACAAAGAGGGCAGTGACATGAAGAGTGCAGAGTGTCATGAAGAGTGCAGAGTCACACAAAGAGTGCAGAGTGTCATGAAGAGTGCAGAGTGACACGAAGAGTGCAGAGTGTCATGAAGAGTGCAGAGTGTCATGAAGAGTGCAGAGTGTCATGAAGAGTGCAGAGTGACATGAAGAGTGCAGAGTGACATGAAGAGTGCAGAGTGACATGAAGAGTGCAGAGTGACACAAAGAGTGCAGTGACACGAAGAGTGCAGAGTGTCATGAAGAGTGCAGAGTGACATGAAGAGTGCAGAGTGACATGAAGAGTGCAGAGCGACATGAAGAGTGCAGAGTGACATGAAGAGTGCAGAGTGTCATGAAGAGTGCAGAGTGTCATGAAGAGTGCAGAGTGTCATGAAGAGTGCAGAGTGACATGAAGAGTGCAGAGTGACATGAAGAGTGCAGAGTGACATGAAGAGTGCAGAGTGACACAAAGAGTGCAGTGACACGAAGAGTGCAGAGTGTCATGAAGAGTGCAGAGTGACATGAAGAGTGCAGAGTGACATGAAGAGTGCAGAGCGACATGAAGAGTGCAGAGTGACATGAAGAGTGCAGAGTGTCATGAAGAGTGCAGAAAGTCATGAAGAGTGCAGAGTGTCATGAAGAGTGCAGAGTGACATGAAGAGTGCAGAGTGTCATGAAGAGTGCAGAGTGACATGCAGAGTGCAGAGTGACACGAAGAGTGCAGAGTGACATGAAGAGTGCAGAGTGACACAAAGAGTGCAGTGACATGAAGAGTGCAGAGTGTCATGAAGAGTGCAGAGTGTCATGAAGAGTGCAGAGTGTCATGAAGAGTGCAGAGTGTCATGAAGAGTGCAGAGTGTCATGAAGAGTGCAGAGTGACACAAAGAGGGCAGTGACATGAAGAGTGCAGAGTGACACGAAGACTGCAGAGTGTCATGAAGAGTGCAGAGTGACATGAAGAGTGCAGAGTGACATGAAGAGTGCAGAGTGTCATGAAGAGTGCAGAGTGTCATGAAGAGTGCAGAGTGACACGAAGAGGGCAGTGACATGAAGAGTGCAGAGTGACACGAAGAGTGCAGAGTGACACGAAGAGTGCAGAGTGTCATGAAGAGTGCAGAGTGACACGAAGAGTGCAGAGTGACACAAAGAGTGCAGAGTGTCATGAAGAGTGCAGAGTGACACGAAGAGTGCAGAGTGTCATGAAGAGTGCAGAGTGACACGAAGAGTGCAGAGTGACACAAAGAGTGCAGAGTGTCATGAAGAGTGCAGAGTGACACGAAGAGTGCAGAGTGTCATGAAGAGTGCAGAGTGTCATGAAGAGTGCAGAGTGTCATGAAGAGTGCAGAGTGACATGAAGAGTGCAGAGTGACATGAAGAGTGCAGAGTGACATGAAGAGTGCAGAGTGTCATGAAGAGTGCAGAGAGTCATGAAGAGTGCAGAGTGACATGAAGAGTGCAGAGTGACACGAAGAGTGCAGAGTGACATGAAGAGTGCAGAGCGACATGAAGAGTGCAGAGTGACATGAAGAGTGCAGAGTGTCATGAAGAGTGCAGAGAGTCATGAAGAGTGCAGAGTGTCATGAAGAGTGCAGAGTGACATGAAGAGTGCAGAGTGACATGAAGAGTGCAGAGTGTCATGAAGAGTGCAGAGTGTCATGAAGAGTGCAGAGTGACATGAAGAGTGCAGAGTGACACGACGAGTGCAGAGTGACACAAAGAGTGCAGTGACACGAAGAGTGCAGAGTGTCATGAAGAGTGCAGAGTGACATGAAGAGTGCAGAGTGACATGAAGAGTGCAGAGTGACATGAAGAGTGCAGAGTGTCATGAAGAGTGCAGAGTGACACGAAGAGTGCAGAGTGACATGAAGAGTGCAGAGTGACATGAAGAGTGCAGAGTGACATGAAGAGTGCAGAGTGACATGAAGAGTGCAGAGTCACACGAAGAGTGCAGAGTGACATGAAGAGTGCAGAGTGACATGAAGAGTGCAGAGTGTCATGAAGAGTGCAGAGTGACACGAAGAGTGCAGAGTGACATGAAGAGTGCAGAGTGTCATGAAGAGTGCAGAGTCACACGAAGAGTGCAGAGTGACATGAAGAGTGCAGAGTGACATGAAGAGTGCAGAGTGACACGACGAGTGCAAAGTGACACAAAGAGTGCAGTGACATGAAGAGTGCAGAGTGACATGAAGAGTGCAGAGTGTCATGAAGAGTGCAGAGTGTCATGAAGAGTGCAGAGTGACATGAAGAGTGCAGAGTGACACGAAGAGTGCAGAGTGACATGAAGAGTGCAGAGTGACACGAAGAGTGCAGAGTGACATGAAGAGTGCAGAGTGTCATGAAGAGTGCAGAGTGTCATGAAGAGTGCAGAGTGACACAAAGAGGGCAGTGACATGAAGAGTGCAGTGACATGAAGAGTGCAGAGTGTCATGAAGAGTGCAGAGTGACATGAAGAGTGCAGAGTGACATGAAGAGTGCAGAGTGTCATGAAGAGTGCAGAGTGACATGAAGAGTGCAGAGTGAAACGAAGAGTGCAGAGTGACATGAAGAGTGCAGAGTGACACAAAGAGGGCAGTGACATGAAGAGTGCAGAGTGACACGAAGAGTGCAGAGTGACATGAAGAGTGCAGAGTGACATGAAGAGTGCAGAGTGACACAAAGAGTGCAGTGACATGAAGAGTGCAGAGTGTCATGAAGAGTGCAGAGTGTCATGAAGAGTGCAGAGTGTCATGAAGAGTGCAGAGTGACACGAAGAGTGCAGAGTGTCATGAAGAGTGCAGAGTGTCATGAAGAGTGCAGAGTGTCATGAAGAGTGCAGAGTGACATGAAGAGTGCAGAGTGACATGAAGAGTGCAGAGTGACATGAAGAGTGCAGAGTGACACAAAGAGTGCAGTGACACGAAGAGTGCAGAGTGTCATGAAGAGTGCAGAGTGACATGAAGAGTGCAGAGTGACATGAAGAGTGCAGAGCGACATGAAGAGTGCAGAGTGACATGAAGAGTGCAGAGTGTCATGAAGAGTGCAGAGAGTCATGAAGAGTGCAGAGTGACATGAAGAGTGCAGAGTGACACGAAGAGTGCAGAGTGACATGAAGAGTGCAGAGTGACATGAAGAGTGCAGAGTGACACAAAGAGTGCAGTGACATGAAGAGTGCAGAGTGTCATGAAGAGTGCAGAGTGTCATGAAGAGTGCAGAGTGTCATGAAGAGTGCAGAGTGACACGAAGAGTGCAGAGTGTCATGAAGAGTGCAGAGTGTCATGAAGAGTGCAGAGTGTCATGAAGAGTGCAGAGTGACATGAAGAGTGCAGAGTGACATGAAGAGTGCAGAGTGACATGAAGAGTGCAGAGTGACACAAAGAGTGCAGTGACACGAAGAGTGCAGAGTGTCATGAAGAGTGCAGAGTGACATGAAGAGTGCAGAGTGACATGAAGAGTGCAGAGCGACATGAAGAGTGCAGAGTGACATGAAGAGTGCAGAGTGTCATGAAGAGTGCAGAGAGTCATGAAGAGTGCAGAGTGTCATGAAGAGTGCAGAGTGACATGAAGAGTGCAGAGTGTCATGAAGAGTGCAGAGTGACATGAAGAGTGCAGAGTGACACGAAGAGTGCAGAGTGACATGAAGAGTGCAGAGTGACACAAAGAGTGCAGTGACATGAAGAGTGCAGAGTGTCATGAAGAGTGCAGAGTGTCATGAAGAGTGCAGAGTGTCATGAAGAGTGCAGAGTGTCATGAAGAGTGCAGAGTGTCATGAAGAGTGCAGAGTGACACAAAGAGGGCAGTGACATGAAGAGTGCAGAGTGACACGAAGACTGCAGAGTGTCATGAAGAGTGCAGAGTGACATGAAGAGTGCAGAGTGACATGAAGAGTGCAGAGTGACACGAAGAGTGCAGAGTGTCATGAAGAGTGCAGAGTGACATGAAGAGTGCAGAGTGTCATGAAGAGTGCAGAGTGACACAAAGAGGGCAGTGACATGAAGAGTGCAGAGTGACACGAAGAGTGCAGAGTGACACGAAGAGTGCAGAGTGTCATGAAGAGTGCAGAGTGACACGAAGAGTGCAGAGTGACACAAAGAGTGCAGAGTGTCATGAAGAGTGCAGAGTGACACGAAGAGTGCAGAGTGTCATGAAGAGTGCAGAGTGTCATGAAGAGTGCAGAGTGTCATGAAGAGTGCAGAGTGACATGAAGAGTGCAGAGTGACATGAAGAGTGCAGAGTGACATGAAGAGTGCAGAGTGTCATGAAGAGTGCAGAGAGTCATGAAGAGTGCAGAGTGACATGAAGAGTGCAGAGTGACACGAAGAGTGCAGAGTGACATGAAGAGTGCAGAGCGACATGAAGAGTGCAGAGTGACATGAAGAGTGCAGAGTGTCATGAAGAGTGCAGAGAGTCATGAAGAGTGCAGAGTGTCATGAAGAGTGCAGAGTGACATGAAGAGTGCAGAGTGACATGAAGAGTGCAGAGTGTCATGAAGAGTGCAGAGTGTCATGAAGAGTGCAGAGTGACATGAAGAGTGCAGAGTGACACGACGAGTGCAGAGTGACACAAAGAGTGCAGTGACACGAAGAGTGCAGAGTGTCATGAAGAGTGCAGAGTGACATGAAGAGTGCAGAGTGTCATGAAGAGTGCAGAGTGACACGAAGAGTGCAGAGTGACATGAAGAGTGCAGAGTGACATGAAGAGTGCAGAGTGACATGAAGAGTGCAGAGTGACATGAAGAGTGCAGAGTCACACGAAGAGTGCAGAGTGACATGAAGAGTGCAGAGTGACATGAAGAGTGCAGAGTGTCATGAAGAGTGCAGAGTGACACGAAGAGTGCAGAGTGACATGAAGAGTGCAGAGTGTCATGAAGAGTGCAGAGTCATACGAAGAGTGCAGAGTGACATGAAGAGTGCAGAGTGACATGAAGAGTGCAGAGTCACACGAAGAGTGCAGAGTGACATGAAGAGTGCAGAGTGACATGAAGAGTGCAGAGTGACACGACGAGTGCAAAGTGACACAAAGAGTGCAGTGACATGAAGAGTGCAGAGTGACATGAAGAGTGCAGAGTGTCATGAAGAGTGCAGAGTGTCATGAAGAGTGCAGAGTGACATGAAGAGTGCAGAGTGACACGAAGAGTGCAGAGTGACATGAAGAGTGCAGAGTGACACGAAGAGTGCAGAGTGACATGAAGAGTGCAGAGTGTCATGAAGAGTGCAGAGTGTCATGAAGAGTGCAGAGTGACACAAAGAGGGCAGTGACATGAAGAGTGCAGTGACATGAAGAGTGCAGAGTGTCATGAAGAGTGCAGAGTGACATGAAGAGTGCAGAGTGACATGAAGAGTGCAGAGTGTCATGAAGAGTGCAGAGTGACATGAAGAGTGCAGAGTGAAACGAAGAGTGCAGAGTGACATGAAGAGTGCAGAGTGACACAAAGAGGGCAGTGACATGAAGAGTGCAGAGTGACACGAAGAGTGCAGAGTGACATGAAGAGTGCAGAGTGACATGAAGAGTGCAGAGTGTCATGAAGAGTGCAGAGTGACATGAAGAGTGCAAAGTGACATGAAGAGTGCAGAGTGACATGAAGAGTGCAGAGTGACATGAAGAGTGCAGAGTGTCATGAAGAGTGCAGAGTCACAAAAAGAGTGCAGACTGACATGAAGAGTGCAGAGTGACACGAAGAGTGCAGAGTGTCATGAAGAGTGCAGAGTGTCATGAAGAGTGCAGAGTGACATCAAGAGTGCAGAGTGTCATGAAGAGTGCAGAGTGTCATGAAGAGTGCAGAGTGACACAAAGAGGGCAGTGACATGAAGAGTGCAGAGTGTCATGAAGAGTGCAGAGTGACATGAAGAGTGCAGAGTGACACGAAGAGTGCAGAGTGTCATGAAGAGTGCAGAGTGACATGAAGAGTGCAGAGTGACATGAAGAGTGCAGAGTGACACGAAGAGTGCAGAGTGACACGAAGAGTGCAGAGTGTCATGAAGAGTGCAGAGTGACATGAAGAGTGCAGAGTGACATGAAGAGTGCAGAGTGTCATGAAGAGTGCAGAGTGTCATGAAGAGTGCAGAGTGACATGAAGAGTGCAGAGTGACACGAAGAGTGCAGAGTGACATGAAGAGTGCAGAGTGACACAAAGAGTGCAGTGACATGAAGAGTGCAGAGTGTCATGAAGAGTGCAGAGTGTCATGAAGAGTGCAGAGTGTCATGAAGAGTGCAGAGTGTCATGAAGATTGCAGAGTGACACGAAGAGTGCAGACTGACATGAAGAGTGCAGAGTGTCATGAAGAGTGCAGAGTGTCATGAAGAGTGCGGAGTGTCATGAAGAATGCAGAGTGTCATGAAGAGTGCAGAGTGACACAAAGAGGGCAGTGACATGAAGAGTGCAGAGTGACACGAAGACTGCAGAGTGTCATGAAGAGTGCAGAGTGACATGAAGAGTGCAGAGTGACACGAAGAGTGCAGAGTGTCATGAAGAGTGCAGAGTGACACGAAGAGTGCAGAGTGTCATGAAGAGTGCAGAGTGACATGAAGAGTGCAGAGTGACACGAAGAGTGCAGAGTGACACAAAGAGGGCAGTGACATGAAGAGTGCAGAGTGTCATGAAGAGTGCAGAGTCACACAAAGAGTGCAGAGTGTCATGAAGAGTGCAGAGTGACACGAAGAGTGCAGAGTGTCATGAAGAGTGCAGAGTGTCATGAAGAGTGCAGAGTGTCATGAAGAGTGCAGAGTGACATGAAGAGTGCAGAGTGACATGAAGAGTGCAGAGTGACACAAAGAGTGCAGTGACACGAAGAGTGCAGAGTGTCATGAAGAGTGCAGAGTGACATGAAGAGTGCAGAGTGACATGAAGAGTGCAGAGCGACATGAAGAGTGCAGAGTGACATGAAGAGTGCAGAGTGTCATGAAGAGTGCAGAGAGTCATGAAGAGTGCAGAGTGTCATGAAGAGTGCAGAGTGACATGAAGAGTGCAGAGTGAGAAAAAGAGTGCAGAGTGTCATGAAGAGTGCAGAGTGACATGAAGAGTGCAGAGTGACACGACGAGTGCAGAGTGACACAAAGAGTGCAGTGACACGAAGAGTGCAGAGTGTCATGAAGAGTGCAGAGTGACATGAAGAGTGCAGAGTGACATGAAGAGTGCAGAGTGACATGAAGAGTGCAGAGTGTCATGAAGAGTGCAGAGTGACACGAAGAGGGCAGTGACATGAAGAGTGCAGAGTGACACGAAGAGTGCAGAGTGACATGAAGAGTGCAGAGTGACATGAAGAGTGCAGAGTGTCATGAAGAGTGCAGAGTGACATGAAGAGTGCAGAGTGACACGAAGAGTGCAGAGTGACATGAAGAGTGCAGAGTGACACGAAGAGTGCAGAGTGACATGAAGAGTGCAGAGTGTCATGAAGAGTGCAGAGTGTCATGAAGAGTGCAGAGTGACACAAAGAGGGCAGTGACATGAAGAGTGCAGTGACATGAAGAGTGCAGAGTGTCATGAAGAGTGCAGAGTGACATGAAGAGTGCAGAGTGACATGAAGAGTGCAGAGTGTCATGAAGAGTGCAGAGTGACATGAAGAGTGCAGAGTGAAACGAAGAGTGCAGAGTGACATGAAGAGTGCAGAGTGACACAAAGAGGGCAGTGACATGAAGAGTGCAGAGTGACACGAAGAGTGCAGAGTGACATGAAGAGTGCAGAGTGACATGAAGAGTGCAGAGTGTCATGAAGAGTGCAGAGTGACATGAAGAGTGCAAAGTGACATGAAGAGTGCAGAGTGACATGAAGAGTGCAGAGTGACATGAAGAGTGCAGAGTGTCATGAAGAGTGCAGAGTCACAAAAAGAGTGCAGACTGACATGAAGAGTGCAGAGTGACACGAAGAGTGCAGAGTGTCATGAAGAGTGCAGAGTGTCATGAAGAGTGCAGAGTGACATCAAGAGTGCAGAGTGTCATGAAGAGTGCAGAGTGTCATGAAGAGTGCAGAGTGACACAAAGAGGGTAGTGACATGAAGAGTGCAGAGTGTCATGAAGAGTGCAGAGTGACATGAAGAGTGCAGAGTGACACGAAGAGTGCAGAGTGTCATGAAGAGTGCAGAGTGACATGAAGAGTGCAGAGTGACATGAAGAGTGCAGAGTGACACGAAGAGTGCAGAGTGACACGAAGAGTGCAGAGTGTCATGAAGAGTGCAGAGTGACATGAAGAGTGCAGAGTGACATGAAGAGTGCAGAGTGTCATGAAGAGTGCAGAGTGACATCAAGAGTGCAGAGTGTCATGAAGAGTGCAGAGTGTCATGAAGAGTGCAGAGTGACACAAAGAGGGTAGTGACATGAAGAGTGCAGAGTGTCATGAAGAGTGCAGAGTGACATGAAGAGTGCAGAGTGACACGAAGAGTGCAGAGTGTCATGAAGAGTGCAGAGTGACATGAAGAGTGCAGAGTGACATGAAGAGTGCAGAGTGACACGAAGAGTGCAGAGTGACACGAAGAGTGCAGAGTGTCATGAAGAGTGCAGAGTGACATGAAGAGTGCAGAGTGACATGAAGAGTGCAGAGTGTCATGAAGAGTGCAGAGTGTCATGAAGAGTGCAGAGTGACATGAAGAGTGCAGAGTGACACGAAGAGTGCAGAGTGACATGAAGAGTGCAGAGTGACACAAAGAGTGCAGTGACATGAAGAGTGCAGAGTGTCATGAAGAGTGCAGAGTGTCATGAAGAGTGCAGAGTGTCATGAAGAGTGCAGAGTGTCATGAAGAGTGCAGAGTGACACGAAGAGTGCAGACTGACATGAAGAGTGCAGAGTGTCATGAAGAGTGCAGAGTGTCATGAAGAGTGCGGAGTGTCATGAAGAATGCAGAGTGTCATGAAGAGTGCAGAGTGACACATAGAGGGCAGTGACATGAAGAGTGCAGAGTGACACGAAGAGTGCAGAGTGACATGAAGAGTGCAGAGTGACACAAAGAGTGCAGTGACATGAAGAGTGCAGAGTGTCATGAAGAGTGCAGAGTGTCATGAAGAGTGCAGAGTGTCATGAAGAGTGCAGAGTGTCATGAAGAGTGCAGAGTGACACGAAGAGTGCAGACTGACATGAAGAGTGCAGAGTGTCATGAAGAGTGCAGAGTGTCATGAAGAGTGCGGAGTGTCATGAAGAATGCAGAGTGACACAAAGAGGGCAGTGACATGAAGAGTGCAGAGTGACACGAAGACTGCAGAGTGTCATGAAGAGTGCAGAGTGACATGAAGAGTGCAGAGTGACACGAAGAGTGCAGAGTGTCATGAAGAGTGCAGAGTGACACGAAGAGTGCAGAGTGTCATGAAGAGTGCAGAGTGACATGAAGAGTGCAGAGTGACACGAAGAGTGCAGAGTGACACAAAGAGTGCAGTGACATGAAGAGTGCAGAGTGTCATGAAGAGTGCAGAGTGACACAAAGAGTGCAGTGACATGAAGAGTGCAGAGTGTCATGAAGAGTGCAGAGTGACATGAAGAGTGCAGAGTGACACAAAGAGTGCAGTGACATGAAGAGTGCAGAGTGACATGAAGAGTGCAGAGTGTCATGAAGAGTGCAGAGTTTCATGAAGAGTGCAGAGTGACATGAAGAGTGCAGAGTGTCATGAAGAGTGCAGAGTGACATGAAGAGTGCAGAGTGACATGAAGAGTGCAGAGTGACATGAAGAGTGCAGAGTGACATGAAGAGTGCAGAGTGACATGAAGAGTGCAGAGTGACATGAAGAGTGCAGAGTGACACGAAGAGTGCAGAGTGACATGAAGAGTGCAGAGTGACATGAAGAGTGCAGAGTGACACGAAGAGTGCAGAGTGACATGAAGAGTGCAGACTGTCATGGAGAGTGCAGAGTGACATGAAGAGTGCAGAGTGACATGAAGAGTGCAGAGTGACACGAAGAGTGCAGAGTGACATGAAGAGTGCAAAGTGACATGAAGAGTGCAGAGTGACACGAAGAGTGCAGAGTGACACGAAGAGTGCAGAGTGTCATGAAGAGTGCAGAGTGTCATGAAGAGTGCAGAGTGACATGAAGAGTGCAGAGTGACACAAAGAGTGCAGTGACACGAAGAGTGCAGAGTGTCATGAAGAGTGCAGAGTGACATGAAGAGTGCAGAGTGACATGAAGAGTGCAGAGCGACATGAAGAGTGCAGAGTGACATGAAGAGTGCAGAGTGACATGAAGAGTGCAGAGTGTCATGAAGAGTGCAGAGTGACATGAAGAGTGCAGAGTGACATGAAGAGTGCAGAGTGACACGACGAGTGCAGAGTGACACAAAGAGGGCAGTGACATGAAGAGTGCAGAGTGACACGAAGAGTGCAGAGTGTCATGAAGAGTGCAGAGTGTCATGAAGAGTGCAGAGTGTCATGAAGAGTGCAGAGTGACATGAAGAGTGCAGAGTGACACGAAGAGTGCAGAGTGTCATGAAGAGTGCAGAGTGACATGAAGAGTGCAGAGTGACATGAAGAGTGCAGAGTGTCATGAAGAGTGCAGAGTGTCATGAAGAGTGCAGAGTGACATGAAGAGTGCAGAGTGACACGAAGAGTGCAGAGTGACATGAAGAGTGCAGAGTGACACGAAGAGTGCAGTGACATGAAGAGTGCAGAGTGTCATGAAGAGTGCAGAGTGTCATGAAGAGTGCAGAGTGTCATGAAGAGTGCAGAGTGTCATGAAGAGTGCAGAGTGACACGAAGAGTGCAGACTGACATGAAGAGTGCAGAGTGTCATGAAGAGTGCAGAGTGACACAAAGAGTGCAGTGACATGAAGAGTGCAGAGTGTCATGAAGAGTGCAGAGTGTCATGAAGAGTGCAGAGTGTCATGAAGAGTGCAGAGTGTCATGAAGAGTGCAGAGTGACACGAAGAGGGCAGTGACATGAAGAGTGCAGAGTGACACGAAGACTGCAGAGTGTCATGAAGAGTGCAGAGTGACATGAAGAGTGCAGAGTGACATGAAGAGTGCAGAGTGACACGAAGAGTGCAGAGTGTCATGAAGAGTGCAGAGTGACATGAAGAGTGCAGAGTGACACGAAGAGTGCAGAGTGACACAAAGAGAGCAGTGACATGAAGAGTGCAGAGTGACACGAAGAGTGCAGAGTGTCATGAAGAGTGCAGAGTGACACGAAGAGTGCAGAGTGTCATGAAGAGTGCAGAGTGACATGAAGAGTGCAGAGTGACACGAAGAGTGCAGAGTGACACAAAGAGGGCAGTGACATGAAGAGTGCAGAGTGTCATGAAGAGTGCAGAGTCACACAAAGAGTGCAGAGTGTCATGAAGAGTGCAGAGTGACACGAAGAGTGCAGAGTGTCATGAAGAGTGCAGAGTGTCATGAAGAGTGCAGAGTGTCATGAAGAGTGCAGAGTGACATGAAGAGTGCAGAGTGACATGAAGAGTGCAGAGTGACATGAAGAGTGCAGAGTGACACAAAGAGTGCAGTGACACGAAGAGTGCAGAGTGTCATGAAGAGTGCAGAGTGACATGAAGAGTGCAGAGTGACATGAAGAGTGCAGAGCGACATGAAGAGTGCAGAGTGACATGAAGAGTGCAGAGTGTCATGAAGAGTGCAGAAAGTCATGAAGAGTGCAGAGTGTCATGAAGAGTGCAGAGTGACATGAAGAGTGCAGAGTGTCATGAAGAGTGCAGAGTGACATGAAGAGTGCAGAGTGACACGAAGAGTGCAGAGTGACATGAAGAGTGCAGAGTGACACAAAGAGTGCAGTGACATGAAGAGTGCAGAGTGTCATGAAGAGTGCAGAGTGTCATGAAGAGTGCAGAGTGTCATGAAGAGTGCAGAGTGTCATGAAGAGTGCAGAGTGTCATGAAGAGTGCAGAGTGACACAAAGAGGGCAGTGACATGAAGAGTGCAGAGTGACACGAAGACTGCAGAGTGTCATGAAGAGTGCAGAGTGACATGAAGAGTGCAGAGTGACATGAAGAGTGCAGAGTGACACGAAGAGTGCAGAGTGTCATGAAGAGTGCAGAGTGACATGAAGAGTGCAGAGTGTCATGAAGAGTGCAGAGTGACATGAAGAGTGCAGAGTGACACAAAGAGGGCAGTGACATGAAGAGTGCAGAGTGACACGAAGAGTGCAGAGTGACACGAAGAGTGCAGAGTGTCATGAAGAGTGCAGAGTGACACGAAGAGTGCAGAGTGACACAAAGAGTGCAGAGTGTCATGAAGAGTGCAGAGTGACACGAAGAGTGCAGAGTGTCATGAAGAGTGCAGAGTGTCATGAAGAGTGCAGAGTGTCATGAAGAGTGCAGAGTGACATGAAGAGTGCAGAGTGACATGAAGAGTGCAGAGTGACATGAAGAGTGCAGAGTGTCATGAAGAGTGCAGAGAGTCATGAAGAGTGCAGAGTGACATGAAGAGTGCAGAGTGACACGAAGAGTGCAGAGTGACATGAAGAGTGCAGAGCGACATGAAGAGTGCAGAGTGACATGAAGAGTGCAGAGTGTCATGAAGAGTGCAGAGAGTCATGAAGAGTGCAGAGTGTCATGAAGAGTGCAGAGTGACATGAAGAGTGCAGAGTGACATGAAGAGTGCAGAGTGTCATGAAGAGTGCAGAGTGTCATGAAGAGTGCAGAGTGACATGAAGAGTGCAGAGTGACACGACGAGTGCAGAGTGACACAAAGAGTGCAGTGACACGAAGAGTGCAGAGTGTCATGAAGAGTGCAGAGTGACATGAAGAGTGCAGAGTGACATGAAGAGTGCAGAGTGACATGAAGAGTGCAGAGTGTCATGAAGAGTGCAGAGTGACACGAAGAGTGCAGAGTGACATGAAGAGTGCAGAGTGACATGAAGAGTGCAGAGTGACATGAAGAGTGCAGAGTGACATGAAGAGTGCAGAGTCACACGAAGAGTGCAGAGTGACATGAAGAGTGCAGAGTGACATGAAGAGTGCAGAGTGTCATGAAGAGTGCAGAGTGACACGAAGAGTGCAGAGTGACATGAAGAGTGCAGAGTGTCATGAAGAGTGCAGAGTCACACGAAGAGTGCAGAGTGACATGAAGAGTGCAGAGTGACATGAAGAGTGCAGAGTCACACGAAGAGTGCAGAGTGACATGAAGAGTGCAGAGTGACATGAAGAGTGCAGAGTGACACGACGAGTGCAAAGTGACACAAAGAGTGCAGTGACATGAAGAGTGCAGAGTGACATGAAGAGTGCAGAGTGTCATGAAGAGTGCAGAGTGTCATGAAGAGTGCAGAGTGACATGAAGAGTGCAGAGTGACACGAAGAGTGCAGAGTGACATGAAGAGTGCAGAGTGACACGAAGAGTGCAGAGTGACATGAAGAGTGCAGAGTGTCATGAAGAGTGCAGAGTGTCATGAAGAGTGCAGAGTGACACAAAGAGGGCAGTGACATGAAGAGTGCAGTGACATGAAGAGTGCAGAGTGTCATGAAGAGTGCAGAGTGACATGAAGAGTGCAGAGTGACATGAAGAGTGCAGAGTGTCATGAAGAGTGCAGAGTGACATGAAGAGTGCAGAGTGAAACGAAGAGTGCAGAGTGACATGAAGAGTGCAGAGTGACACAAAGAGGGCAGTGACATGAAGAGTGCAGAGTGACACGAAGAGTGCAGAGTGACATGAAGAGTGCAGAGTGACATGAAGAGTGCAGAGTGACACAAAGAGTGCAGTGACATGAAGAGTGCAGAGTGTCATGAAGAGTGCAGAGTGTCATGAAGAGTGCAGAGTGTCATGAAGAGTGCAGAGTGACACGAAGAGTGCAGAGTGTCATGAAGAGTGCAGAGTGTCATGAAGAGTGCAGAGTGTCATGAAGAGTGCAGAGTGACATGAAGAGTGCAGAGTGACATGAAGAGTGCAGAGTGACATGAAGAGTGCAGAGTGACACAAAGAGTGCAGTGACACGAAGAGTGCAGAGTGTCATGAAGAGTGCAGAGTGACATGAAGAGTGCAGAGTGACATGAAGAGTGCAGAGCGACATGAAGAGTGCAGAGTGACATGAAGAGTGCAGAGTGTCATGAAGAGTGCAGAGAGTCATGAAGAGTGCAGAGTGACATGAAGAGTGCAGAGTGACACGAAGAGTGCAGAGTGACATGAAGAGTGCAGAGTGACATGAAGAGTGCAGAGTGACACAAAGAGTGCAGTGACATGAAGAGTGCAGAGTGTCATGAAGAGTGCAGAGTGTCATGAAGAGTGCAGAGTGTCATGAAGAGTGCAGAGTGACACGAAGAGTGCAGAGTGTCATGAAGAGTGCAGAGTGTCATGAAGAGTGCAGAGTGTCATGAAGAGTGCAGAGTGACATGAAGAGTGCAGAGTGACATGAAGAGTGCAGAGTGACATGAAGAGTGCAGAGTGACACAAAGAGTGCAGTGACACGAAGAGTGCAGAGTGTCATGAAGAGTGCAGAGTGACATGAAGAGTGCAGAGTGACATGAAGAGTGCAGAGCGACATGAAGAGTGCAGAGTGACATGAAGAGTGCAGAGTGTCATGAAGAGTGCAGAGAGTCATGAAGAGTGCAGAGTGTCATGAAGAGTGCAGAGTGACACGAAGAGTGCAGAGTGTCATGAAGAGTGCAGAGTGACATGAAGAGTGCAGAGTGACACGAAGAGTGCAGAGTGACATGAAGAGTGCAGAGTGACACAAAGAGTGCAGTGACATGAAGAGTGCAGAGTGTCATGAAGAGTGCAGAGTGTCATGAAGAGTGCAGAGTGTCATGAAGAGTGCAGAGTGTCATGAAGAGTGCAGAGTGTCATGAAGAGTGCAGAGTGACACAAAGAGGGCAGTGACATGAAGAGTGCAGAGTGACACGAAGACTGCAGAGTGTCATGAAGAGTGCAGAGTGACATGAAGAGTGCAGAGTGACATGAAGAGTGCAGAGTGACACGAAGAGTGCAGAGTGTCATGAAGAGTGCAGAGTGACATGAAGAGTGCAGAGTGTCATGAAGAGTGCAGTGACACAAAGAGGGCAGTGACATGAAGAGTGCAGAGTGACACGAAGAGTGCAGAGTGACACGAAGAGTGCAGAGTGTCATGAAGAGTGCAGAGTGACACGAAGAGTGCAGAGTGACACAAAGAGTGCAGAGTGTCATGAAGAGTGCAGAGTGTCATGAAGAGTGCAGAGTGTCATGAAGAGTGCAGAGTGTCATGAAGAGTGCAGAGTGACATGAAGAGTGCAGAGTGACATGAAGAGTGCAGAGTGACATGAAGAGTGCAGAGTGTCATGAAGAGTGCAGAGAGTCATGAAGAGTGCAGAGTGACATGAAGAGTGCAGAGTGACACGAAGAGTGCAGAGTGACATGAAGAGTGCAGAGCGACATGAAGAGTGCAGAGTGACATGAAGAGTGCAGAGTGTCATGAAGAGTGCAGAGAGTCATGAAGAGTGCAGAGTGTCATGAAGAGTGCAGAGTGACATGAAGAGTGCAGAGTGACATGAAGAGTGCAGAGTGTCATGAAGAGTGCAGAGTGTCATGAAGAGTGCAGAGTGACATGAAGAGTGCAGAGTGACACGACGAGTGCAGAGTGACACAAAGAGTGCAGTGACACGAAGAGTGCAGAGTGTCATGAAGAGTGCAGAGTGACATGAAGAGTGCAGAGTGACATGAAGAGTGCAGAGTGACATGAAGAGTGCAGAGTGACATGAAGAGTGCAGAGTGTCATGAAGAGTGCAGAGAGTCATGAAGAGTGCAGAGTGTCATGAAGAGTGCAGAGTGACACGAAGAGTGCAGAGTGTCATGAAGAGTGCAGAGTGACATGAAGAGTGCAGAGTGACACGAAGAGTGCAGAGTGACATGAAGAGTGCAGAGTGACACAAAGAGTGCAGTGACATGAAGAGTGCAGAGTGTCATGAAGAGTGCAGAGTGTCATGAAGAGTGCAGAGTGTCATGAAGAGTGCAGAGTGTCATGAAGAGTGCAGAGTGTCATGAAGAGTGCAGAGTGTCATGAAGAGTGCAGAGTGACACAAAGAGGGCAGTGACATGAAGAGTGCAGAGTGACACGAAGACTGCAGAGTGTCATGAAGAGTGCAGAGTGACATGAAGAGTGCAGAGTGACATGAAGAGTGCAGAGTGACACGAAGAGTGCAGAGTGTCATGAAGAGTGCAGAGTGACATGAAGAGTGCAGAGTGTCATGAAGAGTGCAGTGACACAAAGAGGGCAGTGACATGAAGAGTGCAGAGTGACACGAAGAGTGCAGAGTGACACGAAGAGTGCAGAGTGTCATGAAGAGTGCAGAGTGACACGAAGAGTGCAGAGTGACACAAAGAGTGCAGAGTGTCATGAAGAGTGCAGAGTGACACGAAGAGTGCAGAGTGTCATGAAGAGTGCAGAGTGTCATGAAGAGTGCAGAGTGTCATGAAGAGTGCAGAGTGACATGAAGAGTGCAGAGTGACATGAAGAGTGCAGAGTGACATGAAGAGTGCAGAGTGTCATGAAGAGTGCAGAGAGTCATGAAGAGTGCAGAGTGACATGAAGAGTGCAGAGTGACACGAAGAGTGCAGAGTGACATGAAGAGTGCAGAGCGACATGAAGAGTGCAGAGTGACATGAAGAGTGCAGAGTGTCATGAAGAGTGCAGAGAGTCATGAAGAGTGCAGAGTGTCATGAAGAGTGCAGAGTGACATGAAGAGTGCAGAGTGACATGAAGAGTGCAGAGTGTCATGAAGAGTGCAGAGTGTCATGAAGAGTGCAGAGTGACATGAAGAGTGCAGAGTGACACGACGAGTGCAGAGTGACACAAAGAGTGCAGTGACACGAAGAGTGCAGAGTGTCATGAAGAGTGCAGAGTGACATGAAGAGTGCAGAGTGACATGAAGAGTGCAGAGTGACATGAAGAGTGCAGAGTGTCATGAAGAGTGCAGAGTGACACGAAGAGTGCAGAGTGACATGAAGAGTGCAGAGTGACATGAAGAGTGCAGAGTGACATGAAGAGTGCAGAGTGACATGAAGAGTGCAGAGTCACACGAAGAGTGCAGAGTGACATGAAGAGTGCAGAGTGACATGAAGAGTGCAGAGTGTCATGAAGAGTGCAGAGTGTCATGAAGAGTGCAGAGTGACACGAAGAGTGCAGAGTGACATGAAGAGTGCAGAGTGTCATGAAGAGTGCAGAGTCATACGAAGAGTGCAGAGTGACATGAAGAGTGCAGAGTGACATGAAGAGTGCAGAGTCACACGAAGAGTGCAGAGTGACATGAAGAGTGCAGAGTGACATGAAGAGTGCAGAGTGACACGACGAGTGCAAAGTGACACAAAGAGTGCAGTGACATGAAGAGTGCAGAGTGACATGAAGAGTGCAGAGTGTCATGAAGAGTGCAGAGTGTCATGAAGAGTGCAGAGTGACATGAAGAGTGCAGAGTGACACGAAGAGTGCAGAGTGACATGAAGAGTGCAGAGTGACACGAAGAGTGCAGAGTGACATGAAGAGTGCAGAGTGTCATGAAGAGTGCAGAGTGTCATGAAGAGTGCAGAGTGACACAAAGAGGGCAGTGACATGAAGAGTGCAGTGACATGAAGAGTGCAGAGTGTCATGAAGAGTGCAGAGTGACATGAAGAGTGCAGAGTGACATGAAGAGTGCAGAGTGTCATGAAGAGTGCAGAGTGACATGAAGAGTGCAGAGTGAAACGAAGAGTGCAGAGTGACATGAAGAGTGCAGAGTGACACAAAGAGGGCAGTGACATGAAGAGTGCAGAGTGACACGAAGAGTGCAGAGTGACATGAAGAGTGCAGAGTGACATGAAGAGTGCAGAGTGTCATGAAGAGTGCAGAGTGACATGAAGAGTGCAAAGTGACATGAAGAGTGCAGAGTGACATGAAGAGTGCAGAGTGACATGAAGAGTGCAGAGTGTCATGAAGAGTGCAGAGTCACAAAAAGAGTGCAGACTGACATGAAGAGTGCAGAGTGACACGAAGAGTGCAGAGTGTCATGAAGAGTGCAGAGTGTCATGAAGAGTGCAGAGTGACATCAAGAGTGCAGAGTGTCATGAAGAGTGCAGAGTGTCATGAAGAGTGCAGAGTGACACAAAGAGGGCAGTGACATGAAGAGTGCAGAGTGTCATGAAGAGTGCAGAGTGACATGAAGAGTGCAGAGTGACACGAAGAGTGCAGAGTGTCATGAAGAGTGCAGAGTGACATGAAGAGTGCAGAGTGACATGAAGAGTGCAGAGTGACACGAAGAGTGCAGAGTGACACGAAGAGTGCAGAGTGTCATGAAGAGTGCAGAGTGACACGAAGAGTGCAGAGTGTCATGAAGAGTGCAGAGTGTCATGAAGAGTGCAGAGTGACATGAAGAGTGCAGAGTGACACGAAGAGTGCAGAGTGTCATGAAGAGTGCAGAGTGACATGAAGAGTGCAGAGTGACATGAAGAGTGCAGAGTGACATGAAGAGTGCAGAGTGACATGAAGAGTGCAGAGTGTCATGAAGAGTGCAGAGTGTCATGAAGAGTGCAGAGTGACATGAAGAGTGCAGAGTGACACGAAGAGTGCAGAGTGACATGAAGAGTGCAGAGTGACACAAAGAGTGCAGTGACATGAAGAGTGCAGAGTGTCATGAAGAGTGCAGAGTGTCATGAAGAGTGCAGAGTGTCATGAAGAGTGCAGAGTGTCATGAGGATTGCAGAGTGACACGAAGAGTGCAGACTGACATGAAGAGTGCAGAGTGTCATGAAGAGTGCAGAGTGTCATGAAGAGTGCGGAGTGTCATGAAGAATGCAGAGTGTCATGAAGAGTGCAGAGTGACACAAAGAGGGCAGTGACATGAAGAGTGCAGAGTGACACGAAGACTGCAGAGTGTCATGAAGAGTGCAGAGTGACATGAAGAGTGCAGAGTGACACGAAGAGTGCAGAGTGTCATGAAGAGTGCAGAGTGACACGAAGAGTGCAGAGTGTCATGAAGAGTGCAGAGTGACATGAAGAGTGCAGAGTGACACGAAGAGTGCAGAGTGACACAAAGAGGGCAGTGACATGAAGAGTGCAGAGTGTCATGAAGAGTGCAGAGTCACACAAAGAGTGCAGAGTGTCATGAAGAGTGCAGAGTGACACGAAGAGTGCAGAGTGTCATGAAGAGTGCAGAGTGTCATGAAGAGTGCAGAGTGTCATGAAGAGTGCAGAGTGACATGAAGAGTGCAGAGTGACATGAAGAGTGCAGAGTGACACAAAGAGTGCAGTGACACGAAGAGTGCAGAGTGTCATGAAGAGTGCAGAGTGACATGAAGAGTGCAGAGTGACATGAAGAGTGCAGAGCGACATGAAGAGTGCAGAGTGACATGAAGAGTGCAGAGTGTCATGAAGAGTGCAGAGAGTCATGAAGAGTGCAGAGTGTCATGAAGAGTGCAGAGTGACATGAAGAGTGCAGAGTGAGAAAAAGAGTGCAGAGTGTCATGAAGAGTGCAGAGTGACATGAAGAGTGCAGAGTGACACGACGAGTGCAGAGTGACACAAAGAGTGCAGTGACACGAAGAGTGCAGAGTGTCATGAAGAGTGCAGAGTGACATGAAGAGTGCAGAGTGACATGAAGAGTGCAGAGTGACATGAAGAGTGCAGAGTGTCATGAAGAGTGCAGAGTGACACGAAGAGGGCAGTGACATGAAGAGTGCAGAGTGACACGAAGAGTGCAGAGTGACATGAAGAGTGCAGAGTGACATGAAGAGTGCAGAGTGTCATGAAGAGTGCAGAGTGACATGAAGAGTGCAAAGTGACATGAAGAGTGCAGAGTGACATGAAGAGTGCAGAGTGACATGAAGAGTGCAGAGTGTCATGAAGAGTGCAGAGTCACAAAAAGAGTGCAGACTGACATGAAGAGTGCAGAGTGACACGAAGAGTGCAGAGTGTCATGAAGAGTGCAGAGTGTCATGAAGAGTGCAGAGTGACATGAAGAGTGCAGAGTGTCATGAAGAGTGCAGAGTGTCATGAAGAGTGCAGAGTGACACAAAGAGGGCAGTGACATGAAGAGTGCAGAGTGACACGAAGAGTGCAGAGTGACACGAAGAGTGCAGAGTGTCATGAAGAGTGCAGAGTGACATGAAGAGTGCAGAGTGACATGAAGAGTCCAGAGTGTCATGAAGAGTGCAGAGTGTCATGAAGAGTGCAGAGTGACTTGAAGAGTGCAGAGTGACACGAAGAGTGCAGAGTGACATGAAGAGTGCAGAGTGACACAAAGAGTGCAGTGACATGAAGAGTGCAGAGTGTCATGAAGAGTGCAGAGTGTCATGAAGAGTGCAGAGTGACATGAAGAGTGCAGAGTGTCATGAAGAGTGCAGAGTGTCATGAAGAGTGCAGAGTGTCATGAAGAGTGCAGAGTGACATGAAGATTGCAGAGTGACATGAAGAGTGCAGAGTGACATGAAGAATGCAGAGTGTCATGAAGAGTGCAGAGTGACACGAAGAGTGCAGAGTGACATGAAGAGTGCAGAGTGACATGAAGAGTGCAGAGTGTCATGAAGAGTGCAGAGTGACATGAAGAGTGCAGAGTGACACGAAGAGTGCAGAGTGACACAAAGAGGGCAGTGACATGAAGAGTGCAGAGTGACACGAAGAGTGCAGAGTGACACGAAGAGTGCAGAGTGTCATGAAGAGTGCAGAGTGACACGAAGAGTGCAGAGTGTCATGAAGAGTGCAGAGTGACATGAAGAGTGCAGAGTGACACGAAGAGTGCAGAGTGACACAAAGAGGGCAGTGACATGAAGAGTGCAGAGTGTCATGAAGAGTGCAGAGTCACACAAAGAGTGCAGAGTGTCATGAAGAGTGCAGAGTGACACGAAGAGTGCAGAGTGTCATGAAGAGTGCAGAGTGTCATGAAGACTGCAGAGTGTCATGAAGAGTGCAGAGTGACATGAAGAGTGCAGAGTGACATGAAGAGTGCAGAGTGACATGAAGAGTGCAGAGTGACACAAAGAGTGCAGTGACACGAAGAGTGCAGAGTGTCATGAAGAGTGCAGAGTGACATGAAGAGTGCAGAGTGACATGAAGAGTGCAGAGCGACATGAAGAGTGCAGAGCGACATGAAGAGTGCAGAGTGTCATGAAGAGTGCAGAGAGTCATGAAGAGTGCAGAGTGTCATGAAGAGTGCAGAGTGACATGAAGAGTGCAGAGTGACATGAAGAGTGCAGAGTGTCATGAAGAGTGCAGAGTGTCATGAAGAGTGCAGAGTGACATGAAGAGTGCAGAGTGACACGACGAGTGCAGAGTGACACAAAGAGTGCAGTGACACGAAGAGTGCAGAGTGTCATGAAGAGTGCAGAGTGACATGAAGAGTGCAGAGTGACATGAAGAGTGCAGAGTGACATGAAGAGTGCAGAGTGTCATGAAGAGTGCAGAGTGACACGAAGATTGCAGAGTGACATGAAGAGTGCAGAGTGACATGAAGAGTGCAGAGTGACATGAAGAGTGCAGAGTGACATGAAGAGTGCAGAGTGACATGAAGAGTGCAGAGTCACACGAAGAGTGCAGAGTGACATGAAGAGTGCAGAGTGACATGAAGAGTGCAGAGTGACATGAAGAATGCAGAGTGTCATGAAGAGTGCAGAGTGACACGAAGAGTGCAGAGTGACATGAAGAGTGCAGAGTGACATGAAGAGTGCAGAGTGACATGAAGAGTGCAGAGTCACACGAAGAGTGCAGAGTGACATGAAGAGTGCAGAGTGACACGACGAGTGCAAAATGACACAAAGAGTGCAGTGACATGAAGAGTGCAGAGTGACATGAAGAGTGCAGAGTGTCATGAAGAGTGCAGAGTGTCATGAAGAGTGCAGAGTGACATGAAGAGTGCAGAGTGACACGAAGAGTGCAGAGTGACATGAAGAGTGCAGAGTGACACGAAGAGTGCAGAGTGACATGAAGAGTGCAGAGTGTCATGAAGAGTGCAGAGTGTCATGAAGAGTGCAGAGTGACACAAAGAGGGCAGTGACATGAAGAGTGCAGAGTGACACGAAGAGTGCAGAGTGTCATGAAGAGTGCAGAGTGACATGAAGAGTGCAGAGTGACATGAAGAGTGCAGAGTGTCATGAAGAGTGCAGAGTGACATGAAGAGTGCAGAGTGAAACGAAGAGTGCAGAGTGACATGAAGAGTGCAGAGTGACACAAAGAGGGCAGTGACATGAAGAGTGCAGAGTGACACGAAGAGTGCAGAGTGACATGAAGAGTGCAGAGTGACATGAAGAGTGCAGAGTGTCATGAAGAGTGCAGAGTGACATGAAGAGTGCAAAGTGACATGAAGAGTGCAGAGTGACATGAAGAGTGCAGAGTGACATGAAGAGTGCAGAGTGTCATGAAGAGTGCAGAGTCACACAAAGAGTGCAGACTGACATGAAGAGTGCAGAGTGACACGAAGAGTGCAGAGTGTCATGAAGAGTGCAGAGTGTCATGAAGAGTGCAGAGTGACATGAAGAGTGCAGAGTGTCATGAAGAGTGCAGAGTGTCATGAAGAGTGCAGAGTGACACAAAGAGGGCAGTGACATGAAGAGTGCAGAGTGTCATGAAGAGTGCAGAGTGACATGAAGAGTGCAGAGTGACACGAAGAGTGCAGAGTGTCATGAAGAGTGCAGAGTGACATGAAGAGTGCAGAGTGACATGAAGAGTGCAGAGTGACACGAAGAGTGCAGAGTGACACGAAGAGTGCAGAGTGTCATGAAGAGTGCAGAGTGACATGAAGAGTGCAGAGTGACATGAAGAGTGCAGAGTGTCATGAAGAGTGCAGAGTGTCATGAAGAGTGCAGAGTGACATGAAGAGTGCAGAGTGACACGAAGAGTGCAGAGTGACATGAAGAGTGCAGAGTGACACAAAGAGTGCAGTGACATGAAGAGTGCAGAGTGTCATGAAGAGTGCAGAGTGTCATGAAGAGTGCAGAGTGTCATGAAGAGTGCAGAGTGTCATGAAGAGTGCAGAGTGTCATGAAGAGTGCAGAGTGACACGAAGAGTGCAGACTGACATGAAGAGTGCAGAGTGTCATGAAGAGTGCAGAGTGTCATGAAGAGTGCAGAGTGTCATGAAGAATGCAGAGTGTCATGAAGAGTGCAGAGTGACACAAAGAGGGCAGTGACATGAAGAGTGCAGAGTGACACGAAGACTGCAGAGTGTCATGAAGAGTGCAGAGTGACATGAAGAGTGCAGAGTGACACGAAGAGTGCAGAGTGTCATGAAGAGTGCAGAGTGACACGAAGAGTGCAGAGTGTCATGAAGAGTGCAGAGTGACATGAAGAGTGCAGAGTGACACGAAGAGTGCAGAGTGACACAAAGAGGGCAGTGACATGAAGAGTGCAGAGTCACACAAAGAGTGCAGAGTGTCATGAAGAGTGCAGAGTGACACGAAGAGTGCAGAGTGTCATGAAGAGTGCAGAGTGTCATGAAGAGTGCAGAGTGTCATGAAGAGTGCAGAGTGACATGAAGAGTGCAGAGTGACATGAAGAGTGCAGAGTGTCATGAAGAGTGCAGAGTCACACAAAGAGTGCAGAGTGTCATGAAGAGTGCAGAGTGACACGAAGAGTGCAGAGTGTCATGAAGAGTGCAGAGTGTCATGAAGAGTGCAGAGTGTCATGAAGAGTGCAGAGTGACATGAAGAGTGCAGAGTGACATGAAGAGTGCAGAGTGACATGAAGAGTGCAGAGTGACACAAAGAGTGCAGTGACACGAAGAGTGCAGAGTGTCATGAAGAGTGCAGAGTGACATGAAGAGTGCAGAGTGACATGAAGAGTGCAGAGCGACATGAAGAGTGCAGAGTGACATGAAGAGTGCAGAGTGTCATGAAGAGTGCAGAGAGTCATGAAGAGTGCAGAGTGTCATGAAGAGTGCTGAGTGACATGAAGAGTGCAGAGTGACATGAAGAGTGCAGAGTGTCATGAAGAGTGCAGAGTGTCATGAAGAGTGCAGAGTGACATGAAGAGTGCAGAGTGACACGACGAGTGCAGAGTGACACAAAGAGTGCAGTGACACGAAGAGTGCAGAGTGTCATGAAGAGTGCAGAGTGACATGAAGAGTGCAGAGTGTCATGAAGAGTGCAGAGTGACATGAAGAGTGCAGAGTGTCATGAAGAGTGCAGAGTGACATGAAGAGTGCAGAGTGACATGAAGAGTGCAGAGTCACACGAAGAGTGCAGAGTGACATGAAGAGTGCAGAGTGACATGAAGAGTGCAGAGTGACATGAAGAATGCAGAGTGTCATGAAGAGTGCAGAGTGACACGAAGAGTGCAGAGTGACATGAAGAGTGCAGAGTGACATGAAGAGTGCAGAGTGACATGAAGAGTGCAGAGTCACACGAAGAGTGCAGAGTGACATGAAGAGTGCAGAGTGACATGAAGAGTGCAGAGTGACACGACGAGTGCAAAGTGACACAAAGAGTGCAGTGACATGAAGAGTGCAGAGTGACATGAAGAGTGCAGAGTGTCATGAAGAGTGCAGAGTGTCATGAAGAGTGCAGAGTGACATGAAGAGTGCAGAGTGACACGAAGAGTGCAGAGTGACATGAAGAGTGCAGAGTGACACGAAGAGTGCAGAGTGACATGAAGAGTGCAGAGTGTCATGAAGAGTGCAGAGTGTCATGAAGAGTGCAGAGTGACACAAAGAGGGCAGTGACATGAAGAGTGCAGAGTGTCATGAAGAGTGCAGAGTGACATGAAGAGTGCAGAGTGACATGAAGAGTGCAGAGTGTCATGAAGAGTGCAGAGTGACATGAAGAGTGCAGAGTGAAACGAAGAGTGTAGAGTGACATGAAGAGTGCAGAGTGACACAAAGAGGGCAGTGACATGAAGAGTGCAGAGTGACACGAAGAGTGCAGAGTGATATGAAGAGTGCAGAGTGACATGAAGAGTGCAGAGTGTCATGAAGAGTGCAGAGTGACATGAAGAGTGCAAAGTGACATGAAGAGTGCAGAGTGACATGAAGAGTGCAGAGTGAAACGAAGAGTGCAGAGTGACATGAAGAGTGCAGAGTGACACAAAGAGGGCAGTGACATGAAGAGTGCAGAGTGACACGAAGAGTGCAGAGTGACATGAAGAGTGCAGAGTGACATGAAGAGTGCAGAGTGTCATGAAGAGTGCAGAGTGACATGAAGAGTGCAAAGTGACATGAAGAGTGCAGAGTGACATGAAAAGTGCAGAGTGACATGAAGAGTGCAGAGTGTCATGAAGAGTGCAGAGTCACACAAAGAGTGCAGACTGACATGAAGAGTGCAGAGTGTCATGAAGAGTGCAGAGTGACACGAAGAGTGCAGAGTGTCATGAAGAGTGCAGAGTGTCATGAAGAGTGCAGAGTGACATGAAGAGTGCAGAGTGTCATGAAGAGTGCAGAGTGTCATGAAGAGTGCAGAGTGACACAAAGAGGGCAGTGACATGAAGAGTGCAGAGTGTCATGAAGAGTGCAGAGTGACATGAAGAGTGCAGAGTGACACGAAGAGTGCAGAGTGTCATGAAGAGTGCAGAGTGACATGAAGAGTGCAGAGTGACATGAAGAGTGCAGAGTGACACGAAGAGTGCAGAGTGACACAAAGAGGGCAGTGACATGAAGAGTGCAGAGTGTCATGAAGAGTGCAGAGTCACACAAAGAGTGCAGAGTGTCATGAAGAGTGCAGAGTGACACGAAGAGTGCAGAGTGTCATGAAGAGTGCAGAGTGTCATGAAGAGTGCAGAGTGTCATGAAGAGTGCAGAGTGACATGAAGAGTGCAGAGTGACATGAAGAGTGCAGAGTGACACAAAGAGTGCAGTGACACGAAGAGTGCAGAGTGTCATGAAGAGTGCAGAGTGACATGAAGAGTGCAGAGTGACATGAAGAGTGCAGAGCGACATGAAGAGTGCAGAGTGACATGAAGAGTGCAGAGTGTCATGAAGAGTGCAGAGAGTCATGAAGAGTGCAGAGTGTCATGAAGAGTGCAGAGTGACATGAAGAGTGCAGAGTGACATGAAGAGTGCAGAGTGTCATGAAGAGTGCAGAGTGTCATGAAGAGTGCAGAGTGACATGAAGAGTGCAGAGTGACACAAAGAGTGCAGAGTGACACAAAGAGTGCAGTGACACGAAGAGTGCAGAGTGTCATGAAGAGTGCAGAGTGACATGAAGAGTGCAGAGTGACATGAAGAGTGCAGAGTGACATGAAGAGTGCAGAGTGTCATGAAGAGTGCAGAGTGACACGAAGAGTGCAGAGTGACATGAAGAGTGCAGAGTGACATGAAGAGTGCAGAGTGACATGAAGAGTGCAGAGTGACATGAAGAGTGCAGAGTGACATGAAGAGTGCAGAGTCACACGAAGAGTGCAGAGTGACATGAAGAGTGCAGAGTGACATGAAGAGTGCAGAGTGACATGAAGAATGCAGAGTGTCATGAAGAGTGCAGAGTGACACGAAGAGTGCAGAGTGACATGAAGAGTGCAGAGTGACATGAAGAGTGCAGAGTGACATGAAGAGTGCAGAGTCACACGAAGAGTGCAGAGTGACATGAAGAGTGCAGAGTGACATGAAGAGTGCAGAGTGACACGACGAGTGCAAAATGACACAAAGAGTGCAGTGACATGAAGAGTGCAGAGTGACATGAAGAGTGCAGAGTGTCATGAAGAGTGCAGAGTGTCATGAAGAGTGCAGAGTGACATGAAGAGTGCAGAGTGACACGAAGAGTGCAGAGTGACATGAAGAGTGCAGAGTGACACGAAGAGTGCAGAGTGACATGAAGAGTGCAGAGTGTCATGAAGAGTGCAGAGTGTCATGAAGAGTGCAGAGTGACACAAAGAGGGCAGTGACATGAAGAGTGCAGAGTGACACGAAGAGTGCAGAGTGTCATGAAGAGTGCAGAGTGACATGAAGAGTGCAGAGTGACATGAAGAGTGCAGAGTGTCATGAAGAGTGCAGAGTGACATGAAGAGTGCAGAGTGAAACGAAGAGTGCAGAGTGACATGAAGAGTGCAGAGTGACACAAAGAGGGCAGTGACATGAAGAGTGCAGAGTGACACGAAGAGTGCAGAGTGACATGAAGAGTGCAGAGTGACATGAAGAGTGCAGAGTGTCATGAAGAGTGCAGAGTGACATGAAGAGTGCAAAGTGACATGAAGAGTGCAGAGTGACATGAAGAGTGCAGAGTGACATGAAGAGTGCAGAGTGTCATGAAGAGTGCAGAGTCACACAAAGAGTGCAGACTGACATGAGCAGTGCAGAGTGACACGAAGAGTGCAGAGTGTCATGAAGAGTGCAGAGTGTCATGAAGAGTGCAGAGTGACATGAAGAGTGCAGAGTGTCATGAAGAGTGCAGAGTGTCATGAAGAGTGCAGAGTGACACAAAGAGGGCAGTGACATGAAGAGTGCAGAGTGTCATGAAGAGTGCAGAGTGACATGAAGAGTGCAGAGTGACACGAAGAGTGCAGAGTGTCATGAAGAGTGCAGAGTGACATGAAGAGTGCAGAGTGACATGAAGAGTGCAGAGTGACACGAAGAGTGCAGAGTGACACGAAGAGTGCAAAGTGTCATGAAGAGTGCAGAGTGACATGAAGAGTGCAGAGTGACATGAAGAGTGCAGAGTGTCATGAAGAGTGCAGAGTGTCATGAAGAGTGCAGAGTGACATGAAGAGTGCAGAGTGACACGAAGAGTGCAGAGTGACATGAAGAGTGCAGAGTGACACAAAGAGTGCAGTGACATGAAGAGTGCAGAGTGTCATGAAGAGTGCAGAGTGTCATGAAGAGTGCAGAGTGTCATGAAGAGTGCAGAGTGTCATGAAGAGTGCAGAGTGTCATGAAGAGTGCAGAGTGTCATGAAGAGTGCAGAGTGACACGAAGAGTGCAGACTGACATGAAGAGTGCAGAGTGTCATGAAGAGTGCAGAGTGTCATGAAGAGTGCAGAGTGTCATGAAGAATGCAGAGTGTCATGAAGAGTGCAGAGTGACACAAAGAGGGCAGTGACATGAAGAGTGCAGAGTGACACGAAGACTGCAGAGTGTCATGAAGAGTGCAGAGTGACATGAAGAGTGCAGAGTGACACGAAGAGTGCAGAGTGTCATGAAGAGTGCAGAGTGACACGAAGAGTGCAGAGTGTCATGAAGAGTGCAGAGTGACATGAAGAGTGCAGAGTGACACGAAGAGTGCAGAGTGACACAAAGAGGGCAGTGACATGAAGAGTGCAGAGTGTCATGAAGAGTGCAGAGTGACATGAAGAGTGCAGAGTGAAACGAAGAGTGCAGAGTGACATGAAGAGTGCAGAGTGACACAAAGAGGGCAGTGACATGAAGAGTGCAGAGTGACACGAAGAGTGCAGAGTGACATGAAGAGTGCAGAGTGACATGAAGAGTGCAGAGTGTCATGAAGAGTGCAGAGTGACATGAAGAGTGCAAAGTGACATGAAGAGTGCAGAGTGACATGAAGAGTGCAGAGTGACATGAAGAGTGCAGAGTGTCATGAAGAGTGCAGAGTCACACAAAGAGTGCAGACTGACATGAAGAGTGCAGAGTGTCATGAAGAGTGCAGAGTGACACGAAGAGTGCAGAGTGTCATGAAGAGTGCAGAGTGTCATGAAGAGTGCAGAGTGACATGAAGAGTGCAGAGTGTCATGAAGAGTGCAGAGTGTCATGAAGAGTGCAGAGTGACACAAAGAGGGCAGTGACATGAAGAGTGCAGAGTGTCATGAAGAGTGCAGAGTGACATGAAGAGTGCAGAGTGACACGAAGAGTGCAGAGTGTCATGAAGAGTGCAGAGTGACATGAAGAGTGCAGAGTGACATGAAGAGTGCAGAGTGACACGAAGAGTGCAGAGTGACACAAAGAGGGCAGTGACATGAAGAGTGCAGAGTGTCATGAAGAGTGCAGAGTCACACAAAGAGTGCAGAGTGTCATGAAGAGTGCAGAGTGACACGAAGAGTGCAGAGTGTCATGAAGAGTGCAGAGTGTCATGAAGAGTGCAGAGTGTCATGAAGAGTGCAGAGTGACATGAAGAGTGCAGAGTGACATGAAGAGTGCAGAGTGACATGAAGAGTGCAGAGTGACACAAAGAGTGCAATGACACGAAGAGTGCAGAGTGTCATGAAGAGTGCAGAGTGACATGAAGAGTGCAGAGTGACATGAAGAGTGCAGAGCGACATGAAGAGTGCAGAGTGACATGAAGAGTGCAGAGTGTCATGAAGAGTGCAGAGAGTCATGAAGAGTGCAGAGTGTCATGAAGAGTGCAGAGTGACATGAAGAGTGCAGAGTGACATGAAGAGTGCAGAGTGTCATGAAGAGTGCAGAGTGTCATGAAGAGTGCAGAGTGACATGAAGAGTGCAGAGTGACACGACGAGTGCAGAGTGACACAAAGAGTGCAGTGACACGAAGAGTGCAGAGTGTCATGAAGAGTGCAGAGTGACATGAAGAGTGCAGAGTGACATGAAGAGTGCAGAGTGACATGAAGAGTGCAGAGTGTCATGAAGAGTGCAGAGTGACACGAAGAGTGCAGAGTGACATGAAGAGTGCAGAGTGACATGAAGAGTGCAGAGTGACATGAAGAGTGCAGAGTGACATGAAGAGTGCAGAGTGACATGAAGAGTGCAGAGTGACACGAAGAGTGCAGAGTGTCATGAAGAGTGCAGAGTGACATGAAGAGTGCAGAGTGACATGAAGAGTGCAGAGTGTCATGAAGAGTGCAGAGTGACATGAAGAGTGCAGAGTGAAACGAAGAGTGCAGAGTGACATGAAGAGTGCAGAGTGACACAAAGAGGGCAGTGACATGAAGAGTGCAGAGTGACACGAAGAGTGCAGAGTGACATGAAGAGTGCAGAGTGACATGAAGAGTGCAGAGTGTCATGAAGAGTGCAGAGTGACATGAAGAGTGCAAAGTGACATGAAGAGTGCAGAGTGACATGAAGAGTGCAGAGTGACATGAAGAGTGCAGAGTGTCATGAAGAGTGCAGAGTCACACAAAGAGTGCAGACTGACATGAAGAGTGCAGAGTGACACGAAGAGTGCAGAGTGTCATGAAGAGTGCAGAGTGTCATGAAGAGTGCAGAGTGACATGAAGAGTGCAGAGTGTCATGAAGAGTGCAGAGTGTCATGAAGAGTGCAGAGTGACACAAAGAGGGCAGTGACATGAAGAGTGCAGAGTGTCATGAAGAGTGCAGAGTGACATGAAGAGTGCAGAGTGACACGAAGAGTGCAGAGTGTCATGAAGAGTGCAGAGTGACATGAAGAGTGCAGAGTGACATGAAGAGTGCAGAGTGACACGAAGAGTGCAGAGTGACACGAAGAGTGCAGAGTGTCATGAAGAGTGCAGAGTGACATGAAGAGTGCAGAGTGACATGAAGAGTGCAGAGTGTCATGAAGAGTGCAGAGTGTCATGAAGAGTGCAGAGTGACATGAAGAGTGCAGAGTGACACGAAGAGTGCAGAGTGACATGAAGAGTGCAGAGTGACACAAAGAGTGCAGTGACATGAAGAGTGCAGAGTGTCATGAAGAGTGCAGAGTGTCATGAAGAGTGCAGAGTGTCATGAAGAGTGCAGAGTGTCATGAAGAGTGCAGAGTGTCATGAAGAGTGCAGAGTGACACGAAGAGTGCAGACTGACATGAAGAGTGCAGAGTGTCATGAAGAGTGCAGAGTGTCATGAAGAGTGCAGAGTGTCATGAAGAGTGCAGAGTGACATGAAGAGTGCAGAGTGACACAAAGAGGGCAGTGACATGAAGAGTGCAGAGTGACACGAAGACTGCAGAGTGTCATGAAGAGTGCAGAGTGACATGAAGAGTGCAGAGTGACACGAAGAGTGCAGAGTGTCATGAAGAGTGCAGAGTGACACGAAGAGTGCAGAGTGTCATGAAGAGTGCAGAGTGACATGAAGAGTGCAGAGTGACACGAAGAGTGCAGAGTGACACAAAGAGGGCAGTGACATGAAGAGTGCAGAGTCACACAAAGAGTGCAGAGTGTCATGAAGAGTGCAGAGTGACACGAAGAGTGCAGAGTGTCATGAAGAGTGCAGAGTGTCATGAAGAGTGCAGAGTGTCATGAAGAGTGCAGAGTGACATGAAGAGTGCAGAGTGACATGAAGAGTGCAGAGTGTCATGAAGAGTGCAGAGTCACACAAAGAGTGCAGAGTGTCATGAAGAGTGCAGAGTGACACGAAGAGTGCAGAGTGTCATGAAGAGTGCAGAGTGTCATGAAGAGTGCAGAGTGTCATGAAGAGTGCAGAGTGACATGAAGAGTGCAGAGTGACATGAAGAGTGCAGAGTGACATGAAGAGTGCAGAGTGACACAAAGAGTGCAGTGACACGAAGAGTGCAGAGTGTCATGAAGAGTGCAGAGTGACATGAAGAGTGCAGAGTGACATGAAGAGTGCAGAGCGACATGAAGAGTGCAGAGTGACATGAAGAGTGCAGAGTGTCATGAAGAGTGCAGAGAGTCATGAAGAGTGCAGAGTGTCATGAAGAGTGCTGAGTGACATGAAGAGTGCAGAGTGACATGAAGAGTGCAGAGTGTCATGAAGAGTGCAGAGTGTCATGAAGAGTGCAGAGTGACATGAAGAGTGCAGAGTGACACGACGAGTGCAGAGTGACACAAAGAGTGCAGTGACACGAAGAGTGCAGAGTGTCATGAAGAGTGCAGAGTGACATGAAGAGTGCAGAGTGTCATGAAGAGTGCAGAGTGACATGAAGAGTGCAGAGTGTCATGAAGAGTGCAGAGTGACATGAAGAGTGCAGAGTGTCATGAAGAGTGCAGAGTGACATGAAGAGTGCAGAGTGACATGAAGAGTGCAGAGTCACACGAAGAGTGCAGAGTGACATGAAGAGTGCAGAGTGACATGAAGAGTGCAGAGTGACATGAAGAATGCAGAGTGTCATGAAGAGTGCAGAGTGACACGAAGAGTGCAGAGTGACATGAAGAGTGCAGAGTGACATGAAGAGTGCAGAGTGACATGAAGAGTGCAGAGTCACACGAAGAGTGCAGAGTGACATGAAGAGTGCAGAGTGACATGAAGAGTGCAGAGTGACACGACGAGTGCAAAGTGACACAAAGAGTGCAGTGACATGAAGAGTGCAGAGTGACATGAAGAGTGCAGAGTGTCATGAAGAGTGCAGAGTGTCATGAAGAGTGCAGAGTGACATGAAGAGTGCAGAGTGACACGAAGAGTGCAGAGTGACATGAAGAGTGCAGAGTGACACGAAGAGTGCAGAGTGACATGAAGAGTGCAGAGTGTCATGAAGAGTGCAGAGTGTCATGAAGAGTGCAGAGTGACACAAAGAGGGCAGTGACATGAAGAGTGCAGAGTGTCATGAAGAGTGCAGAGTGACATGAAGAGTGCAGAGTGACATGAAGAGTGCAGAGTGTCATGAAGAGTGCAGAGTGACATGAAGAGTGCAGAGTGAAACGAAGAGTGTAGAGTGACATGAAGAGTGCAGAGTGACACAAAGAGGGCAGTGACATGAAGAGTGCAGAGTGACACGAAGAGTTCAGAGTGATATGAAGAGTGCAGAGTGACATGAAGAGTGCAGAGTGTCATGAAGAGTGCAGAGTGACATGAAGAGTGCAAAGTGACATGAAGAGTGCAGAGTGACATGAAGAGTGCAGAGTGAAACGAAGAGTGCAGAGTGACATGAAGAGTGCAGAGTGACACAAAGAGGGCAGTGACATGAAGAGTGCAGAGTGACACGAAGAGTGCAGAGTGACATGAAGAGTGCAGAGTGACATGAAGAGTGCAGAGTGTCATGAAGAGTGCAGAGTGACATGAAGAGTGCAAAGTGACATGAAGAGTGCAGAGTGACATGAAGAGTGCAGAGTGACATGAAGAGTGCAGAGTGTCATGAAGAGTGCAGAGTGACATGAAGAGTGCAGAGTGTCATGAAGAGTGCAGAGTGTCATGAAGAGTGCAGAGTGACACAAAGAGGGCAGTGACATGAAGAGTGCAGAGTGTCATGAAGAGTGCAGAGTGACATGAAGAGTGCAGAGTGACACGAAGAGTGCAGAGTGTCATGAAGAGTGCAGAGTGACATGAAGAGTGCAGAGTGACATGAAGAGTGCAGAGTGACACGAAGAGTGCAGAGTGACACAAAGAGGGCAGTGACATGAAGAGTGCAGAGTGTCATGAAGAGTGCAGAGTCACACAAAGAGTGCAGAGTGTCATGAAGAGTGCAGAGTGACACGAAGAGTGCAGAGTGTCATGAAGAGTGCAGAGTGTCATGAAGAGTGCAGAGTGTCATGAAGAGTGCAGAGTGACATGAAGAGTGCAGAGTGACATGAAGAGTGCAGAGTGACACAAAGAGTGCAGTGACACGAAGAGTGCAGAGTGTCATGAAGAGTGCAGAGTGACATGAAGAGTGCAGAGTGACATGAAGAGTGCAGAGCGACATGAAGAGTGCAGAGTGACATGAAGAGTGCAGAGTGTCATGAAGAGTGCAGAGAGTCATGAAGAGTGCAGAGTGTCATGAAGAGTGCAGAGTGACATGAAGAGTGCAGAGTGACATGAAGAGTGCAGAGTGTCATGAAGAGTGCAGAGTGTCATGAAGAGTGCAGAGTGACATGAAGAGTGCAGAGTGACACGACGAGTGCAGAGTGACACAAAGAGTGCAGTGACACGAAGAGTGCAGAGTGTCATGAAGAGTGCAGAGTGACATGAAGAGTGCAGAGTGACATGAAGAGTGCAGAGTGACATGAAGAGTGCAGAGTGACATGAAGAGTGCAGAGTGTCATGAAGAGTGCAGAGTGACACGAAGAGTGCAGAGTGACATGAAGAGTGCAGAGTGACATGAAGAGTGCAGAGTGACATGAAGAGTGCAGAGTGACATGAAGAGTGCAGAGTGACATGAAGAGTGCAGAGTCACACGAAGAGTGCAGAGTGACATGAAGAGTGCAGAGTGACATGAAGAGTGCAGAGTGACATGAAGAATGCAGAGTGTCATGAAGAGTGCAGAGTGACACGAAGAGTGCAGAGTGACATGAAGAGTGCAGAGTGACATGAAGAGTGCAGAGTGACATGAAGAGTGCAGAGTCACACGAAGAGTGCAGAGTGACATGAAGAGTGCAGAGTGACATGAAGAGTGCAGAGTGACACGACGAGTGCAAAATGACACAAAGAGTGCAGTGACATGAAGAGTGCAGAGTGACATGAAGAGTGCAGAGTGTCATGAAGAGTGCAGAGTGTCATGAAGAGTGCAGAGTGACATGAAGAGTGCAGAGTGACACGAAGAGTGCAGAGTGACATGAAGAGTGCAGAGTGACACGAAGAGTGCAGAGTGACATGAAGAGTGCAGAGTGTCATGAAGAGTGCAGAGTGTCATGAAGAGTGCAGAGTGACACAAAGAGGGCAGTGACATGAAGAGTGCAGAGTGACACGAAGAGTGCAGAGTGTCATGAAGAGTGCAGAGTGACATGAAGAGTGCAGAGTGACATGAAGAGTGCAGAGTGTCATGAAGAGTGCAGAGTGACATGAAGAGTGCAGAGTGAAACGAAGAGTGCAGAGTGACATGAAGAGTGCAGAGTGACACAAAGAGGGCAGTGACATGAAGAGTGCAGAGTGACACGAAGAGTGCAGAGTGACATGAAGAGTGCAGAGTGACATGAAGAGTGCAGAGTGTCATGAAGAGTGCAGAGTGACATGAAGAGTGCAAAGTGACATGAAGAGTGCAGAGTGACATGAAGAGTGCAGAGTGACATGAAGAGTGCAGAGTGTCATGAAGAGTGCAGAGTCACACAAAGAGTGCAGACTGACATGAGCAGTGCAGAGTGACACGAAGAGTGCAGAGTGTCATGAAGAGTGCAGAGTGTCATGAAGAGTGCAGAGTGACATGAAGAGTGCAGAGTGTCATGAAGAGTGCAGAGTGTCATGAAGAGTGCAGAGTGACACAAAGAGGGCAGTGACATGAAGAGTGCAGAGTGTCATGAAGAGTGCAGAGTGACATGAAGAGTGCAGAGTGACACGAAGAGTGCAGAGTGTCATGAAGAGTGCAGAGTGACATGAAGAGTGCAGAGTGACATGAAGAGTGCAGAGTGACACGAAGAGTGCAGAGTGACACGAAGAGTGCAGAGTGTCATGAAGAGTGCAGAGTGACATGAAGAGTGCAGAGTGACATGAAGAGTGCAGAGTGTCATGAAGAGTGCAGAGTGTCATGAAGAGTGCAGAGTGACATGAAGAGTGCAGAGTGACACGAAGAGTGCAGAGTGACATGAAGAGTGCAGAGTGACACAAAGAGTGCAGTGACATGAAGAGTGCAGAGTGTCATGAAGAGTGCAGAGTGTCATGAAGAGTGCAGAGTGTCATGAAGAGTGCAGAGTGTCATGAAGAGTGCAGAGTGTCATGAAGAGTGCAGAGTGTCATGAAGAGTGCAGAGTGACACGAAGAGTGCAGACTGACATGAAGAGTGCAGAGTGTCATGAAGAGTGCAGAGTGTCATGAAGAGTGCAGAGTGTCATGAAGAATGCAGAGTGTCATGAAGAGTGCAGAGTGACACAAAGAGGGCAGTGACATGAAGAGTGCAGAGTGACACGAAGACTGCAGAGTGTCATGAAGAGTGCAGAGTGACATGAAGAGTGCAGAGTGACACGAAGAGTGCAGAGTGTCATGAAGAGTGCAGAGTGACACGAAGAGTGCAGAGTGTCATGAAGAGTGCAGAGTGACATGAAGAGTGCAGAGTGACACGAAGAGTGCAGAGTGACACAAAGAGGGCAGTGACATGAAGAGTGCAGAGTGTCATGAAGAGTGCAGAGTGACATGAAGAGTGCAGAGTGAAACGAAGAGTGCAGAGTGACATGAAGAGTGCAGAGTGACACAAAGAGGGCAGTGACATGAAGAGTGCAGAGTGACACGAAGAGTGCAGAGTGACATGAAGAGTGCAGAGTGACATGAAGAGTGCAGAGTGTCATGAAGAGTGCAGAGTGACATGAAGAGTGCAAAGTGACATGAAGAGTGCAGAGTGACATGAAGAGTGCAGAGTGACATGAAGAGTGCAGAGTGTCATGAAGAGTGCAGAGTCACACAAAGAGTGCAGACTGACATGAAGAGTGCAGAGTGTCATGAAGAGTGCAGAGTGACACGAAGAGTGCAGAGTGTCATGAAGAGTGCAGAGTGTCATGAAGAGTGCAGAGTGACATGAAGAGTGCAGAGTGTCATGAAGAGTGCAGAGTGTCATGAAGAGTGCAGAGTGACACAAAGAGGGCAGTGACATGAAGAGTGCAGAGTGTCATGAAGAGTGCAGAGTGACATGAAGAGTGCAGAGTGACACGAAGAGTGCAGAGTGTCATGAAGAGTGCAGAGTGACATGAAGAGTGCAGAGTGACATGAAGAGTGCAGAGTGACACGAAGAGTGCAGAGTGACACAAAGAGGGCAGTGACATGAAGAGTGCAGAGTGTCATGAAGAGTGCAGAGTCACACAAAGAGTGCAGAGTGTCATGAAGAGTGCAGAGTGACACGAAGAGTGCAGAGTGTCATGAAGAGTGCAGAGTGTCATGAAGAGTGCAGAGTGTCATGAAGAGTGCAGAGTGACATGAAGAGTGCAGAGTGACATGAAGAGTGCAGAGTGACATGAAGAGTGCAGAGTGACACAAAGAGTGCAGTGACACGAAGAGTGCAGAGTGTCATGAAGAGTGCAGAGTGACATGAAGAGTGCAGAGTGACATGAAGAGTGCAGAGCGACATGAAGAGTGCAGAGTGACATGAAGAGTGCAGAGTGTCATGAAGAGTGCAGAGAGTCATGAAGAGTGCAGAGTGTCATGAAGAGTGCAGAGTGACATGAAGAGTGCAGAGTGACATGAAGAGTGCAGAGTGTCATGAAGAGTGCAGAGTGTCATGAAGAGTGCAGAGTGACATGAAGAGTGCAGAGTGACACGACGAGTGCAGAGTGACACAAAGAGTGCAGTGACACGAAGAGTGCAGAGTGTCATGAAGAGTGCAGAGTGACATGAAGAGTGCAGAGTGACATGAAGAGTGCAGAGTGACATGAAGAGTGCAGAGTGTCATGAAGAGTGCAGAGTGACACGAAGAGTGCAGAGTGACATGAAGAGTGCAGAGTGACATGAAGAGTGCAGAGTGACATGAAGAGTGCAGAGTGACATGAAGAGTGCAGAGTCACACGAAGAGTGCAGAGTGACATGAAGAGTGCAGAGTGACATGAAGAGTGCAGAGTGACATGAAGAATGCAGAGTGTCATGAAGAGTGCAGAGTGACACGAAGAGTGCAGAGTGACATGAAGAGTGCAGAGTGACATGAAGAGTGCAGAGTGACATGAAGAGTGCAGAGTCACACGAAGAGTGCAGAGTGACATGAAGAGTGCAGAGTGACATGAAGAGTGCAGAGTGACACGACGAGTGCAAAATGACACAAAGAGTGCAGTGACATGAAGAGTGCAGAGTGACATGAAGAGTGCAGAGTGTCATGAAGAGTGCAGAGTGTCATGAAGAGTGCAGAGTGACATGAAGAGTGCAGAGTGACACGAAGAGTGCAGAGTGACATGAAGAGTGCAGAGTGACACGAAGAGTGCAGAGTGACATGAAGAGTGCAGAGTGTCATGAAGAGTGCAGAGTGTCATGAAGAGTGCAGAGTGACACAAAGAGGGCAGTGACATGAAGAGTGCAGAGTGACACGAAGAGTGCAGAGTGTCATGAAGAGTGCAGAGTGACATGAAGAGTGCAGAGTGACATGAAGAGTGCAGAGTGTCATGAAGAGTGCAGAGTGACATGAAGAGTGCAGAGTGAAACGAAGAGTGCAGAGTGACATGAAGAGTGCAGAGTGACACAAAGAGGGCAGTGACATGAAGAGTGCAGAGTGACACGAAGAGTGCAGAGTGACATGAAGAGTGCAGAGTGACATGAAGAGTGCAGAGTGTCATGAAGAGTGCAGAGTGACATGAAGAGTGCAAAGTGACATGAAGAGTGCAGAGTGACATGAAGAGTGCAGAGTGACATGAAGAGTGCAGAGTGTCATGAAGAGTGCAGAGTCACACAAAGAGTGCAGACTGACATGAAGAGTGCAGAGTGACACGAAGAGTGCAGAGTGTCATGAAGAGTGCAGAGTGTCATGAAGAGTGCAGAGTGACATGAAGAGTGCAGAGTGTCATGAAGAGTGCAGAGTGTCATGAAGAGTGCAGAGTGACACAAAGAGGGCAGTGACATGAAGAGTGCAGAGTGTCATGAAGAGTGCAGAGTGACATGAAGAGTGCAGAGTGACACGAAGAGTGCAGAGTGTCATGAAGAGTGCAGAGTGACATGAAGAGTGCAGAGTGACATGAAGAGTGCAGAGTGACACGAAGAGTGCAGAGTGACACGAAGAGTGCAGAGTGTCATGAAGAGTGCAGAGTGACATGAAGAGTGCAGAGTGACATGAAGAGTGCAGAGTGTCATGAAGAGTGCAGAGTGTCATGAAGAGTGCAGAGTGACATGAAGAGTGCAGAGTGACACGAAGAGTGCAGAGTGACATGAAGAGTGCAGAGTGACACAAAGAGTGCAGTGACATGAAGAGTGCAGAGTGTCATGAAGAGTGCAGAGTGTCATGAAGAGTGCAGAGTGTCATGAAGAGTGCAGAGTGTCATGAAGAGTGCAGAGTGTCATGAAGAGTGCAGAGTGTCATGAAGAGTGCAGAGTGACACGAAGAGTGCAGACTGACATGAAGAGTGCAGAGTGTCATGAAGAGTGCAGAGTGTCATGAAGAGTGCAGAGTGTCATGAAGAATGCAGAGTGTCATGAAGAGTGCAGAGTGACACAAAGAGGGCAGTGACATGAAGAGTGCAGAGTGACACGAAGACTGCAGAGTGTCATGAAGAGTGCAGAGTGACATGAAGAGTGCAGAGTGACACGAAGAGTGCAGAGTGTCATGAAGAGTGCAGAGTGACACGAAGAGTGCAGAGTGTCATGAAGAGTGCAGAGTGACATGAAGAGTGCAGAGTGACACGAAGAGTGCAGAGTGACACAAAGAGGGCAGTGACATGAAGAGTGCAGAGTGTCATGAAGAGTGCAGAGTCACACAAAGAGTGCAGAGTGTCATGAAGAGTGCAGAGTGACACGAAGAGTGCAGAGTGTCATGAAGAGTGCAGAGTGTCATGAAGAGTGCAGAGTGTCATGAAGAGTGCAGAGTGACATGAAGAGTGCAGAGTGACATGAAGAGTGCAGAGTGACATGAAGAGTGCAGAGTGACACAAAGAGTGCAGTGACACGAAGAGTGCAGAGTGTCATGAAGAGTGCAGAGTGTCATGAAGAGTGCAGAGTGACATGAAGAGTGCAGAGTGACATGAAGAGTGCAGAGCGACATGAAGAGTGCAGAGTGACATGAAGAGTGCAGAGTGTCATGAAGAGTGCAGAGAGTCATGAAGAGTGCAGAGTGTCATGCAGAGTGCAGAGTGACATGAAGAGTGCAGAGTGACATGAAGAGTGCAGAGTGTCATGAAGAGTGCAGAGTGTCATGAAGAGTGCAGAGTGACATGAAGAGTGCAGAGTGACACGACGAGTGCAGAGTGACACAAAGAGTGCAGTGACACGAAGAGTGCAGAGTGTCATGAAGAGTGCAGAGTGTCATGAAGAGTGCAGAGTGACATGAAGAGTGCAGAGTGACACGACGAGTGCAGAGTGACACAAAGAGTGCAGTGACACGAAGAGTGCAGAGTGTCATGAAGAGTGCAGAGTGACATGAAGAGTGCAGAGTGACATGAAGAGTGCAGAGTGACATGAAGAGTGCAGAGTGTGATGAAGAGTGCAGAGTGACACGAAGAGTGCAGAGTGACATGAAGAGTGCAGAGTGACATGAAGAGTGCAGAGTGACATGAAGAGTGCAGAGTGACATGAAGAGTGCAGAGTGACATGAAGAGTGCAGAGTCACACGAAGAGTGCAGAGTGACATGAAGAGTGCAGAGTGACATGAAGAGTGCAGAGTGACATGAAGAATGCAGAGTGTCATGAAGAGTGCAGAGTGACACGAAGAGTGCAGAGTGACATGAAGAGTGCAGAGTGACATGAAGAGTGCAGAGTGACATGAAGAGTGCAGAGTCACACGAAGAGTGCAGAGTGACATGAAGAGTGCAGAGTGACATGAAGAGTGCAGAGTGACACGACGAGTGCAAAATGACACAAAGAGTGCAGTGACACAAAGAGTGCAGAGTGACATGAAGAGTGCAGAGTGTCATGAAGAGTGCAGAGTGTCATGAAGAGTGCAGAGTGACATGAAGAGTGCAGAGTGACACGAAGAGTGCAGAGTGACATGAAGAGTGCAGAGTGACACGAAGAGTGCAGAGTGACATGAAGAGTGCAGAGTGTCATGAAGAGTGCAGAGTGTCATGAAGAGTGCAGAGTGACACAAAGAGGGCAGTGACATGAAGAGTGCAGAGTGACACGAAGAGTGCAGAGTGTCATGAAGAGTGCAGAGTGACATGAAGAGTGCAGAGTGACATGAAGAGTGCAGAGTGTCATGAAGAGTGCAGAGTGACATGAAGAGTGCAGAGTGAAACGAAGAGTGCAGAGTGACATGAAGAGTGCAGAGTGACACAAAGAGGGCAGTGACATGAAGAGTGCAGAGTGACACGAAGAGTGCAGAGTGACATGAAGAGTGCAGAGTGACATGAAGAGTGCAGAGTGTCATGAAGAGTGCAGAGTGACATGAAGAGTGCAGAGTGACATGAAGAGTGCAGAGTGACATGAAGAGTGCAGAGTGTCATGAAGAGTGCAGAGTCACACAAAGAGTGCAGACTGACATGAAGAGTGCAGAGTGACACGAAGAGTGCAGAGTGTCATGAAGAGTGCAGAGTGTCATGAAGAGTGCAGAGTGACATGAAGAGTGCAGAGTGTCATGAAGAGTGCAGAGTGTCATGAAGAGTGCAGAGTGACACAAAGAGGGCAGTGACATGAAGAGTGCAGAGTGTCATGAAGAGTGCAGAGTGACATGAAGAGTGCAGAGTGACACGAAGAGTGCAGAGTGTCATGAAGAGTGCAGAGTGACATGAAGAGTGCAGAGTGACATGAAGAGTGCAGAGTGACATGAAGAGTGCAGAGTGACACGAAGAGTGCAGAGTGACATGAAGAGTGCAGAGTGACACAAAGAGTGCAGAGTGTCATGAAGAGTGCAGAGTGTCATGAAGAGTGCAGAGTGTCATGAAGAGTGCAGAGTGTCATGAAGAGTGCAGAGTGTCATGAAGAGTGCAGAGTGTCATGAAGAGTGCAGAGTGACACGAAGAGTGCAGACTGACATGAAGAGTGCAGAGTGTCATGAAGAGTGCAGAGTGTCATGAAGAGTGCAGAGTGTCATGAAGAATGCAGAGTGTCATGAAGAGTGCAGAGTGACACAAAGAGGGCAGTGACATGAAGAGTGCAGAGTGACACGAAGACTGCAGAGTGTCATGAAGAGTGCAGAGTGACATGAAGAGTGCAGAGTGACACGAAGAGTGCAGAGTGTCATGAAGAGTGCAGAGTGACACGAAGAGTGCAGAGTGTCATGAAGAGTGCAGAGTGACATGAAGAGTGCAGAGTGACACGAAGAGTGCAGAGTGACACAAAGAGGGCAGTGACATGAAGAGTGCAGAGTGTCATGAAGAGTGCAGAGTGACACGAAGAGTGCAGAGTGTCATGAAGAGTGCAGAGTGACATGAAGAGTGCAGAGTGAAACGAAGAGTGCAGAGTGACATGAAGAGTGCAGAGTGACACAAAGAGGGCAGTGACATGAAGAGTGCAGAGTGACACGAAGAGTGCAGAGTGACATGAAGAGTGCAGAGTGACATGAAGAGTGCAGAGTGTTATGAAGAGTGCAGAGTGACATGAAGAGTGCAAAGTGACATGAAGAGTGCAGAGTGACATGAAGAGTGCAGAGTGACATGAAGAGTGCAGAGTGTCAAGAAGAGTGCAGAGTCACACAAAGAGTGCAGACTGACATGAAGAGTGCAGAGTGTCATGAAGAGTGCAGAGTGACACGAAGAGTGCAGAGTGTCATGAAGAGTGCTGAGTGTCATGAAGAGTGCAGAGTGACATGAAGAGTGCAGAGTGTCATGAAGAGTGCAGAGTGTCATGAAGAGTGCAGAGTGACACAAAGAGGGCAGTGACATGAAGAGTGCAGAGTGTCATGAAGAGTGCAGAGTGACATGAAGAGTGCAGAGTGACACGAAGAGTGCAGAGTGTCATGAAGAGTGCAGAGTGACATGAAGAGTGCAGAGTGACATGAAGAGTGCAGAGTGACACGAAGAGTGCAGAGTGACACAAAGAGGGCAGTGACATGAAGAGTGCAGAGTGTCATGAAGAGTGCAGAGTCACACAAAGAGTGCAGAGTGTCATGAAGAGTGCAGAGTGACACGAAGAGTGCAGAGTGTCATGAAGAGTGCAGAGTGTCATGAAGAGTGCAGAGTGTCATGAAGAGTGCAGAGTGACATGAAGAGTGCAGAGTGACATGAAGAGTGCAGAGTGACATGAAGAGTGCAGAGTGACACAAAGAGTGCAGTGACACGAAGAGTGCAGAGTGTCATGAAGAGTGCAGAGTGACATGAAGAGTGCAGAGTGACATGAAGAGTGCAGAGCGACATGAAGAGTGCAGAGTGACATGAAGAGTGCAGAGTGTCATGAAGAGTGCAGAGAGTCATGAAGAGTGCAGAGTGTCATGAAGAGTGCAGAGTGACATGAAGAGTGCAGAGTGACATGAAGAGTGCAGAGTGTCATGAAGAGTGCAGAGTGTCATGAAGAGTGCAGAGTGACATGAAGAGTGCAGAGTGACACGACGAGTGCAGAGTGACACAAAGAGTGCAGTGACACGAAGAGTGCAGAGTGTCATGAAGAGTGCAGAGTGACATGAAGAGTGCAGAGTGACATGAAGAGTGCAGAGTGACATGAAGAGTGCAGAGTGTCATGAAGAGTGCAGAGTGACACGAAGAGTGCAGAGTGACATGAAGAGTGCAGAGTGACATGAAGAGTGCAGAGTGACATGAAGAGTGCAGAGTGACATGAAGAGTGCAGAGTGACATGAAGAGTGCAGAGTCACACGAAGAGTGCAGAGTGACATGAAGAGTGCAGAGTGACATGAAGAGTGCAGAGTGACATGAAGAATGCAGAGTGTCATGAAGAGTGCAGAGTGACACGAAGAGTGCAGAGTGACATGAAGAGTGCAGAGTGACATGAAGAGTGCAGAGTGACATGAAGAGTGCAGAGTCACACGAAGAGTGCAGAGTGACATGAAGAGTGCAGAGTGACATGAAGAGTGCAGAGTGACACGACGAGTGCAAAATGACACAAAGAGTGCAGTGACATGAAGAGTGCAGAGTGACACGAAGAGTGCAGAGTGTCATGAAGAGTGCAGAGTGTCATGAAGAGTGCAGAGTGACATGAAGAGTGCAGAGTGACACGAAGAGTGCAGAGTGACATGAAGAGTGCAGAGTGACACGAAGAGTGCAGAGTGACATGAAGAGTGCAGAGTGTCATGAAGAGTGCAGAGTGTCATGAAGAGTGCAGAGTGACACAAAGAGGGCAGTGACATGAAGAGTGCAGAGTGACACGAAGAGTGCAGAGTGTCATGAAGAGTGCAGAGTGACATGAAGAGTGCAGAGTGACATGAAGAGTGCAGAGTGTCATGAAGAGTGCAGAGTGACATGAAGAGTGCAGAGTGAAACGAAGAGTGCAGAGTGACATGAAGAGTGCAGAGTGACACAAAGAGGGCAGTGACATGAAGAGTGCAGAGTGACACGAAGAGTGCAGAGTGACATGAAGAGTGCAGAGTGACATGAAGAGTGCAGAGTGTCATGAAGAGTGCAGAGTGACATGAAGAGTGCAAAGTGACATGAAGAGTGCAGAGTGACATGAAGAGTGCAGAGTGACATGAAGAGTGCAGAGTGTCATGAAGAGTGCAGAGTCACACAAAGAGTGCAGACTGACATGAAGAGTGCAGAGTGACACGAAGAGTGCAGAGTGTCATGAAGAGTGCAGAGTGTCATGAAGAGTGCAGAGTGACATGAAGAGTGCAGAGTGTCATGAAGAGTGCAGAGTGTCATGAAGAGTGCAGAGTGACACAAAGAGGGCAGTGACATGAAGAGTGCAGAGTGTCATGAAGAGTGCAGAGTGACATGAAGAGTGCAGAGTGACACGAAGAGTGCAGAGTGTCATGAAGAGTGCAGAGTGACATGAAGAGTGCAGAGTGACATGAAGAGTGCAGAGTGACACGAAGAGTGCAGAGTGACACGAAGAGTGCAGAGTGTCATGAAGAGTGCAGAGTGACATGAAGAGTGCAGAGTGACATGAAGAGTGCAGAGTGTCATGAAGAGTGCAGAGTGTCATGAAGAGTGCAGAGTGACATGAAGAGTGCAGAGTGACACGAAGAGTGCAGAGTGACATGAAGAGTGCAGAGTGACACAAAGAGTGCAGTGACATGAAGAGTGCAGAGTGTCATGAAGAGTGCAGAGTGTCATGAAGAGTGCAGAGTGTCATGAAGAGTGCAGAGTGTCATGAAGAGTGCAGAGTGTCATGAAGAGTGCAGAGTGTCATGAAGAGTGCAGAGTGACACGAAGAGTGCAGACTGACATGAAGAGTGCAGAGTGTCATGAAGAGTGCAGAGTGTCATGAAGAGTGCAGAGTGTCATGAAGAATGCAGAGTGTCATGAAGAGTGCAGAGTGACACAAAGAGGGCAGTGACATGAAGAGTGCAGAGTGACACGAAGACTGCAGAGTGTCATGAAGAGTGCAGAGTGACATGAAGAGTGCAGAGTGACACGAAGAGTGCAGAGTGTCATGAAGAGTGCAGAGTGACACGAAGAGTGCAGAGTGTCATGAAGAGTGCAGAGTGACATGAAGAGTGCAGAGTGACACGAAGAGTGCAGAGTGACACAAAGAGGGCAGTGACATGAAGAGTGCAGAGTGTCATGAAGAGTGCAGAGTCACACAAAGAGTGCAGAGTGTCATGAAGAGTGCAGAGTGACACGAAGAGTGCAGAGTGTCATGAAGAGTGCAGAGTGTCATGAAGAGTGCAGAGTGTCATGAAGAGTGCAGAGTGACATGAAGAGTGCAGAGTGACATGAAGAGTGCAGAGTGACATGAAGAGTGCAGAGTGACACAAAGAGTGCAGTGACACGAAGAGTGCAGAGTGTCATGAAGAGTGCAGAGTGTCATGAAGAGTGCAGAGTGACATGAAGAGTGCAGAGTGACATGAAGAGTGCAGAGCGACATGAAGAGTGCAGAGTGACATGAAGAGTGCAGAGTGTCATGAAGAGTGCAGAGAGTCATGAAGAGTGCAGAGTGTCATGAAGAGTGCAGAGTGACATGAAGAGTGCAGAGTGACATGAAGAGTGCAGAGTGTCATGAAGAGTGCAGAGTGTCATGAAGAGTGCAGAGTGACATGAAGAGTGCAGAGTGACACGACGAGTGCAGAGTGACACAAAGAGTGCAGTGACACGAAGAGTGCAGAGTGTCATGAAGAGTGCAGAGTGACATGAAGAGTGCAGAGTGACACAAAGAGGGCAGTGACATGAAGAGTGCAGAGTGACACGAAGAGTGCAGAGTGACATGAAGAGTGCAGAGTGACATGAAGAGTGCAGAGTGTCATGAAGAGTGCAGAGTGACATGAAGAGTGCAAAGTGACATGAAGAGTGCAGAGTGACATGAAGAGTGCAGAGTGACATGAAGAGTGCAGAGTGTCATGAAGAGTGCAGAGTCACACAAAGAGTGCAGACTGACATGAAGAGTGCAGAGTGTCATGAAGAGTGCAGAGTGACACGAAGAGTGCAGAGTGTCATGAAGAGTGCAGAGTGTCATGAAGAGTGCAGAGTGACATGAAGAGTGCAGAGTGTCATGAAGAGTGCAGAGTGTCATGAAGAGTGCAGAGTGACACAAAGAGGGCAGTGACATGAAGAGTGCAGAGTGTCATGAAGAGTGCAGAGTGACATGAAGAGTGCAGAGTGACACGAAGAGTGCAGAGTGTCATGAAGAGTGCAGAGTGACATGAAGAGTGCAGAGTGACATGAAGAGTGCAGAGTGACACGAAGAGTGCAGAGTGACACAAAGAGGGCAGTGACATGAAGAGTGCAGAGTGTCATGAAGAGTGCAGAGTCACACAAAGAGTGCAGAGTGTCATGAAGAGTGCAGAGTGACACGAAGAGTGCAGAGTGTCATGAAGAGTGCAGAGTGTCATGAAGAGTGCAGAGTGTCATGAAGAGTGCAGAGTGACATGAAGAGTGCAGAGTGACATGAAGAGTGCAGAGTGACATGAAGAGTGCAGAGTGACACAAAGAGTGCAGTGACACGAAGAGTGCAGAGTGTCATGAAGAGTGCAGAGTGACATGAAGAGTGCAGAGTGACATGAAGAGTGCAGAGCGACATGAAGAGTGCAGAGTGACATGAAGAGTGCAGAGTGTCATGAAGAGTGCAGAGAGTCATGAAGAGTGCAGAGTGTCATGAAGAGTGCAGAGTGACATGAAGAGTGCAGAGTGACATGAAGAGTGCAGAGTGTCATGAAGAGTGCAGAGTGTCATGAAGAGTGCAGAGTGACATGAAGAGTGCAGAGTGACACGACGAGTGCAGAGTGACACAAAGAGTGCAGTGACAAGAAGAGTGCAGAGTGTCATGAAGAGTGCAGAGTGACATGAAGAGTGCAGAGTGACATGAAGAGTGCAGAGTGACATGAAGAGTGCAGAGTGTCATGAAGAGTGCAGAGTGACACGAAGAGTGCAGAGTGACATGAAGAGTGCAGAGTGACATGAAGAGTGCAGAGTGACATGAAGAGTGCAGAGTGACATGAAGAGTGCAGAGTCACACGAAGAGTGCAGAGTGACATGAAGAGTGCAGAGTGACATGAAGAGTGCAGAGTGACATGAAGAATGCAGAGTGTCATGAAGAGTGCAGAGTGACACGAAGAGTGCAGAGTGACATGAAGAGTGCAGAGTGACATGAAGAGTGCAGAGTGACATGAAGAGTGCAGAGTCACACGAAGAGTGCAGAGTGACATGAAGAGTGCAGAGTGACATGAAGAGTGCAGAGTGACACGACGAGTGCAAAATGACACAAAGAGTGCAGTGACATGAAGAGTGCAGAGTGACATGAAGAGTGCAGAGTGTCATGAAGAGTGCAGAGTGTCATGAAGAGTGCAGAGTGACATGAAGAGTGCAGAGTGACACGAAGAGTGCAGAGTGACATGAAGAGTGCAGAGTGACACGAAGAGTGCAGAGTGACATGAAGAGTGCAGAGTGTCATGAAGAGTGCAGAGTGTCATGAAGAGTGCAGAGTGACACAAAGAGGGCAGTGACATGAAGAGTGCAGAGTGACACGAAGAGTGCAGAGTGTCATGAAGAGTGCAGAGTGACATGAAGAGTGCAGAGTGACATGAAGAGTGCAGAGTGTCATGAAGAGTGCAGAGTGACATGAAGAGTGCAGAGTGAAACGAAGAGTGCAGAGTGACATGAAGAGTGCAGAGTGACACAAAGAGGGCAGTGACATGAAGAGTGCAGAGTGACACGAAGAGTGCAGAGTGACATGAAGAGTGCAGAGTGACATGAAGAGTGCAGAGTGTCATGAAGAGTGCAGAGTGACATGAAGAGTGCAAAGTGACATGAAGAGTGCAGAGTGACATGAAGAGTGCAGAGTGACATGAAGAGTGCAGAGTGTCATGAAGAGTGCAGAGTCACACAAAGAGTGCAGACTGACATGAAGAGTGCAGAGTGACACGAAGAGTGCAGAGTGTCATGAAGAGTGCAGAGTGTCATGAAGAGTGCAGAGTGACATGAAGAGTGCAGAGTGTCATGAAGAGTGCAGAGTGTCATGAAGAGTGCAGAGTGACACAAAGAGGGCAGTGACATGAAGAGTGCAGAGTGTCATGAAGAGTGCAGAGTGACATGAAGAGTGCAGAGTGACACGAAGAGTGCAGAGTGTCATGAAGAGTGCAGAGTGACATGAAGAGTGCAGAGTGACATGAAGAGTGCAGAGTGACACGAAGAGTGCAGAGTGACACGAAGAGTGCAGAGTGTCATGAAGAGTGCAGAGTGACATGAAGAGTGCAGAGTGACATGAAGAGTGCAGAGTGTCATGAAGAGTGCAGAGTGTCATGAAGAGTGCAGAGTGACATGAAGAGTGCAGAGTGACACGAAGAGTGCAGAGTGACATGAAGAGTGCAGAGTGACACAAAGAGTGCAGTGACATGAAGAGTGCAGAGTGTCATGAAGAGTGCAGAGTGTCATGAAGAGTGCAGAGTGTCATGAAGAGTGCAGAGTGTCATGAAGAGTGCAGAGTGTCATGAAGAGTGCAGAGTGACACGAAGAGTGCAGACTGACATGAAGAGTGCAGAGTGTCATGAAGAGTGCAGAGTGTCATGAAGAGTGCAGAGTGTCATGAAGAATGCAGAGTGTCATGAAGAGTGCAGAGTGACACAAAGAGGGCAGTGACATGAAGAGTGCAGAGTGACACGAAGACTGCAGAGTGTCATGAAGAGTGCAGAGTGACATGAAGAGTGCAGAGTGACACGAAGAGTGCAGAGTGTCATGAAGAGTGCAGAGTGACACGAAGAGTGCAGAGTGTCATGAAGAGTGCAGAGTGACATGAAGAGTGCAGAGTGACACGAAGAGTGCAGAGTGACACAAAGAGGGCAGTGACATGAAGAGTGCAGAGTGTCATGAAGAGTGCAGAGTCACACAAAGAGTGCAGAGTGTCATGAAGAGTGCAGAGTGACACGAAGAGTGCAGAGTGTCATGAAGAGTGCAGAGTGTCATGAAGAGTGCAGAGTGTCATGAAGAGTGCAGAGTGACATGAAGAGTGCAGAGTGACATGAAGAGTGCAGAGTGACATGAAGAGTGCAGAGTGACACAAAGAGTGCAGTGACACGAAGAGTGCAGAGTGTCATGAAGAGTGCAGAGTGTCATGAAGAGTGCAGAGTGACATGAAGAGTGCAGAGTGACATGAAGAGTGCAGAGCGACATGAAGAGTGCAGAGTGACATGAAGAGTGCAGAGTGTCATGAAGAGTGCAGAGAGTCATGAAGAGTGCAGAGTGTCATGCAGAGTGCAGAGTGACATGAAGAGTGCAGAGTGACATGAAGAGTGCAGAGTGTCATGAAGAGTGCAGAGTGTCATGAAGAGTGCAGAGTGACATGAAGAGTGCAGAGTGACACGACGAGTGCAGAGTGACACAAAGAGTGCAGTGACACGAAGAGTGCAGAGTGTCATGAAGAGTGCAGAGTGTCATGAAGAGTGCAGAGTGACATGAAGAGTGCAGAGTGACACGACGAGTGCAGAGTGACACAAAGAGTGCAGTGACACGAAGAGTGCAGAGTGTCATGAAGAGTGCAGAGTGACATGAAGAGTGCAGAGTGACATGAAGAGTGCAGAGTGACATGAAGAGTGCAGAGTGTCATGAAGAGTGCAGAGTGACACGAAGAGTGCAGAGTGACATGAAGAGTGCAGAGTGACATGAAGAGTGCAGAGTGACATGAAGAGTGCAGAGTGACATGAAGAGTGCAGAGTGACATGAAGAGTGCAGAGTCACACGAAGAGTGCAGAGTGACATGAAGAGTGCAGAGTGACATGAAGAGTGCAGAGTGACATGAAGAATGCAGAGTGTCATGAAGAGTGCAGAGTGACACGAAGAGTGCAGAGTGACATGAAGAGTGCAGAGTGACATGAAGAGTGCAGAGTGACATGAAGAGTGCAGAGTCACACGAAGAGTGCAGAGTGACATGAAGAGTGCAGAGTGACATGAAGAGTGCAGAGTGACACGACGAGTGCAAAATGACACAAAGAGTGCAGTGACACAAAGAGTGCAGAGTGACATGAAGAGTGCAGAGTGTCATGAAGAGTGCAGAGTGTCATGAAGAGTGCAGAGTGACATGAAGAGTGCAGAGTGACACGAAGAGTGCAGAGTGACATGAAGAGTGCAGAGTGACACGAAGAGTGCAGAGTGACATGAAGAGTGCAGAGTGTCATGAAGAGTGCAGAGTGTCATGAAGAGTGCAGAGTGACACAAAGAGGGCAGTGACATGAAGAGTGCAGAGTGACACGAAGAGTGCAGAGTGTCATGAAGAGTGCAGAGTGACATGAAGAGTGCAGAGTGACATGAAGAGTGCAGAGTGTCATGAAGAGTGCAGAGTGACATGAAGAGTGCAGAGTGAAACGAAGAGTGCAGAGTGACATGAAGAGTGCAGAGTGACACAAAGAGGGCAGTGACATGAAGAGTGCAGAGTGACACGAAGAGTGCAGAGTGACATGAAGAGTGCAGAGTGACATGAAGAGTGCAGAGTGTCATGAAGAGTGCAGAGTGACATGAAGAGTGCAGAGTGACATGAAGAGTGCAGAGTGACATGAAGAGTGCAGAGTGTCATGAAGAGTGCAGAGTCACACAAAGAGTGCAGACTGACATGAAGAGTGCAGAGTGACACGAAGAGTGCAGAGTGTCATGAAGAGTGCAGAGTGTCATGAAGAGTGCAGAGTGACATGAAGAGTGCAGAGTGTCATGAAGAGTGCAGAGTGTCATGAAGAGTGCAGAGTGACACAAAGAGGGCAGTGACATGAAGAGTGCAGAGTGTCATGAAGAGTGCAGAGTGACATGAAGAGTGCAGAGTGACACGAAGAGTGCAGAGTGTCATGAAGAGTGCAGAGTGACATGAAGAGTGCAGAGTGACATGAAGAGTGCAGAGTGACATGAAGAGTGCAGAGTGACACGAAGAGTGCAGAGTGACATGAAGAGTGCAGAGTGACACAAAGAGTGCAGTGACATGAAGAGTGCAGAGTGTCATGAAGAGTGCAGAGTGTCATGAAGAGTGCAGAGTGTCATGAAGAGTGCAGAGTGTCATGAAGAGTGCAGAGTGTCATGAAGAGTGCAGAGTGTCATGAAGAGTGCAGAGTGACACGAAGAGTGCAGACTGACATGAAGAGTGCAGAGTGTCATGAAGAGTGCAGAGTGTCATGAAGAGTGCAGAGTGTCATGAAGAATGCAGAGTGTCATGAAGAGTGCAGAGTGACACAAAGAGGGCAGTGACATGAAGAGTGCAGAGTGACACGAAGACTGCAGAGTGTCATGAAGAGTGCAGAGTGACATGAAGAGTGCAGAGTGACACGAAGAGTGCAGAGTGTCATGAAGAGTGCAGAGTGACACGAAGAGTGCAGAGTGTCATGAAGAGTGCAGAGTGACATGAAGAGTGCAGAGTGACACGAAGAGTGCAGAGTGACACAAAGAGGGCAGTGACATGAAGAGTGCAGAGTGTCATGAAGAGTGCAGAGTGACACGAAGAGTGCAGAGTGTCATGAAGAGTGCAGAGTGACATGAAGAGTGCAGAGTGAAACGAAGAGTGCAGAGTGACATGAAGAGTGCAGAGTGACACAAAGAGGGCAGTGACATGAAGAGTGCAGAGTGACACGAAGAGTGCAGAGTGACATGAAGAGTGCAGAGTGATATGAAGAGTGCAGAGTGTCATGAAGAGTGCAGAGTGACATGAAGAGTGCAAAGTGACATGAAGAGTGCAGAGTGACATGAAGAGTGCAGAGTGACATGAAGAGTGCAGAGTGTCAAGAAGAGTGCAGAGTCACACAAAGAGTGCAGACTGACATGAAGAGTGCAGAGTGTCATGAAGAGTGCAGAGTGACACGAAGAGTGCAGAGTGTCATGAAGAGTGCTGAGTGTCATGAAGAGTGCAGAGTGACATGAAGAGTGCAGAGTGTCATGAAGAGTGCAGAGTGTCATGAAGAGTGCAGAGTGACACAAAGAGGGCAGTGACATGAAGAGTGCAGAGTGTCATGAAGAGTGCAGAGTGACATGAAGAGTGCAGAGTGACACGAAGAGTGCAGAGTGTCATGAAGAGTGCAGAGTGACATGAAGAGTGCAGAGTGACATGAAGAGTGCAGAGTGACACGAAGAGTGCAGAGTGACACAAAGAGGGCAGTGACATGAAGAGTGCAGAGTGTCATGAAGAGTGCAGAGTCACACAAAGAGTGCAGAGTGTCATGAAGAGTGCAGAGTGACACGAAGAGTGCAGAGTGTCATGAAGAGTGCAGAGTGTCATGAAGAGTGCAGAGTGTCATGAAGAGTGCAGAGTGACATGAAGAGTGCAGAGTGACATGAAGAGTGCAGAGTGACATGAAGAGTGCAGAGTGACACAAAGAGTGCAGTGACACGAAGAGTGCAGAGTGTCATGAAGAGTGCAGAGTGACATGAAGAGTGCAGAGTGACATGAAGAGTGCAGAGCGACATGAAGAGTGCAGAGTGACATGAAGAGTGCAGAGTGTCATGAAGAGTGCAGAGAGTCATGAAGAGTGCAGAGTGTCATGAAGAGTGCAGAGTGACATGAAGAGTGCAGAGTGACATGAAGAGTGCAGAGTGTCATGAAGAGTGCAGAGTGTCATGAAGAGTGCAGAGTGACATGAAGAGTGCAGAGTGACACGACGAGTGCAGAGTGACACAAAGAGTGCAGTGACACGAAGAGTGCAGAGTGTCATGAAGAGTGCAGAGTGACATGAAGAGTGCAGAGTGACATGAAGAGTGCAGAGTGACATGAAGAGTGCAGAGTGTCATGAAGAGTGCAGAGTGACACGAAGAGTGCAGAGTGACATGAAGAGTGCAGAGTGACATGAAGAGTGCAGAGTGACATGAAGAGTGCAGAGTGACATGAAGAGTGCAGAGTGACATGAAGAGTGCAGAGTCACACGAAGAGTGCAGAGTGACATGAAGAGTGCAGAGTGACATGAAGAGTGCAGAGTGACATGAAGAATGCAGAGTGTCATGAAGAGTGCAGAGTGACACGAAGAGTGCAGAGTGACATGAAGAGTGCAGAGTGACATGAAGAGTGCAGAGTGACATGAAGAGTGCAGAGTCACACGAAGAGTGCAGAGTGACATGAAGAGTGCAGAGTGACATGAAGAGTGCAGAGTGACACGACGAGTGCAAAATGACACAAAGAGTGCAGTGACATGAAGAGTGCAGAGTGACACGAAGAGTGCAGAGTGTCATGAAGAGTGCAGAGTGTCATGAAGAGTGCAGAGTGACATGAAGAGTGCAGAGTGACACGAAGAGTGCAGAGTGACATGAAGAGTGCAGAGTGACATGAAGAGTGCAGAGTGACACGAAGAGTGCAGAGTGACACAAAGAGGGCAGTGACATGAAGAGTGCAGAGTGTCATGAAGAGTGCAGAGTCACACAAAGAGTGCAGAGTGTCATGAAGAGTGCAGAGTGACACGAAGAGTGCAGAGTGTCATGAAGAGTGCAGAGTGTCATGAAGAGTGCAGAGTGTCATGAAGAGTGCAGAGTGACATGAAGAGTGCAGAGTGACATGAAGAGTGCAGAGTGACATGAAGAGTGCAGAGTGACACAAAGAGTGCAGTGACACGAAGAGTGCAGAGTGTCATGAAGAGTGCAGAGTGTCATGAAGAGTGCAGAGTGACATGAAGAGTGCAGAGTGACATGAAGAGTGCAGAGCGACATGAAGAGTGCAGAGTGACATGAAGAGTGCAGAGTGTCATGAAGAGTGCAGAGAGTCATGAAGAGTGCAGAGTGTCATGAAGAGTGCAGAGTGACATGAAGAGTGCAGAGTGACATGAAGAGTGCAGAGTGTCATGAAGAGTGCAGAGTGTCATGAAGAGTGCAGAGTGACATGAAGAGTGCAGAGTGACACGACGAGTGCAGAGTGACACAAAGAGTGCAGTGACACGAAGAGTGCAGAGTGTCATGAAGAGTGCAGAGTGACATGAAGAGTGCAGAGTGACATGAAGAGTGCAGAGTGACATAAAGAGTGCAGAGTGTCATGAAGAGTGCAGAGTGACATGAAGAGTGCAGAGTGTCATGAAGAGTGCAGAGTGACATGAAGAGTGCAGAGTGTCATGAAGAGTGCAGAGTGACATGAAGAGTGCAGAGTGACATGAAGAGTGCAGAGTCACACGAAGAGTGCAGAGTGACATGAAGAGTGCAGAGTGACATGAAGAGTGCAGAGTGACATGAAGAATGCAGAGTGTCATGAAGAGTGCAGAGTGACACGAAGAGTGCAGAGTGACATGAAGAGTGCAGAGTGACATGAAGAGTGCAGAGTGACATGAAGAGTGCAGAGTCACACGAAGAGTGCAGAGTGACATGAAGAGTGCAGAGTGACATGAAGAGTGCAGAGTGACACGACGAGTGCAAAGTGACACAAAGAGTGCAGTGACATGAAGAGTGCAGAGTGACATGAAGAGTGCAGAGTGTCATGAAGAGTGCAGAGTGTCATGAAGAGTGCAGAGTGACATGAAGAGTGCAGAGTGACACGAAGAGTGCAGAGTGACATGAAGAGTGCAGAGTGACACGAAGAGTGCAGAGTGACATGAAGAGTGCAGAGTGTCATGAAGAGTGCAGAGTGTCATGAAGAGTGCAGAGTGACACAAAGAGGGCAGTGACATGAAGAGTGCAGAGTGTCATGAAGAGTGCAGAGTGACATGAAGAGTGCAGAGTGACATGAAGAGTGCAGAGTGTCATGAAGAGTGCAGAGTGACATGAAGAGTGCAGAGTGAAACGAAGAGTGCAGAGTGACATGAAGAGTGCAGAGTGACACAAAGAGGGCAGTGACATGAAGAGTGCAGAGTGACACGAAGAGTGCAGAGTGACATGAAGAGTGCAGAGTGACATGAAGAGTGCAGAGTGTCATGAAGAGTGCAGAGTGACATGAAGAGTGCAAAGTGACATGAAGAGTGCAGAGTGACATGAAGAGTGCAGAGTGACATGAAGAGTGCAGAGTGTCATGAAGAGTGCAGAGTCACACAAAGAGTGCAGACTGACATGAAGAGTGCAGAGTGTCATGAAGAGTGCAGAGTGACACGAAGAGTGCAGAGTGTCATGAAGAGTGCAGAGTGTCATGAAGAGTGCAGAGTGACATGAAGAGTGCAGAGTGTCATGAAGAGTGCAGAGTGTCATGAAGAGTGCAGAGTGACACAAAGAGGGCAGTGACATGAAGAGTGCAGAGTGTCATGAAGAGTGCAGAGTGACATGAAGAGTGCAGAGTGACACGAAGAGTGCAGAGTGTCATGAAGAGTGCAGAGTGACATGAAGAGTGCAGAGTGACATGAAGAGTGCAGAGTGACACGAAGAGTGCAGAGTGACACGAAGAGTGCAGAGTGTCATGAAGAGTGCAGAGTGACATGAAGAGTGCAGAGTGACATGAAGAGTGCAGAGTGTCATGAAGAGTGCAGAGTGTCATGAAGAGTGCAGAGTGACATGAAGAGTGCAGAGTGACACGAAGAGTGCAGAGTGACATGAAGAGTGCAGAGTGACACAAAGAGTGCAGTGACATGAAGAGTGCAGAGTGTCATGAAGAGTGCAGAGTGTCATGAAGAGTGCAGAGTGTCATGAAGAGTGCAGAGTGACACGAAGAGTGCAGACTGACATGAAGAGTGCAGAGTGTCATGAAGAGTGCAGAGTGTCATGAAGAGTGCAGAGTGTCATGAAGAATGCAGAGTGTCATGAAGAGTGCAGAGTGACACAAAGAGGGCAGTGACATGAAGAGTGCAGAGTGACACGAAGACAGCAGAGTGTCATGAAGAGTGCAGAGTGACATGAAGAGTGCAGAGTGACATGAAGAGTGCAGAGTGACACGAAGAGTGCAGAGTGACATGAAGACTGCAGAGTGTCATGAAGAGTGCAGAGTGACATGAAGAGTGCAGAGTGACACGAAGAGTGCAGAGTGACACAAAGAGGGCAGTGACATGAAGAGTGCAGAGTGACACGAAGAGTGCAGAGTGACACGAAGAGTGCAGAGTGTCATGAAGAGTGCAGAGTGACACGAAGAGTGCAGAGTGTCATGAAGAGTGCAGAGTGACATGAAGAGTGCAGAGTGACACAAAGAGTGCAGAGTGACACAAAGAGGGCAGTGACATGAAGAGTGCAGAGTGTCATGAAGAGTGCAGAGTCACACAAAGAGTGCAGAGTGTCATGAAGAGTGCAGAGTGACATGAAGAGTGCAGAGTGACACGAAGAGTGCAGAGTGACACAAAGAGTGCAGAGTGTCATGAAGAGTGCAGAGTGACACGAAGAGTGCAGAGTGACACGAAGAGTGCAGAGTGACACAAAGAGTGCAGAGTGACACAAAGAGTGCAGTGACATGAAGAGTGCAGAGTGTCATGAAGAGTGCAGAGTGACATGAAGAGTGCAGAGTGTCATGAAGAGTGCAGAGTGACACGAAGAGTGCACAGTGACATGAAGAGTGCAGAGTGACACAAAGAGTGCAGTGACATGAAGAGTGCAGAGTGTCATGAAGAGTGCAGAGTGACATGAAGAGTGCAGAGTGACACAAAGAGTGCAGTGACATGAAGAGTGCAGAGTGTCATGAAGAGTGCAGAGTGACATGAAGAGTGCAGAGTGTCATGAAGAGTGCAGAGTGACATGAAGAGTGCAGAGTGTCATGAAGAGTGCAGAGTGACATGAAGAGTGCAGAGTTTCATGAAGAGTGCAGAGTGACATGAAGAGTGCAGAGTGACATGAAGAGTGCAGAGTGACAGGAAGAGTGCAGAGTGACATGAAGAGTGCAGAGTGACATGAAGAGTGCAGAGTGACACGAAGAGTGCAGAGTGACACGAAGAGTGCAGAGTGACACGAAGAGTGCAGAGTGACATGAAGAGTGCAGAGTGACATGAAGAGTGCAGAGTGACATGAAGAGTGCAGACTGACATGAAGAGTGCAGAGTGTCATGGAGAGTGCAGAGTGACATGAAGAGTGCAGAGTGACATGAAGAGTGCAGAGTGACACGAAGAGTGCAGAGTGACATGAAGAGTGCAGAGTGACATGAAGAGTGCAGAGTGACACGAAGAGTGCAGAGTGACACGAAGAGTGCAGAGTGACACGAAGAGTGCAGAGTGACACGAAGAGTGCAGAGTGTCATGAAGAGTGCAGAGTGTCATGAAGAGTGCAGAGTGACATGAAGAGTGCAGAGTGACACGAAGAGTGCAGAGTGTCATGAAGAGTGCAGAGTGACATGAAGAGTGCAGAGTGACATGAAGAGTGCAGAGCGACACGAAGAGTGCAGAGTGACATGAAGAGTGCAGAGTGTCATGAAGAGTGCAGAGTGTCATGAAGAGTGCAGAGTGACACGAAGAGTGCAGAGTGACATGAAGAGTGCAGAGTGTCATGAAGAGTGCAGAGTGTCATGAAGAGTGCAGAGTGACATGAAGAGTGCAGAGTGACATGAAGAGTGCAGTGACATGAAGAGTGCAGAGTGACATGAAGAGTGCAGTGACATGAAGAGTGCAGAGTGACACGAAGAGTGCAGAGTGACATGAAGAGTGCAGAGTGTCATGAAGAGTGCAGAGTGTCATGAAGAGTGCAGAGTGTCATGAAGAGTGCAGAGTGACACAAAGAGGGCAGTGACATGAAGAGTGCAGAGTGACACGAAGAGTGCAGAGTGTCATGAAGAGTGCAGAGTGACATGAAGAGTGCAGAGTGACATGAAGAGTGCAGAGTGTCATGAAGAGTGCAGAGTGTCATGAAGAGTGCAGAGTGACATGAAGAGTGCAGAGTGACACGAAGAGTGCAGAGTGACATGAAGAGTGCAGAGTGACACAAAGAGGGCAGTGACATGAAGAGTGCAGAGTGACACGAAGAGTGCAGAGTGACATGAAGAGTGCAGAGTGTCATGAAGAGTGCAGAGTCACACAAAGAGTGCAGACTGACATGAAGAGTGCAGAGTGACACGAAGAGTGCAGAGTGTCATGAAGAGTGCAGAGTGACATGAAGAGTGCAGAGTGACACGAAGAGTGCAGAGTGACATGAAGAGTGCAGAGTGACACGAAGAGTGCACAGTGACATGAAGAGTGCAGAGTGACACAAAGAGTGCAGTGACATGAAGAGTGCAGAGTGTCATGAAGAGTGCAGAGTGTCATGAAGAGTGCAGAGTGTCATGAAGAGTGCAGAGTGACACGAAGAGTGCAGACTGACATGAAGAGTGCAGAGTGTCATGAAGAGTGCAGAGTGTCATGAAGAGTGCAGAGTGTCATGAAGAATGCAAAGTGACATGAAGAGTGCAGAGTGACATGAAGAGTGCAGAGTGACACGACGAGTGCAAAGTGACACAAAGAGTGCAGTGACATGAAGAGTGCAGAGTGTCATGAAGAGTGCAGAGTGTCATGAAGAGTGCAGAGTGTCATGAAGAGTGCAGAGTGACATGAAGAGTGCAGAGTGACACGAAGAGTGCAGAGTGACATGAAGAGTGCAGAGTGACACAAAGAGGGCAGTGACATGAAGAGTGCAGAGTGACACGAAGACTGCAGAGTGACATGAAGAGTGCAGAATGACATGAAGAGTGCAGAGTGACATGAAGAGTGCAGAGTGACATGAAGAGTGCAGAGTGTCATGAAGAGTGCAGAGTCACACAAAGAGTGCAGAGTGACATGAAGAGTGCAGAGTGACACGAAGAGTGCAGAGTGACACAAAGAGGGCAGTGACATGAAGAGTGCAGAGTGACACGAAGAGTGCAGAGTGACACGAAGAGTGCAGAGTGACACAAAGAGTGCAGTGACATGAAGAGTGCAGAGTGTCATGAAGAGTGCAGAGTGACATGAAGAGTGCACAGTGACATGAAGAGTGCAGAGTGACACAAAGAGTGCAGTGACATGAAGAGTGCAGAGTGTCATGAAGAGTGCAGAGTGACATGAAGAGTGCAGAGTGACATGAAGAGTGCACAGTGACATGAAGAGTGCAGAGTGACACAAAGAGTGCAGTGACATGAAGAGTGCAGAGTGTCATGAAGAGTGCAGAGTGACATGAAGAGTGCAGAGTGTCATGAAGAGTGCAGAGTGACACGAAGAGTGCAGAGTTTCATGAAGAGTGCAGAGTGACATGAAGAGTGCAGAGTGACATGAAGAGTGCAGAGTGACATGAAGAGTGCAGAGTGACACGAAGAGTGCAGAGTGACATGAAGAGTGCAGAGTGACATTAAGAGTTCAGAGTGACACGAAGAGTGCAGAGTTTCATGAAGAGTGCAGAGTGACATGAAGAGTGCAGAGTGACATTAAGAGTTCAGAGTGACACGAAGAGTGCAGAGTGACATGAAGAGTGCAGAGTGTCATGAAGAGTGCAGAGTGACATGAAGAGTGCAGAGTGACATTAAGAGTTCAGAGTGACACGAAGAGTGCAGAGTTTCATGAAGAGTGCAGAGTGACATGAAGAGTGCAGAGTGACACGAAGAGTGCAGAGTGACATGAAGAGTGCAGAGTGACATGAAGAGTGCAGAGTGACACGAAGAGTGCAGAGTGACACGAAGAGTGCAGACTGTCATGAAGAGTGCAGAGTGACATGAAGAGTGCAGAGTGACATTTAGAGTGCAGAGTGACACGAAGAGTGCAGAGTTTCATGAAGAGTGCAGAGTGACATGAAGAGTGCAGAGTGACATGAAGAGTGCAGAGTGTGATGAAGAGTGCAGAGTGACACGAAGAGTGCAGAGTGACATGAAGAGTGCAGAGTGACATGAAGAGTGCAGAGTGACACGAAGAGTGCAGAGTGACACGAAGAGTGCAGACTGACATGAAGAGTGCAGACTGTCATGAAGAGTGCAGAGTGTCATGGAGAGTGCAGAGTGACATGAAGAGTGCAGAGTGATATGAAGAGTGCAGAGTGACACGAAGAGTGCAGAGTGACATGAAGAGTGCAGAGTGACACGAAGAGTGCAGAGTGACATGAAGAGTGCAGAGTGACATGAAGAGTGCAGAGTGACACGAAGAGTGCAGAGTGACACGAAGAGTGCAGAGTGTCATGAAGAGTGCAGAGTGACATGAAGAGTGCAGAGTGACACGAAGAGTGCAGAGTGTCATGAAGAGTGCAGAGTGACACGAAGAGTGCAGAGTGACACGAAGAGTGCAGAGTGACACGAAGAGTGCAGAGTGACACGAAGAGTGCAGACTGTCATGAAGAGTGCAGAGTGACATGAAGAGTGCAGAGTGACATTTAGAGTGCAGAGTGACACGAAGAGTGCAGAGTTTCATGAAGAGTGCAGAGTGACATGAAGAGTGCAGAGTGACATGAAGAGTGCAGAGTGTGATGAAGAGTGCAGAGTGACACGAAGAGTGCAGAGTGACATGAAGAGTGCAGAGTGACATGAAGAGTGCAGAGTGACACGAAGAGTGCAGAGTGACACGAAGAGTGCAGACTGACATGAAGAGTGCAGACTGTCATGAAGAGTGCAGAGTGTCATGGAGAGTGCAGAGTGACATGAAGAGTGCAGAGTGATATGAAGAGTGCAGAGTGACACGAAGAGTGCAGAGTGACATGAAGAGTGCAGAGTGACATGAAGAGTGCAGAGTGACACGAAGAGTGCAGAGTGACATGAAGAGTGCAGAGTGACACAAAGAGTGCAGAGTGACACGAAGAGTGCAGAGTGACACGAAGAGTGCAGAGTGTCATGAAGAGTGCAGAGTGACATGAAGAGTGCAGAGTGACACGAAGAGTGCAGAGTGTCATGAAGAGTGCAGAGTGACACGAAGAGTGCAGAGTGACACGAAGAGTGCAGAGTGTCATGAAGAGAGCAGAGTGACACGAAGAGTGCAGAGTGACATGAAGAGTGCAGAGTGACATGAAGAGTGCAGTGACATGAAGAGTGCAGAGTGACATGAAGAGTGCAGTGACATGAAGAGTGCAGAGTGACACGAAGAGTGCAGAGTGTCAGGAAGAGTGCAGAGTGACATGAAGAGTGCAGAGTGACATGAAGAGTGCAGAGTGACATGAAGTGTGCAGAGTGTCATGAAGAGTGCAGAGTGACATGAAGAGTGCAGAGTGACATGAAGAGTGCAGAGTGACATGAAGAGTGCAGAGTGACACGATGAGTGCAGAGTGACACGAAGAGTGCAGAGTGACACGAAGAGTGCAGAGTGTCATGAAGAGTGCAGAGTGACATGAAGAGTGCAGAGTGACATGAAGAGTGCAGAGTGACACGAAGAGTGCAGAGTGACACGAAGAGTGCAGAGTGACACGAAGAGTGCAGAGTGACATGAAGAGTGCAGAGTGTCATGAAGAGTGCAGAGTGACACGAAGAGTGCAGAGTGACACGAAGAGTGCACAGTGACATGAAGAGTGCAGAGTGACATGAAGAGTGCAGAGTTTCATGAAGAGTGCAGAGTGACATGAAGAGTGCAGAGTGACATGAAGAGTGCAGAGTGACATGAAGAGTGCAGAGTGACACGAAGAGTGCAGAGTGACATGAAGAGTGCAGAGTGTCATGAAGAGTGCAGAGTGACATGAAGAGTGCAGAGTGACATTAAGAGTTCAGAGTGACACGAAGAGTGCAGAGTTTCAGGAAGAGTGCAGAGTGACATGAAGAGTGCAGAGTGACACGAAGAGTGCAGAGTGACATGAAGAGTGCAGAGTGACATGAAGAGTGCAGAGTGACACGAAGAGTGCAGAGTGACACGAAGAGTGCAGACTGTCATGAAGAGTGCAGAGTGACATGAAGAGTGCAGAGTGACATTTAGAGTGCAGAGTGACACGAAGAGTGCAGAGTTTCATGAAGAGTGCAGAGTGACATGAAGAGTGCAGAGTGACATGAAGAGTGCAGAGTGTGATGAAGAGTGCAGAGTGACACGAAGAGTGCAGAGTGACATGAAGAGTGCAGAGTGACATGAAGAGTGCAGAGTGACACGAAGAGTGCAGAGTGACACGAAGAGTGCAGACTGACATGAAGAGTGCAGACTGTCATGAAGAGTGCAGAGTGTCATGGAGAGTGCAGAGTGACATGAAGAGTGCAGAGTGATATGAAGAGTGCAGAGTGACACGAAGAGTGCAGAGTGACATGAAGAGTGCAGAGTGACATGAAGAGTGCAGAGTGACACGAAGAGTGCAGAGTGACACGAAGAGTGCAGAGTGACACGAAGAGTGCAGAGTGACACGAAGAGTGCAGAGTGACACGAAGAGTGCAGAGTGTCATGAAGAGTGCAGAGTGACATGAAGAGTGCAGAGTGACACGAAGAGTGCAGAGTGTCATGAAGAGTGCAGAGTGACACGAAGAGTGCAGAGTGACACGAAGAGTGCAGAGTGTCATGAAGAGAGCAGAGTGACACGAAGAGTGCAGAGTGACATGAAGAGTGCAGAGTGACATGAAGAGTGCAGTGACATGAAGAGTGCAGAGTGACATGAAGAGTGCAGTGACATGAAGAGTGCAGAGTGACACGAAGAGTGCAGAGTGTCAGGAAGAGTGCAGAGTGACATGAAGAGTGCAGAGTGACATGAAGAGTGCAGAGTGACATGAAGTGTGCAGAGTGTCATGAAGAGTGCAGAGTGACATGAAGAGTGCAGAGTGACATGAAGAGTGCAGAGTGACATGAAGAGTGCAGAGTGACACGATGAGTGCAGAGTGACACGAAGAGTGCAGAGTGACACGAAGAGTGCAGAGTGTCATGAAGAGTGCAGAGTGACATGAAGAGTGCAGAGTGACATGAAGAGTGCAGAGTGTCATGAAGAGTGCAGAGTGACACGAAGAGTGCAGAGTGACACGAAGAGTGCAGAGTGACACGAAGAGTGCAGAGTGACATGAAGAGTGCAGAGTGTCATGAAGAGTGCAGAGTGACACGAAGAGTGCAGAGTGACACGAAGAGTGCACAGTGACACGAAGAGTGCAGAGTGACACGAAGAGTGCAGAGTGACACGAAGAGTGCAGAGTGACACGAAGAGTGCAGAGTGTCATGAAGAGTGCAGAGTGTCATGAAGAGTGCAGAGTGTCATGAAGAGTGCAGAGTGACACGAAGAGTGCAGAGTGTCATGAAGAGTGCAGAGTGACATGAAGAGTGCAGAGTGACACGAAGAGTGCAGAGTGACACGAAGAGTGCAGAGTGTCATGAAGAGTGTAGAGTGTCATGAAGAGTGCAGAGTGTCATGAAGAGTGACATGAAGAGTGACGAGTGTCATGAAGAGTGCAGAGTGACACAAAGAGTGCAGTGACATGAAGAGTGCAGAGTGACACAAAGAGTGCAGTGACATGAAGAGTGCAGAGTTACACGAAGAGTGCAGAGTGTCATGAAGAGTGCAGAGTGTCATGAAGAGTGCAGAGTGACACGAAGAGTGCAGAGTGACACGAAGAGTGCAGAGTGACACGAAGAGTGCAGAGTGACACGAAGAGTGCAGAGTGACATGAAGAGTGCAGAGTGACACGAAGAGTGCAGAGTGACATGAAGATTGCAGAGTGACACGAAGAGTGCAGAGTGACACGAAGAGTGCAGAGTGACATGAAGAGTGCAGAGTATCATGAAGAGTGCAGAGTGACATGAAGAGTGCAGAGTGTCATAAAGAGTGCAGAGTGACACGAAGAGTGCAGTGACATGAAGAGTGCAGAGTGACATGAAGAGTGCAGAGTGTCATGAAGAGTGCAGAGTGACATGAAGAGTGCAGAGTCACACAAAGAGTGCAGTGACATGAAGAGTGCAGAGTGACACGAAGAGTGCAGTGTCATGAAGAGTGCAGAGTGATACGAAGGGTGCAGAGTGACACGAAGAGTGCAGAGTGTCATGAAGAGTGCAGAGTCACACGAAGAGTGCAGAGTGTCATGAAGAGTGCAGAGTGACATTAAGAGTGCAGAGTGTCATGAAGAGTGCAGAGTGACACGAAGAGTGCAGAGTGTCATGAAGAGTGCAGAGTGACACAAAGAGTGCAGAGTGACACGAAGAGTGCAGAGTGACACGAAGAGTGCAGAGTGACACGAAGAGTGCAGAGTGACACGAAGAGTGCAGAGTGACAGGAAGAGTGCAGAGTGACATGAAGAGTGCAGAGTGACATTAAGAGTGCAGAGTGTCATGAAGAGTGCAGAGTGACACGAAGAGTGCAGAGTGTCATGAAGAGTGCAGAGTGACACAAAGAGTGCAGAGTGACACGAAGAGTGCAGAGTGACACGAAGAGTGCAGAGTGACACGAAGAGTGCAGAGTGACACGAAGAGTGCAGAGTGACAGGAAGAGTGCAGAGTGACATGAAGAGTGCAGAGTGACATGAAGAGTGCAGAGTGACACGAAGAGTGCAGAGTGACACGAAGAGTGCCATGAAGAGTGCAGAGTGTCATGAAGAGTGACATGAAGAGTGACGAGTGTCATGAAGAGTGCAGTGACATGAAGAGTGCAGAGTGTGATGAAGAGTGCAGAGTGTGATGAAGAGTGCAGAGTGTCATGAAGAGTGCAGAGTGACACGGAGAGTGCAGAGTGACACGAAGAGTGCAGAGTGACACGAAGAGTGCAGAGTGACACGAAGAGTGCAGAGTGTCATGAAGAGTGTAGAGTGTCATGAAGAGTGCAGAGTGTCATGAAGAGTGACATGAAGAGTGACGAGTGTCATGAAGAGTGCAGTGACATGAAGAGTGCAGAGTGTGATGAAGAGTGCAGAGTGTCATGAAGAGTGCAGAGTGACATGAAGAGTGCAGAGTGTGATGAAGAGTGCAGAGTGTCATGAAGAGTGCAGAGTGACACGAAGAGTGCAGAGTGACACGAAGAGTGCAGAGTGTCATGAAGAGTGCAGAGTGACACGAAGAGTGCAGAGTGACATGAAGAGTGCAGAATGACATGAAGAGTGCAGAGTGTCATGAAGAGTGCAGAGTGACATGAAGAGTGCAGAGTGACATGAAGAGTGCAGAGTGACACAAAGAGGGCAGTGACATGAAGAGTGCAGAGTGACACGAAGAGTGCAGAGTGACATGAAGAGTGCAGAGTGTCATGAAGAGTGCAGAGTCACACAAAGAGTGCAGACTGACATGAAGAGTGCAGAGTGACACGAAGAGTGCAGAGTGTCATGAAGAGTGCAGAGTGACATGAAGAGTGCAGAGTGACACGAAGAGTGCAGAGTGACATGAAGAGTGCAGAGTGACACGAAGAGTGCACAGTGACATGAAGAGTGCAGAGTGACACAAAGAGTGCAGTGACATGAAGAGTGCAGAGTGTCATGAAGAGTGCAGAGTGTCATGAAGAGTGCAGAGTGTCATGAAGAGTGCAGAGTGACACGAAGAGTGCAGACTGACATGAAGAGTGCAGAGTGTCATGAAGAGTGCAGAGTGTCATGAAGAGTGCAGAGTGTCATGAAGAATGCAAAGTGACATGAAGAGTGCAGAGTGACATGAAGAGTGCAGAGTGACACGACGAGTGCAAAGTGACACAAAGAGTGCAGTGACATGAAGAGTGCAGAGTGTCATGAAGAGTGCAGAGTGTCATGAAGAGTGCAGAGTGTCATGAAGAGTGCAGAGTGACATGAAGAGTGCAGAGTGACACGAAGAGTGCAGAGTGACATGAAGAGTGCAGAGTGACACAAAGAGGGCAGTGACATGAAGAGTGCAGAGTGACACGAAGACTGCAGAGTGACATGAAGAGTGCAGAATGACATGAAGAGTGCAGAGTGACATGAAGAGTGCAGAGTGACATGAAGAGTGCAGAGTGTCATGAAGAGTGCAGAGTCACACAAAGAGTGCAGAGTGACATGAAGAGTGCAGAGTGACACGAAGAGTGCAGAGTGACACAAAGAGGGCAGTGACATGAAGAGTGCAGAGTGACACGAAGAGTGCAGAGTGACACGAAGAGTGCAGAGTGACACAAAGAGTGCAGTGACATGAAGAGTGCAGAGTGTCATGAAGAGTGCAGAGTGACATGAAGAGTGCACAGTGACATGAAGAGTGCAGAGTGACACAAAGAGTGCAGTGACATGAAGAGTGCAGAGTGTCATGAAGAGTGCAGAGTGACATGAAGAGTGCAGAGTGACATGAAGAGTGCACAGTGACATGAAGAGTGCAGAGTGACACAAAGAGTGCAGTGACATGAAGAGTGCAGAGTGTCATGAAGAGTGCAGAGTGACATGAAGAGTGCAGAGTGTCATGAAGAGTGCAGAGTGACACGAAGAGTGCAGAGTTTCATGAAGAGTGCAGAGTGACATGAAGAGTGCAGAGTGACATGAAGAGTGCAGAGTGACATGAAGAGTGCAGAGTGACACGAAGAGTGCAGAGTGACATGAAGAGTGCAGAGTGACATTAAGAGTTCAGAGTGACACGAAGAGTGCAGAGTTTCATGAAGAGTGCAGAGTGACATGAAGAGTGCAGAGTGACATTAAGAGTTCAGAGTGACACGAAGAGTGCAGAGTGACATGAAGAGTGCAGAGTGTCATGAAGAGTGCAGAGTGACATGAAGAGTGCAGAGTGACATTAAGAGTTCAGAGTGACACGAAGAGTGCAGAGTTTCATGAAGAGTGCAGAGTGACATGAAGAGTGCAGAGTGACACGAAGAGTGCAGAGTGACATGAAGAGTGCAGAGTGACATGAAGAGTGCAGAGTGACACGAAGAGTGCAGAGTGACACGAAGAGTGCAGACTGTCATGAAGAGTGCAGAGTGACACGAAGAGTGCAGACTGTCATGAAGAGTGCAGAGTGACATGAAGAGTGCAGAGTGACATTTAGAGTGCAGAGTGACACGAAGAGTGCAGAGTTTCATGAAGAGTGCAGAGTGACATGAAGAGTGCAGAGTGACATGAAGAGTGCAGAGTGTGATGAAGAGTGCAGAGTGACACGAAGAGTGCAGAGTGACATGAAGAGTGCAGAGTGACATGAAGAGTGCAGAGTGACACGAAGAGTGCAGAGTGACACGAAGAGTGCAGACTGACATGAAGAGTGCAGACTGTCATGAAGAGTGCAGAGTGTCATGGAGAGTGCAGAGTGACATGAAGAGTGCAGAGTGATATGAAGAGTGCAGAGTGACACGAAGAGTGCAGAGTGACATGAAGAGTGCAGAGTGACACGAAGAGTGCAGAGTGACATGAAGAGTGCAGAGTGACATGAAGAGTGCAGAGTGACACGAAGAGTGCAGAGTGACACGAAGAGTGCAGAGTGTCATGAAGAGTGCAGAGTGACATGAAGAGTGCAGAGTGACACGAAGAGTGCAGAGTGTCATGAAGAGTGCAGAGTGACACGAAGAGTGCAGAGTGACACGAAGAGTGCAGAGTGACACGAAGAGTGCAGAGTGACACGAAGAGTGCAGACTGTCATGAAGAGTGCAGAGTGACATGAAGAGTGCAGAGTGACATTTAGAGTGCAGAGTGACACGAAGAGTGCAGAGTTTCATGAAGAGTGCAGAGTGACATGAAGAGTGCAGAGTGACATGAAGAGTGCAGAGTGTGATGAAGAGTGCAGAGTGACACGAAGAGTGCAGAGTGACATGAAGAGTGCAGAGTGACATGAAGAGTGCAGAGTGACACGAAGAGTGCAGAGTGACACGAAGAGTGCAGACTGACATGAAGAGTGCAGACTGTCATGAAGAGTGCAGAGTGTCATGGAGAGTGCAGAGTGACATGAAGAGTGCAGAGTGATATGAAGAGTGCAGAGTGACACGAAGAGTGCAGAGTGACATGAAGAGTGCAGAGTGACATGAAGAGTGCAGAGTGACACGAAGAGTGCAGAGTGACATGAAGAGTGCAGAGTGACACAAAGAGTGCAGAGTGACACGAAGAGTGCAGAGTGACACGAAGAGTGCAGAGTGTCATGAAGAGTGCAGAGTGACATGAAGAGTGCAGAGTGACACGAAGAGTGCAGAGTGTCATGAAGAGTGCAGAGTGACACGAAGAGTGCAGAGTGACACGAAGAGTGCAGAGTGTCATGAAGAGAGCAGAGTGACACGAAGAGTGCAGAGTGACATGAAGAGTGCAGAGTGACATGAAGAGTGCAGTGACATGAAGAGTGCAGAGTGACATGAAGAGTGCAGTGACATGAAGTGTGCAGAGTGTCATGAAGAGTGCAGAGTGACATGAAGAGTGCAGAGTGACATGAAGAGTGCAGAGTGACATGAAGAGTGCAGAGTGACACGATGAGTGCAGAGTGACACGAAGAGTGCAGAGTGACACGAAGAGTGCAGAGTGTCATGAAGAGTGCAGAGTGACATGAAGAGTGCAGAGTGACATGAAGAGTGCAGAGTGTCATGAAGAGTGCAGAGTGACACGAAGAGTGCAGAGTGACACGAAGAGTGCAGAGTGACACGAAGAGTGCAGAGTGACATGAAGAGTGCAGAGTGTCATGAAGAGTGCAGAGTGACACGAAGAGTGCAGAGTGACACGAAGAGTGCACAGTGACATGAAGAGTGCAGAGTGACATGAAGAGTGCAGAGTTTCATGAAGAGTGCAGAGTGACATGAAGAGTGCAGAGTGACATGAAGAGTGCAGAGTGACATGAAGAGTGCAGAGTGACACGAAGAGTGCAGAGTGACATGAAGAGTGCAGAGTGTCATGAAGAGTGCAGAGTGACATGAAGAGTGCAGAGTGACATTAAGAGTTCAGAGTGACACGAAGAGTGCAGAGTTTCAGGAAGAGTGCAGAGTGACATGAAGAGTGCAGAGTGACACGAAGAGTGCAGAGTGACATGAAGAGTGCAGAGTGACATGAAGAGTGCAGAGTGACACGAAGAGTGCAGAGTGACACGAAGAGTGCAGACTGTCATGAAGAGTGCAGAGTGACATGAAGAGTGCAGAGTGACATTTAGAGTGCAGAGTGACACGAAGAGTGCAGAGTTTCATGAAGAGTGCAGAGTGACATGAAGAGTGCAGAGTGACATGAAGAGTGCAGAGTGTGATGAAGAGTGCAGAGTCACACGAAGAGTGCAGAGTGTCATGAAGAGTGCAGAGTGACACGAAGAGTGCAGAGTGACACGAAGAGTGCACAGTGACATGAAGAGTGCAGAGTGACATGAAGAGTGCAGAGTTTCATGAAGAGTGCAGAGTGACACGAAGAGTGCAGAGTGACACGAAGAGTGCAGAGTGACACGAAGAGTGCAGAGTGACATGAAGAGTGCAGAGTGTCATGAAGAGTGCAGAGTGACACGAAGAGTGCAGAGTGACACGAAGAGTGCACAGTGACATGAAGAGTGCAGAGTGACATGAAGAGTGCAGAGTTTCATGAAGAGTGCAGAGTGACATGAAGAGTGCAGAGTGACATGAAGAGTGCAGAGTGACATGAAGAGTGCAGAGTGACACGAAGAGTGCAGAGTGACATGAAGAGTGCAGAGTGTCATGAAGAGTGCAGAGTGACATGAAGAGTGCAGAGTGACATTAAGAGTTCAGAGTGACACGAAGAGTGCAGAGTTTCAGGAAGAGTGCAGAGTGACATGAAGAGTGCAGAGTGACACGAAGAGTGCAGAGTGACATGAAGAGTGCAGAGTGACATGAAGAGTGCAGAGTGACACGAAGAGTGCAGAGTGACACGAAGAGTGCAGACTGTCATGAAGAGTGCAGAGTGACATGAAGAGTGCAGAGTGACATTTAGAGTGCAGAGTGACACGAAGAGTGCAGAGTTTCATGAAGAGTGCAGAGTGACATGAAGAGTGCAGAGTGACATGAAGAGTGCAGAGTGTGATGAAGAGTGCAGAGTGACACGAAGAGTGCAGAGTGACATGAAGAGTGCAGAGTGACATGAAGAGTGCAGAGTGACACGAAGAGTGCAGAGTGACACGAAGAGTGCAGACTGACATGAAGAGTGCAGACTGTCATGAAGAGTGCAGAGTGTCATGGAGAGTGCAGAGTGACATGAAGAGTGCAGAGTGATATGAAGAGTGCAGAGTGACACGAAGAGTGCAGAGTGACATGAAGAGTGCAGAGTGACATGAAGAGTGCAGAGTGACACGAAGAGTGCAGAGTGACACGAAGAGTGCAGAGTGACACGAAGAGTGCAGAGTGACACGAAGAGTGCAGAGTGACACGAAGAGTGCAGAGTGTCATGAAGAGTGCAGAGTGACATGAAGAGTGCAGAGTGACACGAAGAGTGCAGAGTGTCATGAAGAGTGCAGAGTGACACGAAGAGTGCAGAGTGACACGAAGAGTGCAGAGTGTCATGAAGAGAGCAGAGTGACACGAAGAGTGCAGAGTGACATGAAGAGTGCAGAGTGACATGAAGAGTGCAGTGACATGAAGAGTGCAGAGTGACATGAAGAGTGCAGTGACATGAAGAGTGCAGAGTGACACGAAGAGTGCAGAGTGTCAGGAAGAGTGCAGAGTGACATGAAGAGTGCAGAGTGACATGAAGAGTGCAGAGTGACATGAAGTGTGCAGAGTGTCATGAAGAGTGCAGAGTGACATGAAGAGTGCAGAGTGACATGAAGAGTGCAGAGTGACATGAAGAGTGCAGAGTGACACGATGAGTGCAGAGTGACACGAAGAGTGCAGAGTGACACGAAGAGTGCAGAGTGTCATGAAGAGTGCAGAGTGACATGAAGAGTGCAGAGTGACATGAAGAGTGCAGAGTGTCATGAAGAGTGCAGAGTGACACAAAGAGGGCAGTGACATGAAGAGTGCAGAGTGACATGAAGAGTGCAGAGTGTCATGAAGAGTGCAGAGTGACATGAAGAGTGCAGAGTCACACAAAGAGTGCAGTGACATGAAGAGTGCAGAGTGACACGAAGAGTGCAGTGTCATGAAGAGTGCAGAGTGATACGAAGGGTGCAGAGTGACACGAAGAGTGCAGAGTGTCATGAAGAGTGCAGAGTCACACGAAGAGTGCAGAGTGTCATGAAGAGTGCAGAGTGACATTAAGAGTGCAGAGTGTCATGAAGAGTGCAGAGTGACACGAAGAGTGCAGAGTGTCATGAAGAGTGCAGAGTGACACAAAGAGTGCAGAGTGACACGAAGAGTGCAGAGTGACACGAAGAGTGCAGAGTGACACGAAGAGTGCAGAGTGACACGAAGAGTGCAGAGTGACAGGAAGAGTGCAGAGTGACATGAAGAGTGCAGAGTGACATTAAGAGTGCAGAGTGTCATGAAGAGTGCAGAGTGACACGAAGAGTGCAGAGTGTCATGAAGAGTGCAGAGTGACACAAAGAGTGCAGAGTGACACGAAGAGTGCAGAGTGACACGAAGAGTGCAGAGTGACACGAAGAGTGCAGAGTGACACGAAGAGTGCAGAGTGACAGGAAGAGTGCAGAGTGACATGAAGAGTGCAGAGTGACATGAAGAGTGCAGAGTGACACGAAGAGTGCAGAGTGACACGAAGAGTGCCATGAAGAGTGCAGAGTGTCATGAAGAGTGACATGAAGAGTGACGAGTGTCATGAAGAGTGCAGTGACATGAAGAGTGCAGAGTGTGATGAAGAGTGCAGAGTGTGATGAAGAGTGCAGAGTGTCATGAAGAGTGCAGAGTGACACGGAGAGTGCAGAGTGACACGAAGAGTGCAGAGTGACACGAAGAGTGCAGAGTGACACGAAGAGTGCAGAGTGTCATGAAGAGTGTAGAGTGTCATGAAGAGTGCAGAGTGTCATGAAGAGTGACATGAAGAGTGACGAGTGTCATGAAGAGTGCAGTGACATGAAGAGTGCAGAGTGTGATGAAGAGTGCAGAGTGTCATGAAGAGTGCAGAGTGACATGAAGAGTGCAGAGTGTGATGAAGAGTGCAGAGTGTCATGAAGAGTGCAGAGTGACACGAAGAGTGCAGAGTGACACGAAGAGTGCAGAGTGTCATGAAGAGTGCAGAGTGACACGAAGAGTGCAGAGTGACATGAAGAGTGCAGAATGACATGAAGAGTGCAGAGTGTCATGAAGAGTGCAGAGTGACATGAAGAGTGCAGAGTGACATGAAGAGTGCAGAGTGACACAAAGAGGGCAGTGACATGAAGAGTGCAGAGTGACACGAAGAGTGCAGAGTGACATGAAGAGTGCAGAGTGTCATGAAGAGTGCAGAGTCACACAAAGAGTGCAGACTGACATGAAGAGTGCAGAGTGACACGAAGAGTGCAGAGTGTCATGAAGAGTGCAGAGTGACATGAAGAGTGCAGAGTGACACGAAGAGTGCAGAGTGACATGAAGAGTGCAGAGTGACACGAAGAGTGCACAGTGACATGAAGAGTGCAGAGTGACACAAAGAGTGCAGTGACATGAAGAGTGCAGAGTGTCATGAAGAGTGCAGAGTGTCATGAAGAGTGCAGAGTGTCATGAAGAGTGCAGAGTGACACGAAGAGTGCAGACTGACATGAAGAGTGCAGAGTGTCATGAAGAGTGCAGAGTGTCATGAAGAGTGCAGAGTGTCATGAAGAATGCAAAGTGACATGAAGAGTGCAGAGTGACATGAAGAGTGCAGAGTGACACGACGAGTGCAAAGTGACACAAAGAGTGCAGTGACATGAAGAGTGCAGAGTGTCATGAAGAGTGCAGAGTGTCATGAAGAGTGCAGAGTGTCATGAAGAGTGCAGAGTGACATGAAGAGTGCAGAGTGACACGAAGAGTGCAGAGTGACATGAAGAGTGCAGAGTGACACAAAGAGGGCAGTGACATGAAGAGTGCAGAGTGACACGAAGACTGCAGAGTGACATGAAGAGTGCAGAATGACATGAAGAGTGCAGAGTGACATGAAGAGTGCAGAGTGACATGAAGAGTGCAGAGTGTCATGAAGAGTGCAGAGTCACACAAAGAGTGCAGAGTGACATGAAGAGTGCAGAGTGACACGAAGAGTGCAGAGTGACACAAAGAGGGCAGTGACATGAAGAGTGCAGAGTGACACGAAGAGTGCAGAGTGACACGAAGAGTGCAGAGTGACACAAAGAGTGCAGTGACATGAAGAGTGCAGAGTGTCATGAAGAGTGCAGAGTGACATGAAGAGTGCACAGTGACATGAAGAGTGCAGAGTGACACAAAGAGTGCAGTGACATGAAGAGTGCAGAGTGTCATGAAGAGTGCAGAGTGACATGAAGAGTGCAGAGTGACATGAAGAGTGCACAGTGACATGAAGAGTGCAGAGTGACACAAAGAGTGCAGTGACATGAAGAGTGCAGAGTGTCATGAAGAGTGCAGAGTGACATGAAGAGTGCAGAGTGTCATGAAGAGTGCAGAGTGACACGAAGAGTGCAGAGTTTCATGAAGAGTGCAGAGTGACATGAAGAGTGCAGAGTGACATGAAGAGTGCAGAGTGACATGAAGAGTGCAGAGTGACACGAAGAGTGCAGAGTGACATGAAGAGTGCAGAGTGACATTAAGAGTTCAGAGTGACACGAAGAGTGCAGAGTTTCATGAAGAGTGCAGAGTGACATGAAGAGTGCAGAGTGACATTAAGAGTTCAGAGTGACACGAAGAGTGCAGAGTGACATGAAGAGTGCAGAGTGTCATGAAGAGTGCAGAGTGACATGAAGAGTGCAGAGTGACATTAAGAGTTCAGAGTGACACGAAGAGTGCAGAGTTTCATGAAGAGTGCAGAGTGACATGAAGAGTGCAGAGTGACACGAAGAGTGCAGAGTGACATGAAGAGTGCAGAGTGACATGAAGAGTGCAGAGTGACACGAAGAGTGCAGAGTGACACGAAGAGTGCAGACTGTCATGAAGAGTGCAGAGTGACACGAAGAGTGCAGACTGTCATGAAGAGTGCAGAGTGACATGAAGAGTGCAGAGTGACATTTAGAGTGCAGAGTGACACGAAGAGTGCAGAGTTTCATGAAGAGTGCAGAGTGACATGAAGAGTGCAGAGTGACATGAAGAGTGCAGAGTGTGATGAAGAGTGCAGAGTGACACGAAGAGTGCAGAGTGACATGAAGAGTGCAGAGTGACATGAAGAGTGCAGAGTGACACGAAGAGTGCAGAGTGACACGAAGAGTGCAGACTGACATGAAGAGTGCAGACTGTCATGAAGAGTGCAGAGTGTCATGGAGAGTGCAGAGTGACATGAAGAGTGCAGAGTGATATGAAGAGTGCAGAGTGACACGAAGAGTGCAGAGTGACATGAAGAGTGCAGAGTGACACGAAGAGTGCAGAGTGACATGAAGAGTGCAGAGTGACATGAAGAGTGCAGAGTGACACGAAGAGTGCAGAGTGACACGAAGAGTGCAGAGTGTCATGAAGAGTGCAGAGTGACATGAAGAGTGCAGAGTGACACGAAGAGTGCAGAGTGTCATGAAGAGTGCAGAGTGACACGAAGAGTGCAGAGTGACACGAAGAGTGCAGAGTGACACGAAGAGTGCAGAGTGACACGAAGAGTGCAGACTGTCATGAAGAGTGCAGAGTGACATGAAGAGTGCAGAGTGACATTTAGAGTGCAGAGTGACACGAAGAGTGCAGAGTTTCATGAAGAGTGCAGAGTGACATGAAGAGTGCAGAGTGACATGAAGAGTGCAGAGTGTGATGAAGAGTGCAGAGTGACACGAAGAGTGCAGAGTGACATGAAGAGTGCAGAGTGACATGAAGAGTGCAGAGTGACACGAAGAGTGCAGAGTGACACGAAGAGTGCAGACTGACATGAAGAGTGCAGACTGTCATGAAGAGTGCAGAGTGTCATGGAGAGTGCAGAGTGACATGAAGAGTGCAGAGTGATATGAAGAGTGCAGAGTGACACGAAGAGTGCAGAGTGACATGAAGAGTGCAGAGTGACATGAAGAGTGCAGAGTGACACGAAGAGTGCAGAGTGACATGAAGAGTGCAGAGTGACACAAAGAGTGCAGAGTGACACGAAGAGTGCAGAGTGACACGAAGAGTGCAGAGTGTCATGAAGAGTGCAGAGTGACATGAAGAGTGCAGAGTGACACGAAGAGTGCAGAGTGTCATGAAGAGTGCAGAGTGACACGAAGAGTGCAGAGTGACACGAAGAGTGCAGAGTGTCATGAAGAGAGCAGAGTGACACGAAGAGTGCAGAGTGACATGAAGAGTGCAGAGTGACATGAAGAGTGCAGTGACATGAAGAGTGCAGAGTGACATGAAGAGTGCAGTGACATGAAGAGTGCAGAGTGACACGAAGAGTGCAGAGTGTCAGGAAGAGTGCAGAGTGACATGAAGAGTGCAGAGTGACATGAAGAGTGCAGAGTGACATGAAGTGTGCAGAGTGTCATGAAGAGTGCAGAGTGACATGAAGAGTGCAGAGTGACATGAAGAGTGCAGAGTGACATGAAGAGTGCAGAGTGACACGATGAGTGCAGAGTGACACGAAGAGTGCAGAGTGACACGAAGAGTGCAGAGTGTCATGAAGAGTGCAGAGTGACATGAAGAGTGCAGAGTGACATGAAGAGTGCAGAGTGTCATGAAGAGTGCAGAGTGACACGAAGAGTGCAGAGTGACACGAAGAGTGCAGAGTGACACGAAGAGTGCAGAGTGACATGAAGAGTGCAGAGTGTCATGAAGAGTGCAGAGTGACACGAAGAGTGCAGAGTGACACGAAGAGTGCACAGTGACATGAAGAGTGCAGAGTGACATGAAGAGTGCAGAGTTTCATGAAGAGTGCAGAGTGACATGAAGAGTGCAGAGTGACATGAAGAGTGCAGAGTGACATGAAGAGTGCAGAGTGACACGAAGAGTGCAGAGTGACATGAAGAGTGCAGAGTGTCATGAAGAGTGCAGAGTGACATGAAGAGTGCAGAGTGACATTAAGAGTTCAGAGTGACACGAAGAGTGCAGAGTTTCAGGAAGAGTGCAGAGTGACATGAAGAGTGCAGAGTGACACGAAGAGTGCAGAGTGACATGAAGAGTGCAGAGTGACATGAAGAGTGCAGAGTGACACGAAGAGTGCAGAGTGACACGAAGAGTGCAGACTGTCATGAAGAGTGCAGAGTGACATGAAGAGTGCAGAGTGACATTTAGAGTGCAGAGTGACACGAAGAGTGCAGAGTTTCATGAAGAGTGCAGAGTGACATGAAGAGTGCAGAGTGACATGAAGAGTGCAGAGTGTGATGAAGAGTGCAGAGTGACACGAAGAGTGCAGAGTGACATGAAGAGTGCAGAGTGACATGAAGAGTGCAGAGTGACACGAAGAGTGCAGAGTGACACGAAGAGTGCAGACTGACATGAAGAGTGCAGACTGTCATGAAGAGTGCAGAGTGTCATGGAGAGTGCAGAGTGACATGAAGAGTGCAGAGTGATATGAAGAGTGCAGAGTGACACGAAGAGTGCAGAGTGACATGAAGAGTGCAGAGTGACATGAAGAGTGCAGAGTGACACGAAGAGTGCAGAGTGACACGAAGAGTGCAGAGTGACACGAAGAGTGCAGAGTGACACGAAGAGTGCAGAGTGACACGAAGAGTGCAGAGTGTCATGAAGAGTGCAGAGTGACATGAAGAGTGCAGAGTGACACGAAGAGTGCAGAGTGTCATGAAGAGTGCAGAGTGACACGAAGAGTGCAGAGTGACACGAAGAGTGCAGAGTGTCATGAAGAGAGCAGAGTGACACGAAGAGTGCAGAGTGACATGAAGAGTGCAGAGTGACATGAAGAGTGCAGTGACATGAAGAGTGCAGAGTGACATGAAGAGTGCAGTGACATGAAGAGTGCAGAGTGACACGAAGAGTGCAGAGTGTCAGGAAGAGTGCAGAGTGACATGAAGAGTGCAGAGTGACATGAAGAGTGCAGAGTGACATGAAGTGTGCAGAGTGTCATGAAGAGTGCAGAGTGACATGAAGAGTGCAGAGTGACATGAAGAGTGCAGAGTGACATGAAGAGTGCAGAGTGACACGATGAGTGCAGAGTGACACGAAGAGTGCAGAGTGACACGAAGAGTGCAGAGTGTCATGAAGAGTGCAGAGTGACATGAAGAGTGCAGAGTGACATGAAGAGTGCAGAGTGTCATGAAGAGTGCAGAGTGACACGAAGAGTGCAGAGTGACACGAAGAGTGCAGAGTGACACGAAGAGTGCAGAGTGACATGAAGAGTGCAGAGTGTCATGAAGAGTGCAGAGTGACACGAAGAGTGCAGAGTGACACGAAGAGTGCACAGTGACACGAAGAGTGCAGAGTGACACGAAGAGTGCAGAGTGACACGAAGAGTGCAGAGTGACACGAAGAGTGCAGAGTGTCATGAAGAGTGCAGAGTGTCATGAAGAGTGCAGAGTGTCATGAAGAGTGCAGAGTGACACGAAGAGTGCAGAGTGTCATGAAGAGTGCAGAGTGACATGAAGAGTGCAGAGTGACACGAAGAGTGCAGAGTGACACGAAGAGTGCAGAGTGTCATGAAGAGTGTAGAGTGTCATGAAGAGTGCAGAGTGTCATGAAGAGTGACATGAAGAGTGACGAGTGTCATGAAGAGTGCAGAGTGACACAAAGAGTGCAGTGACATGAAGAGTGCAGAGTGACACAAAGAGTGCAGTGACATGAAGAGTGCAGAGTTACACGAAGAGTGCAGAGTGTCATGAAGAGTGCAGAGTGTCATGAAGAGTGCAGAGTGACACGAAGAGTGCAGAGTGACACGAAGAGTGCAGAGTGACACGAAGAGTGCAGAGTGACACGAAGAGTGCAGAGTGACATGAAGAGTGCAGAGTGACACGAAGAGTGCAGAGTGACATGAAGATTGCAGAGTGACACGAAGAGTGCAGAGTGACACGAAGAGTGCAGAGTGACATGAAGAGTGCAGAGTATCATGAAGAGTGCAGAGTGACATGAAGAGTGCAGAGTGTCATAAAGAGTGCAGAGTGACACGAAGAGTGCAGTGACATGAAGAGTGCAGAGTGACATGAAGAGTGCAGAGTGTCATGAAGAGTGCAGAGTGACATGAAGAGTGCAGAGTCACACAAAGAGTGCAGTGACATGAAGAGTGCAGAGTGACACGAAGAGTGCAGTGTCATGAAGAGTGCAGAGTGATACGAAGGGTGCAGAGTGACACGAAGAGTGCAGAGTGTCATGAAGAGTGCAGAGTCACACGAAGAGTGCAGAGTGTCATGAAGAGTGCAGAGTGACATTAAGAGTGCAGAGTGTCATGAAGAGTGCAGAGTGACACGAAGAGTGCAGAGTGTCATGAAGAGTGCAGAGTGACACAAAGAGTGCAGAGTGACACGAAGAGTGCAGAGTGACACGAAGAGTGCAGAGTGACACGAAGAGTGCAGAGTGACACGAAGAGTGCAGAGTGACAGGAAGAGTGCAGAGTGACATGAAGAGTGCAGAGTGACATTAAGAGTGCAGAGTGTCATGAAGAGTGCAGAGTGACACGAAGAGTGCAGAGTGTCATGAAGAGTGCAGAGTGACACAAAGAGTGCAGAGTGACACGAAGAGTGCAGAGTGACACGAAGAGTGCAGAGTGACACGAAGAGTGCAGAGTGACACGAAGAGTGCAGAGTGACAGGAAGAGTGCAGAGTGACATGAAGAGTGCAGAGTGACATGAAGAGTGCAGAGTGACACGAAGAGTGCAGAGTGACACGAAGAGTGCCATGAAGAGTGCAGAGTGTCATGAAGAGTGACATGAAGAGTGACGAGTGTCATGAAGAGTGCAGTGACATGAAGAGTGCAGAGTGTGATGAAGAGTGCAGAGTGTGATGAAGAGTGCAGAGTGTCATGAAGAGTGCAGAGTGACACGGAGAGTGCAGAGTGACACGAAGAGTGCAGAGTGACACGAAGAGTGCAGAGTGACACGAAGAGTGCAGAGTGTCATGAAGAGTGTAGAGTGTCATGAAGAGTGCAGAGTGTCATGAAGAGTGACATGAAGAGTGACGAGTGTCATGAAGAGTGCAGTGACATGAAGAGTGCAGAGTGTGATGAAGAGTGCAGAGTGTCATGAAGAGTGCAGAGTGACATGAAGAGTGCAGAGTGTGATGAAGAGTGCAGAGTGTCATGAAGAGTGCAGAGTGACACGAAGAGTGCAGAGTGACACGAAGAGTGCAGAGTGTCATGAAGAGTGCAGAGTGACACGAAGAGTGCAGAGTGACATGAAGAGTGCAGAATGACATGAAGAGTGCAGAGTGTCATGAAGAGTGCAGAGTGACATGAAGAGTGCAGAGTGACATGAAGAGTGCAGAGTGTCATGAAGAGTGCAGTGACATGAAGAGTGCAGAGTGACATGAAGAGTGCAGAGTGTCATTAAGAGTGCAGTGACATGAAGAGTGCAGAGTGACATGAAGAGTGCAGTGACATGAAGAGTGCAGAGTGACACGAAGAGTGCAGAGTGTCATGAAGAGTGCAGAGTGACACGAAGAGTGCAGAGTGACACGAAGAGTGCAGAGTGACACAAAGAGTGCAGTGACACGAAGAGTGCAGAGTGACATGAAGAGTGCAGAATGACATGAAGAGTGCAGAGTGTCATGAAGAGTGCAGAGTGACATGAAGAGTGCAGAGTGACATGAAGAGTGCAGAGTGTCATGAAGAGTTCAGTGACATGAAGAGTGCAGAGTGACATGAAGAGTGCAGAATGACATGAAGAGTGCAGAGTGTCATGAAGAGTGCAGAGTGTCATGAAGAGTGCAGTGACATGAAGAGTGTAGAGTGACACGAAGAGTGCAGAGTGTCACGAAGAGTGCAGAGTGACACGAAGAGTGCAGAGTGACACGAAGAGTGCAGAGTGACATGAAGAGTGCAGAGTGACACGAAGAGTGCAGAGTGACATGAAGATTGCAGAGTGACACGAAGAGTGCAGTGACATGAAGAGTGCAGAGTGACATGAAGAGTGCAGAGTGTCATGAAGAGTGCAGAGTGACATGAAGAGTGCAGAGTCACACAAAGAGTGCAGTGACATGAAGAGTGCAGAGTGACACGAAGAGTGCAGTTTCATGAAGAGTGCAGAGTGATACGAAGGGTGCAGAGTGACACGAAGAGTGCAGAGTGTCATGAAGAGTGCAGAGTGACATGAAGAGTGCAGAGTGTCATGAAGAGTGCAGAGTGTCATGAAGAGTGCAGAGTGACACGAAGAGTGCAGAGTGTCATGAAGAGTGCAGAGTGTCATGAAGAGTGCAGAGTGTCATGAAGAGTGCAGAGTGTCATGAAGAATGCAGAGTGACATGAAGAGTGCAGAGTGACATGAAGAGTGCAGAGTGACACGACGAGTGCAAAGTGACACAAAGAGTGCAGTGACATGAAGAGTGCAGAGTGTCATGAAGAGTGCAGAGTGTCATGAAGAGTGCAGAGTGTCATGAAGAGTGCAGAGTGACATGAAGAGTGCAGAGTGACACGAAGAGTGCAGAGTGACATGAAGAGTGCAGAGTGACATGAAGAGTGCAGAGTGACACAAAGAGGGCAGTGACATGAAGAGTGCAGAGTGACACGAAGACTGCAGAGTGTCATGAAGAGTGCAGAGTGACATGAAGAGTGCAGAATGACATGAAGAGTGCAGAGTGACATGAAGAGTGCAGAGTGACATGAAGAGTGCAGAGTGTCATGAAGAGTGCAGAGTGACATGAAGAGTGCAGAGTGACATGAAGAGTGCAGAGTGACACGAAGAGTGCAGAGTGTCATGAAGAGTGCAGAGTGACACGAAGAGTGCAGAGTGACACAAAGAGGGCAGTGACATGAAGAGTGCAGAGTGACACGAAGAGTGCAGAGTGACATGAAGAGTGCAGAGTGACACAAAGAGTGCAGTGACATGAAGAGTGCAGAGTGTCATGAAGAGTGCAGAGTGACATGAAGAGTGCAGAGTGACACAAAGAGTGCAGTGACATGAAGAGTGCAGAGTGACATGAAGAGTGCAGAGTGACACAAAGAGTGCAGTGACATGAAGAGTGCAGAGTGACATGAAGAGTGCAGAGTGTCATGAAGAGTGCAGAGTGACATGAAGATTGCAGAGTGTCATGAAGAGTGCAGAGTGACACGAAGAGTGCACAGTGACATGAAGAGTGCAGAGTGACACAAAGAGTGCAGTGACATGAAGAGTGCAGAGTGTCATGAAGAGTGCAGAGTGACACGAAGAGTGCAGAGTGACACAAAGAGTGCAGTGACATGAAGAGTGCAGAGTGACATGAAGAGTGCAGAGTGTCATGAAGAGTGCAGAGTGACATGAAGAGTGCAGAGTTTCATGAAGAGTGCAGAGTGACATGAAGAGTGCAGAGTTTCATGAAGAGTGCAGAGTGACATGAAGAGTGCAGAGTGTCATGAAGAGTGCAGAGTGACATGAAGAGTGCAGAGTGACATGAAGAGTGCAGACTGTCATGAAGAGTGCAGAGTGTCATGGAGAGTGCAGAGTGACATGAAGAGTGCAGAGTGACATGAAGAGTGCAGAGTGACACGAAGAGTGCAGAGTGACATGAAGAGTGCAGAGTGACATGAAGAGTGCAGAGTGACACGAAGAGTGCAGAGTGACACGAAGAGTGCAGAGTGACACGAAGAGTGCAGAGTGTCATGAAGAGTGCAGAGTGTCATGAAGAGTGCAGAGTGACATGAAGAGTGCAGAGTGACACAAAGAGTGCAGTGACACGAAGAGTGCAGAGTGTCATGAAGAGTGCAGAGTGACATGAAGAGTGCAGAGTGACATGAAGAGTGCAGAGCGACATGAAGAGTGCAGAGTGTCATGAAGAGTGCAGAGTGTCATGAAGAGTGCAGAGTGACATGAAGAGTGCAGATTGACATGAAGAGTGCAGAGTGTCATGAAGAGTGCAGAGTGTCATGAAGAGTGCAGAGTGACATGAAGAGTGCAGAGTGACACGAAGAGTGCAGAGTGACATGAAGAGTGCAGAGTGACACGAAGAGTGCAGAGTGACATGAAGAGTGCAGAGTGTCATGAAGAGTGCAGAGTGTCATGAAGAGTGCAGAGTGACACAAAGAGGGCAGTGACATGAAGAGTGCAGAGTGACACGAAGAGTGCAGAGTGACATGAAGAGTGCAGAGTGTCATGAAGAGTGCAGAGTTTCATGAAGAGTGCAGAGTGACACAAAGAGGGCAGTGACATGAAGAGTGCAGAGTGACACGAAGAGTGCAGAGTGTCATGAAGAGTGCAGAGTGACATGAAGAGTGCAGAGTGACATGAAGAGTGCAGAGTGTCATGAAGAGTGCAGAGTGACATAAAGAGTGCAGAGTGAAACGAAGAGTGCAGAGTGACATGAAGAGTGCAGAGTGACACAAAGAGGGCAGTGACATGAAGAGTGCAGAGTGACACGAAGAGTGCAGAGTGTCATGAAGAGTGCAGAGTGACATGAAGAGTGCAGAGTGACATGAAGAGTGCAGAGTGACATGAAGAGTGCAGAGTGACACGAAGAGTGCAGAGTTTCATGAAGAGTGCAGAGTGACATGAAGAGTGCAGAGTGTCATGAAGAGTGCAGAGTGACATGAAGAGTGCAGAGTGACATGAAGAGTGCAGAGTGTCATGAAGAGTGCAGAGTGACACGAAGAGTGCAGAGTTTCATGAAGAGTGCAGAGTGACATGAAGAGTGCAGAGTGACATGAAGAGTGCAGAGTGACATGAAGAGTGCAGAGTGACACGAAGAGTGCAGAGTGACATGAAGAGTGCAGAGTGTCATGAAGAGTGCAGAGTGACATGAAGAGTGCAGAGTGACATTAAGAGTTCAGAGTGACACGAAGAGTGCAGAGTTTCATGAAGAGTGCAGAGTGACATGAAGAGTGCAGAGTGACACGAAGAGTGCAGAGTGACATGAAGAGTGCAGAGTGACATGAAGAGTGCAGAGTGACACGAAGAGTGCAGAGTGACACGAAGAGTGCAGACTGTCATGAAGAGTGCAGAGTGACATGAAGAGTGCAGAGTGACATTTAGAGTGCAGAGTGACACGAAGAGTGCAGAGTTTCATGAAGAGTGCAGAGTGACATGAAGAGTGCAGAGTGTGATGAAGAGTGCAGAGTGACACGAAGAGTGCAGAGTGACATGAAGAGTGCAGAGTGACATGAAGAGTGCAGAGTGTGATGAAGAGTGCAGAGTGACACGAAGAGTGCAGAGTGACATGAAGAGTGCAGAGTGACATGAAGAGTGCAGAGTGACACGAAGAGTGCAGAGTGACACGAAGAGTGCAGAGTGACATGAAGAGTGCAGAGTGACATGAAGAGTGCAGAGTGACATGAAGAGTGCAGAGTGACATGAAGAGTGCAGAGTGATACGAAGAGTGCAGAGTGACATGAAGAGTGCAGAGTGACATGAAGAGTGCAGAGTGACACGAAGAGTGCAGAGTGACACGAAGAGTGCAGAGTGACACGAAGAGTGCAGAGTGTCATGAAGAGTGCAGAGTGTCATGAAGAGTGCAGAGTGACATGAAGAGTGCAGAGTGACACAAAGAGTGCAGTGAAACGAAGAGTGCAGAGTGTCATGAAGAGTGCAGAGTGACATGAAGAGTGCAGAGTGACATGAAGAGTGCAGAGCGACATGAAGAGTGCAGAGTGACATGAAGAGTGCAGAGTGTCATGAAGAGTGCAGAGTGTCATGAAGAGTGCAGAGTGTCATGAAGAGTGCAGAGTGACATGAAGAGTGCAGATTGACATGAAGAGTGCAGAGTGTCATGAAGAGTGCAGAGTGTCATGAAGAGTGCAGAGTGACATGAAGAGTGCAGAGTGACACGAAGAGTGCAGAGTGACATGAAGAGTGCAGAGTGACACGAAGAGTGCAGAGTGACATGAAGAGTGCAGAGTGTCATGAAGAGTGCAGAGTGTCATGAAGAGTGCAGAGTGACACAAAGAGGGCAGTGACATGAAGAGTGCAGAGTGACACGAAGAGTGCAGAGTGTCATGAAGAGTGCAGAGTGACATGAAGAGTGCAGAGTGACATGAAGAGTGCAGAGTGTCATGAAGAGTGCAGAGTGACATAAAGAGTGCAGAGTGAAACGAAGAGTGCAGAGTGACATGAAGAGTGCAGAGTGACACAAAGAGGGCAGTGACATGAAGAGTGCAGAGTGACACGAAGAGTGCAGAGTGTCATGAAGAGTGCAGAGTGACATGAAGAGTGCAGAGTGACATGAAGAGTGCAGAGTGACATGAAGAGTGCAGAGTGACACGAAGAGTGCAGAGTTTCATGAAGAGTGCAGAGTGACATGAAGAGTGCAGAGTGTCATGAAGAGTGCAGAGTGACATGAAGAGTGCAGAGTGACATGAAGAGTGCAGAGTGTCATGAAGAGTGCAGAGTGACACGAAGAGTGCAGAGTTTCATGAAGAGTGCAGAGTGACATGAAGAGTGCAGAGTGACATGAAGAGTGCAGAGTGACATGAAGAGTGCAGAGTGACACGAAGAGTGCAGAGTGACATGAAGAGTGCAGAGTGTCATGAAGAGTGCAGAGTGACATGAAGAGTGCAGATTGACATTAAGAGTTCAGAGTGACACGAAGAGTGCAGAGTTTCATGAAGAGTGCAGAGTGACATGAAGAGTGCAGAGTGACATGAAGAGTGCAGAGTGACACGAAGAGTGCAGAGTGACACGAAGAGTGCAGACTGTCATGAAGAGTGCAGAGTGACATGAAGAGTGCAGAGTGACATTTAGAGTGCAGAGTGACACGAAGAGTGCAGAGTTTCATGAAGAGTGCAGAGTGACATGAAGAGTGCAGAGTGACATGAAGAGTGCAGAGTGTGATGAAGAGTGCAGAGTGACACGAAGAGTGCAGAGTGACATGAAGAGTGCAGAGTGACATGAAGAGTGCAGAGTGTGATGAAGAGTGCAGAGTGACACGAAGAGTGCAGAGTGACATGAAGAGTGCAGAGTGACATGAAGAGTGCAGAGTGACACGAAGAGTGCAGAGTGACACGAAGAGTGCAGAGTGTCATGAAGAGTGTAGAGTGTCATGAAGAGTGCAGAGTGTCATGAAGAGTGACATGAAGAGTGCAGAGTGACATGAAGAGTGCAGAGTGTCATGAAGAGTGCAGAGTGTCATGAAGAGTGCAGAGTGACACAAAGAGGGCAGTGACATGAAGAGTGCAGAGTGACACGAAGAGTGCAGAGTGACATGAAGAGTGCAGAGTGTCATGAAGAGTGCAGAGTTTCATGAAGAGTGCAGAGTGACACAAAGAGGGCAGTGACATGAAGAGTGCAGAGTGACACGAAGAGTGCAGAGTGTCATGAAGAGTGCAGAGTGTCATGAAGAGTGCAGAGTGTCATGAAGAGTGCAGAGTGACACAAAGAGGGCAGTGACACGAAGAGTGCAGAGTGACATGAAGAGTGCAGAGTGTCATGAAGAGTGCAGAGTGTCATGAAGAGTGCAGAGTGACACAAAGAGGGCAGTGACATGAAGAGTGCAGAGTGACACGAAGAGGGCAGTGACATGAAGAGTGCAGAGTGACACGAAGAGGGCAGTGACATGAAGAGTGCAGAGTGACACGAAGAGTGCAGAGTGTCATGAAGAGTGCAGAGTGACATGAAGAGTGCAGAGTGACATGAAGAGTGCAGAGTGTCATGAAGAGTGCAGAGTGACATAAAGAGTGCAGAGTGAAACGAAGAGTGCAGAGTGACATGAAGAGTGCAGAGTGACACAAAGAGGGCAGTGACATGAAGAGTGCAGAGTGACACGAAGAGTGCAGAGTGTCATGAAGAGTGCAGAGTGACATGAAGAGTGCAGAGTGACATGAAGAGTGCAGAGTGACATGAAGAGTGCAGAGTGACACGAAGAGTGCAGAGTTTCATGAAGAGTGCAGAGTGACATGAAGAGTGCAGAGTGTCATGAAGAGTACAGAGTGTCATGAAGAGTGCAGAGTGACACGAAGAGTGCAGAGTTTCATGAAGAGTGCAGAGTGACATGAAGAGTGCAGAGTGACATGAAGAGTGCAGAGTGACATGAAGAGTGCAGAGTGACACGAAGAGTGCAGAGTGACATGAAGAGTGCAGAGTGTCATGAAGAGTGCAGAGTGACATGAAGAGTGCAGAGTGACATTAAGAGTTCAGAGTGACACGAAGAGTGCAGAGTTTCATGAAGAGTGCAGAGTGACATGAAGAGTGCAGAGTGACACGAAGAGTGCAGAGTGACATGAAGAGTGCAGAGTGACATGAAGAGTGCAGAGTGACACGAAGAGTGCAGAGTGACACGAAGAGTGCAGACTGTCATGAAGAGTGCAGAGTGACATGAAGAGTGCAGAGTGACATTTAGAGTGCAGAGTGACACGAAGAGTGCAGAGTTTCATGAAGAGTGCAGAGTGACATGAAGAGTGCAGAGTGACATGAAGAGTGCAGAGTGTGATGAAGAGTGCAGAGTGACACGAAGAGTGCAGAGTGACATGAAGAGTGCAGAGTGTGATGAAGAGTGCAGAGTGACACGAAGAGTGCAGAGTGACATGAAGAGTGCAGAGTGACATGAAGAGTGCAGAGTGACACGAAGAGTGCAGAGTGACACGAAGAGTGCAGACTGACATGAAGAGTGCAGACTGTCATGAAGAGTGCAGAGTGTCATGGAGAGTGCAGAGTGACATGAAGAGTGCAGAGTGATATGAAGAGTGCAGAGTGACACGAAGAGTGCAGAGTGACATGAAGAGTGCAGAGTGACACGAAGAGTGCAGAGTGACACGAAGAGTGCAGAGTGACACGAAGAGTGCAGAGTGACACGAAGAGTGCAGAGTGTCATGAAGAGTGCAGAGTGACATGAAGAGTGCAGAGTGACACGAAGAGTGCAGAGTGTCATGAAGAGTGCAGAGTGACACGAAGAGTGCAGAGTGACACGAAGAGTGCAGAGTGTCATGAAGAGAGCAGAGTGACACGAAGAGTGCAGAGTGACATGAAGAGTGCAGAGTGACATGAAGAGTGCAGTGACATGAAGAGTGCAGAGTTACATGAAGAGTGCAGTGACATGAAGAGTGCAGAGTGACACGAAGAGTGCAGAGTGTCAGGAAGAGTGCAGAGTGACATGAAGAGTGCAGAGTGACATGAAGAGTGCAGAGTAACATGAAGAGTGCAGAGTGTCATGAAGAGTGCAGAGTGACATGAAGAGTGCAGAGTGACATGAAGAGTGCAGAGTGACATGAAGAGTGCAGAGTGACACGATGAGTGCAGAGTGACACGAAGAGTGCAGAGTGACACGAAGAGTGCAGAGTGTCATGAAGAGTGCAGAGTGACATGAAGAGTGCAGAGTGACATGAAGAGTGCAGAGTGTCATGAAGAGTGCAGAGTGACACGAAGAGTGCAGAGTGACACGAAGAGTGCAGAGTGACACGAAGAGTGCAGAGTGACACGAAGAGTGCAGAGTGACACGAAGAGTGCAGAGTGTCATGAAGAGTGCAGAGTGTCATGAAGAGTGCAGAGTGACACGAAGAGTGCAGAGTGTCATGAAGAGTGCAGAGTGACATGAAGAGTGCAGAGTGACACGAAGAGTGCAGAGTGACACGAAGAGTGCAGAGTGTCATGAAGAGTGTAGAGTGTCATGAAGAGTGCAGAGTGTCATGAAGAGTGCAGAGTGACACGAAGAGTGCAGAGTGACACGAAGAGTGCAGAGTGACACGAAGAGTGCAGAGTGACACGAAGAGTGCAGAGTGACACAAAGAGTGCAGTGACATGAAGAGTGCAGAGTGACACAAAGAGTGCAGTGACATGAAGAGTGCAGAGTTACACGAAGAGTGCAGAGTGTCATGAAGAGTGCAGAGTGTCATGAAGAGTGCAGAGTGACACGAAGAGTGCAGAGTGACACGAAGAGTGCAGAGTGACACGAAGAGTGCAGAGTGACACGAAGAGTGCAGAGTGACACGAAGAGTGCAGAGTGTCATGAAGAGTGCAGAGTGACATGAAGATTGCAGAGTGACACGAAGAGTGCAGTGACATGAAGAGTGCAGAGTGACACGAAGAGTGCAGAGTGACACGAAGAGTGCAGAGTGACATGAAGAGTGCAGAGTATCATGAAGAGTGCAGAGTGACATGAAGAGTGCAGAGTGTCATAAAGAGTGCAGAGTGACACGAAGAGTGCAGTGACATGAAGAGTGCAGAGTGACATGAAGAGTGCAGAGTGTCATGAAGAGTGCAGAGTGACATGAAGAGTGCAGAGTCACACAAAGAGTGCAGTGTCATGAAGAGTGCAGAGTGATACGAAGGGTGCAGAGTGACACGAAGAGTGCAGAGTGTCATGAAGAGTGCAGAGTGACACGAAGAGTGCAGAGTGTCATGAAGAGTGCAGAGTGACATGAAGAGTGCAGAGTGTCATGAAGAGTGCAGAGTGACACGAAGAGTGCAGAGTGTCATGAAGAGTGCAGAGTGACACAAAGAGTGCAGAGTGACACGAAGAGTGCAGAGTGACACGAAGAGTGCAGTGACATGAAGAGTGCAGAGTGACACGAAGAGTGCAGTGTCATGAAGAGTGCAGAGTGATACGAAGGGTGCAGAGTGACACGAAGAGTGCAGAGTGTCATGAAGAGTGCAGAGTGACACGAAGAGTGCAGAGTGTCATGAAGAGTGCAGAGTGACATGAAGAGTGCAGAGTGTCATGAAGAGTGCAGAGTGACACGAAGAGTGCAGAGTGTCATGAAGAGTGCAGAGTGACACAAAGAGTGCAGAGTGACACGAAGAGTGCAGAGTGACACGAAGAGTGCAGAGTGACACGAAGAGTGCAGAGTGACACGAAGAGTGCAGAGTGACATGAAGAGTGCAGAGTGACATGAAGAGTGCAGAGTGACACGAAGAGTGCAGAGTGACACGAAGAGTGCAGAGTGTCATGAAGAGTGTAGAGTGTCATGAAGAGTGCAGAGTGTCATGAAGAGTGACATGAAGAGTGACGAGTGTCATGAAGATTGCAGTGACATGAAGAGTGCAGAGTGTGATGAAGAGTGCAGAGTGTCATGAAGAGTGCAGAGTGACACGAAGAGTGCAGAGTGACACGGAGAGTGCAGAGTGACACGAAGAGTGCAGAGTGACACGAAGAGTGCAGAGTGTCATGAAGAGTGTAGAGTGTCATGAAGAGTGCAGAGTGTCATGAAGAGTGACATGAAGAGTGACGAGTGTCATGAAGAGTGCAGTGACATGAAGAGTGCAGAGTGTGATGAAGAGTGCAGAGTGTCATGAAGAGTGCAGAGTGACATGAAGAGTGCAGAGTGTGATGAAGAGTGCAGAGTGTCATGAAGAGTGCAGAGTGACACGGAGAGTGCAGAGTGACACGAAGAGCGCAGAGTGACACGAAGAGTGCAGAGTGACACGAAGAGTGCAGAGTGTCATGAAGAGTGCAGAGTGACACGAAGAGTGCAGAGTGACATGAAGAGTGCAGAATGACATGAAGAGTGCAGAGTGTCATGAAGAGTGCAGAGTGACATGAAGAGTGCAGAGTGACATGAAGAGTGCAGAGTGTCATGAAGAGTGCAGTGACATGAAGAGTGCAGGTGACATGAAGAGTGCAGAGTGTCATGAAGAGTGCAGAGTGTCATGAAGAGTGCAGTGACATGAAGAGTGCAGAGTGACATGAAGAGTGCAGTGACATGAAGAGTGCAGAGTGACACGAAGAGTGCAGAGTGTCATGAAGAGTGCAGAGTGACACGAAGAGTGCAGAGTGACACGAAGAGTGCAGAGTGACACAAAGAGTGCAGTGACACGAAGAGTGCAGAGTGACATGAAGAGTGCAGAATGACATGAAGAGTGCAGAGTGTCATGAAGAGTGCAGAGTGACATGAAGAGTGCAGAGTGACATGAAGAGTGCAGAGTGTCATGAAGAGTGCAGTGACATGAAGAGTGCAGAGTGACATGAAGAGTGCAGAATGACATGAAGAGTGCAGAGTGTCATGAAGAGTGCAGAGTGTCATGAAGAGTGCAGTGACATGAAGAGTGCAGAGTGACACAAAGAGTGCAGTGACATGAAGAGTGCAGAGTGACACGAAGAGTGCAGAGTGTCACGAAGAGTGCAGAGTGACACGAAGAGTGCAGAGTGTCACGAAGAGTGCAGAGTGTCATGAAGAGTGCAGAGTGACACGAAGAGTGCAGAGTGACACGAAGAGTGCAGAGTGACACGAAGAGTGCAGAGTGTCATGAAGAGTGCAGTGACATGAAGAGTGCAGAGTGACATGAAGAGTGCAGAATGACATGAAGAGTGCAGAGTGTCATGAAGAGTGCAGAATGACATGAAGAGTGCAGAGTGTCATGAAGAGTGCAGAGTGTCATGAAGAGTGCAGTGACATGAAGAGTGCAGAGTGACACAAAGAGTGCAGTGACATGAAGAGTGCAGAGTGACACGAAGAGTGCAGAGTGTCACGAAGAGTGCAGAGTGACACGAAGAGTGCAGAGTGTCACGAAGAGTGCAGAGTGTCATGAAGAGTGCAGAGTGACACGAAGAGTGCAGAGTGACACGAAGAGTGCAGAGTGACACGAAGAGTGCAGAGTGTCATGAAGAGTGCAGAGTGACACGAAGAGTGCAGAGTGACATGAAGATTGCAGAGTGACACGAAGAGTGCAGTGACATGAAGAGTGCAGAGTGACATGAAGAGTGCAGAGTGTCATGAAGAGTGCAGAGTGACATGAAGAGTGCAGAGTCACACAAAGAGTGCAGTGACATGAAGAGTGCAGAGTGACACGAAGAGTGCAGTTTCATGAAGTGTGCAGAGTGATACGAAGGGTGCAGAGTGACACGAAGAGTGCAGAGTGTCATGAAGAGTGCAGAGTGACATGAAGAGTGCAGAGTGTCATGAAGAGTGCAGAGTGTCATGAAGAGTGCAGAGTGACACGAAGAGTGCAGACTGACATGAAGAGTGCAGAGTGTCATGAAGAGTGCAGAGTGTCATGAAGAGTGCAGAGTGTCATGAAGAATGCAGAGTGACATGAAGAGTGCAGAGTGACATGAAGAGTGCAGAGTGACACGACGAGTGCAAAGTGACACAAAGAGTGCAGTGACATGAAGAGTGCAGAGTGTCATGAAGAGTGCAGAGTGTCATGAAGAGTGCAGAGTGTCATGAAGAGTGCAGAGTGACATGAAGAGTGCAGAGTGACACGAAGAGTGCAGAGTGACATGAAGAGTGCAGAGTGACATGAAGAGTGCAGAGTGACACAAAGAGGGCAGTGACATGAAGAGTGCAGAGTGACACGAAGACTGCAGAGTGTCATGAAGAGTGCAGAGTGACATGAAGAGTGCAGAATGACATGAAGAGTGCAGAGTGACATGAAGAGTGCAGAGTGACATGAAGAGTGCAGAGTGTCATGAAGAGTGCAGAGTGACATGAAGAGTGCAGAGTGACATGAAGAGTGCAGAGTGACACGAAGAGTGCAGAGTGTCATGAAGAGTGCAGAGTGACACGAAGAGTGCAGAGTGACACAAAGAGGGCAGTGACATGAAGAGTGCAGAGTGACACGAAGAGTGCAGAGTGACACGAAGAGTGCAGAGTGACACAAAGAGTGCAGTGACATGAAGAGTGCAGAGTGTCATGAAGAGTGCAGAGTGACATGAAGAGTGCAGAGTGACACAAAGAGTGCAGTGACATGAAGAGTGCAGAGTGACATGAAGAGTGCAGAGTGTCATGAAGAGTGCAGTGTCATGAAGAGTGCAGAGTGACATGAAGATTGCAGAGTGTCATGAAGAGTGCAGAGTGACACGAAGAGTGCACAGTGACATGAAGAGTGCAGAGTGACACAAAGAGTGCAGTGACATGAAGAGTGCAGAGTGTCATGAAGAGTGCAGAGTGACATGAAGAGTGCAGAGTGACACAAAGAGTGCAGTGACATGAAGAGTGCAGAGTGACATGAAGAGTGCAGAGTGTCATGAAGAGTGCAGAGTGACATGAAGAGTGCAGAGTGACACAAAGAGTGCAGTGACATGAAGAGTGCAGAGTGACATGAAGAGTGCAGACTGTCATGAAGAGTGCAGAGTGTCATGGAGAGTGCAGAGTGACATGAAGAGTGCAGAGTGACATGAAGAGTGCAGAGTGACACGAAGAGTGCAGAGTGACATGAAGAGTGCAGAGTGACATGAAGAGTGCAGAGTGACACGAAGAGTGCAGAGTGACACGAAGAGTGCAGAGTGACACGAAGAGTGCAGAGTGTCACGAAGAGTGCAGAGTGTCATGAAGAGTGCAGAGTGACACGAAGAGTGCAGAGTGACACGAAGAGTGCAGAGTGACACAAAGAGTGCAGTGACACGAAGAGTGCAGAGTGACATGAAGAGTGCAGAATGACATGAAGAGTGCAGAGTGTCATGAAGAGTGCAGAGTGACATGAAGAGTGCAGAGTGACATGAAGAGTGCAGAGTGTCATGAAGAGTGCAGTGACATGAAGAGTGCAGAGTGACATGAAGAGTGCAGAATGACATGAAGAGTGCAGAGTGTCATGAAGAGTGCAGAGTGTCATGAAGAGTGCAGTGACATGAAGAGTGCAGAGTGACACAAAGAGTGCAGTGACATGAAGAGTGCAGAGTGACACGAAGAGTGCAGAGTGTCACGAAGAGTGCAGAGTGACACGAAGAGTGCAGAGTGTCACGAAGAGTGCAGAGTGTCATGAAGAGTGCAGAGTGACACGAAGAGTGCAGAGTGACACGAAGAGTGCAGAGTGACACGAAGAGTGCAGAGTGTCATGAAGAGTGCAGAGTGACATGAAGATTGCAGAGTGACACGAAGAGTGCAGTGACATGAAGAGTGCAGAGTGACATGAAGAGTGCAGAGTGTCATGAAGAGTGCAGAGTGACATGAAGAGTGCAGAGTCACACAAAGAGTGCAGTGACATGAAGAGTGCAGAGTGACACGAAGAGTGCAGTTTCATGAAGAGTGCAGAGTGATACGAAGGGTGCAGAGTGACACGAAGAGTGCAGAGTGTCATGAAGAGTGCAGAGTGACATGAAGAGTGCAGAGTGTCATGAAGAGTGCAGAGTGTCATGAAGAGTGCAGAGTGACACGAAGAGTGCAGACTGACATGAAGAGTGCAGAGTGTCATGAAGAGTGCAGAGTGTCATGAAGAGTGCAGAGTGACACGACGAGTGCAAAGTGACACAAAGAGTGCAGTGACATGAAGAGTGCAGAGTGTCATGAAGAGTGCAGAGTGTCATGAAGAGTGCAGAGTGTCATGAAGAGTGCAGAGTGACATGAAGAGTGCAGAGTGACACGAAGAGTGCAGAGTGACATGAAGAGTGCAGAGTGACATGAAGAGTGCAGAGTGACACAAAGAGGGCAGTGACATGAAGAGTGCAGAGTGACACGAAGACTGCAGAGTGTCATGAAGAGTGCAGAGTGACATGAAGAGTGCAGAGTGACATGAAGAGTGCAGAGTGACATGAAGAGTGCAGAGTGTCATGAAGAGTGCAGAGTGACATGAAGAGTGCAGAGTGACATGAAGAGTGCAGAGTGACACGAAGAGTGCAGAGTGTCTTGAAGAGTGCAGAGTGACACGAAGAGTGCAGAGTGACACAAAGAGGGCAGTGACATGAAGAGTGCAGAGTGACACGAAGAGTGCAGAGTGACACGAAGAGTGCAGAGTGACACAAAGAGTGCAGTGACATGAAGAGTGCAGAGTGTCATGAAGAGTGCAGAGTGACATGAAGAGTGCAGAGTGACACAAAGAGTGCAGTGACATGAAGAGTGCAGAGTGACATGAAGAGTGCAGAGTGTCATGAAGAGTGCAGTGTCATGAAGAGTGCAGAGTGACATGAAGATTGCAGAGTGTCATGAAGAGTGCAGAGTGACACGAAGAGTGCACAGTGACATGAAGAGTGCAGAGTGACACAAAGAGTGCAGTGACATGAAGAGTGCAGAGTGTCATGAAGAGTGCAGAGTGACATGAAGAGTGCAGAGTGACACAAAGAGTGCAGTGACATGAAGAGTGCAGAGTGACATGAAGAGTGCAGAGTGTCATGAAGAGTGCAGAGTGACATGAAGAGTGCAGAGTGACACAAAGAGTGCAGTGACATGAAGAGTGCAGAGTGACATGAAGAGTGCAGAGTGTCATGAAGAGTGCAGACTGTCATGAAGAGTGCAGAGTGTCATGGAGAGTGCAGAGTGACATGAAGAGTGCAGAGTGACATGAAGAGTGCAGAGTGACACGAAGAGTGCAGAGTGACATGAAGAGTGCAGAGTGACATGAAGAGTGCAGAGTGACACGGAGAGTGCAGAGTGACACGAAGAGTGCAGAGTGACACGAAGAGTGCAGAGTGTCACGAAGAGTGCAGAGTGTCATGAAGAGTGCAGAGTGACATGAAGAGTGCAGAGTGACACAAAGAGTGCAGTGACACGAAGAGTGCAGAGTGTCATGAAGAGTGCAGAGTGTCATGAAGAGTGCAGAGTGACATGAAGAGTGCAGAGTGACATGAAGAGCGCAGAGCGACATGAAGAGTGCAGAGTCACATGAAGAGTGCAGAGTGTCATGAAGAGTGCAGAGTGTCATGAAGAGTGCAGAGTGTCATGAAGAGTGCAGAGTGACATGAAGAGTGCAGAGTGACATGAAGAGTGCAGAGTGTCATGAAGAGTGCAGAGTGACATGAAGAGTGCAGAGTGACACGAAGAGTGCAGAGTGACATGAAGAGTGCAGAGTGACATGAAGAGTGCACAGTGACATGAAGAGTGCAGAGTGACACAAAGAGTGCAGTGACATGAAGAGTGCAGAGTGTCATGAAGAGTGCAGAGTGACATGAAGAGTGCAGAGTGTCATGAAGAGTGCAGAGTGACACGAAGAGTGCAGAGTTTCATGAAGAGTGCAGAGTGACATGAAGAGTGCAGAGTGACATGAAGAGTGCAGAGTGACATGAAGAGTGCAGAGTGACACGAAGAGTGCAGAGTGACATGAAGAGTGCAGAGTGTCATGAAGAGTGCAGGTGACATGAAGAGTGCAGAGTGTCATGAAGAGTGCAGAGTGTCATGAAGAGTGCAGTGACATGAAGAGTGCAGAGTGACATGAAGAGTGCAGTGACATGAAGAGTGCAGAGTGACACGAAGAGTGCAGAGTGTCATGAAGAGTGCAGAGTGACACGGAGAGTGCAGAGTGACACGAAGAGTGCAGAGTGACACAAAGAGTGCAGTGACACGAAGAGTGCAGAGTGACATGAAGAGTGCAGAATGACATGAAGAGTGCAGAGTGTCATGAAGAGTGCAGAGTGACATGAAGAGTGCAGAGTGACATGAAGAGTGCAGAGTGTCATGAAGAGTGCAGTGACATGAAGAGTGCAGAGTGACATGAAGAGTGCAGAATGACATGAAGAGTGCAGAGTGTCATGAAGAGTGCAGAGTGTCATGAAGAGTGCAGTGACATGAAGAGTGCAGAGTGACACAAAGAGTGCAGTGACATGAAGAGTGCAGAGTGACACGAAGAGTGCAGAGTGTCACGAAGAGTGCAGAGTGACACGAAGAGTGCAGAGTGTCACGAAGAGTGCAGAGTGTCATGAAGAGTGCAGAGTGACACGAAGAGTGCAGAGTGACACGAAGAGTGCAGAGTGACACGAAGAGTGCAGAGTGTCATGAAGAGTGCAGAGTGACATGAAGATTGCAGAGTGACACGAAGAGTGCAGTGACATGAAGAGTGCAGAGTGACATGAAGAGTGCAGAGTGTCATGAAGAGTGCAGAGTGACATGAAGAGTGCAGAGTCACACAAAGAGTGCAGTGACATGAAGAGTGCAGAGTGACACGAAGAGTGCAGTTTCATGAAGAGTGCAGAGTGATACGAAGGGTGCAGAGTGACACGAAGAGTGCAGAGTGTCATGAAGAGTGCAGAGTGACATGAAGAGTGCAGAGTGTCATGAAGAGTGCAGAGTGTCATGAAGAGTGCAGAGTGACACGAAGAGTGCAGACTGACATGAAGAGTGCAGAGTGTCATGAAGAGTGCAGAGTGTCATGAAGAGTGCAGAGTGACACGACGAGTGCAAAGTGACACAAAGAGTGCAGTGACATGAAGAGTGCAGAGTGTCATGAAGAGTGCAGAGTGTCATGAAGAGTGCAGAGTGTCATGAAGAGTGCAGAGTGACATGAAGAGTGCAGAGTGACACGAAGAGTGCAGAGTGACATGAAGAGTGCAGAGTGACATGAAGAGTGCAGAGTGACACAAAGAGGGCAGTGACATGAAGAGTGCAGAGTGACACGAAGACTGCAGAGTGTCATGAAGAGTGCAGAGTGACATGAAGAGTGCAGAATGACATGAAGAGTGCAGAGTGACATGAAGAGTGCAGAGTGACATGAAGAGTGCAGAGTGTCATGAAGAGTGCAGAGTGACATGAAGAGTGCAGAGTGACATGAAGAGTGCAGAGTGACACGAAGAGTGCAGAGTGTCTTGAAGAGTGCAGAGTGACACGAAGAGTGCAGAGTGACACAAAGAGGGCAGTGACATGAAGAGTGCAGAGTGACACGAAGAGTGCAGAGTGACACGAAGAGTGCAGAGTGACACAAAGAGTGCAGTGACATGAAGAGTGCAGAGTGTCATGAAGAGTGCAGAGTGACATGAAGAGTGCAGAGTGACACAAAGAGTGCAGTGACATGAAGAGTGCAGAGTGACATGAAGAGTGCAGAGTGTCATGAAGAGTGCAGTGTCATGAAGAGTGCAGAGTGACATGAAGATTGCAGAGTGTCATGAAGAGTGCAGAGTGACACGAAGAGTGCACAGTGACATGAAGAGTGCAGAGTGACACAAAGAGTGCAGTGACATGAAGAGTGCAGAGTGTCATGAAGAGTGCAGAGTGACATGAAGAGTGCAGAGTGACACAAAGAGTGCAGTGACATGAAGAGTGCAGAGTGACATGAAGAGTGCAGAGTGTCATGAAGAGTGCAGAGTGACATGAAGAGTGCAGAGTGACACAAAGAGTGCAGTGACATGAAGAGTGCAGAGTGACATGAAGAGTGCAGAGTGTCATGAAGAGTGCAGACTGTCATGAAGAGTGCAGAGTGTCATGGAGAGTGCAGAGTGACATGAAGAGTGCAGAGTGACATGAAGAGTGCAGAGTGACACGAAGAGTGCAGAGTGACATGAAGAGTGCAGAGTGACATGAAGAGTGCAGAGTGACACGGAGAGTGCAGAGTGACACGAAGAGTGCAGAGTGACACGAAGAGTGCAGAGTGTCACGAAGAGTGCAGAGTGTCACGAAGAGTGCAGAGTGACATGAAGAGTGCAGAGTGACACAAAGAGTGCAGTGACACGAAGAGTGCAGAGTGTCATGAAGAGTGCAGAGTGTCATGAAGAGTGCAGAGTGACATGAAGAGTGCAGAGTGACATGAAGAGCGCAGAGCGACATGAAGAGTGCAGAGTGACATGAAGAGTGCAGAGTGTCATGAAGAGTGCAGAGTGTCATGAAGAGTGCAGAGTGTCATGAAGAGTGCAGAGTGACATGAAGAGTGCAGAGTGACATGAAGAGTGCAGAGTGTCATGAAGAGTGCAGAGTGACATGAAGAGTGCAGAGTGACACGAAGAGTGCAGAGTGACATGAAGAGTGCAGAGTGACACGAAGAGTGCAGAGTGACATGAAGAGTGCAGAGTGTCATGAAGAGTGCAGAGTGTCATGAAGAGTGCAGAGTGACACAAAGAGGGCAGTGACATGAAGAGTGCAGAGTGACACGAAGAGTGCAGAGTGACATGAAGAGTGCAGAGTGTCATGAAGAGTGCAGAGTTTCATGAAGAGTGCAGAGTGACACAAAGAGGGCAGTGACATGAAGAGTGCAGAGTGACACGAAGAGTGCAGAGTGACACGAAGAGTGCAGAGTGACACGAAGAGTGCAGAGTGTCATGAAGAGTGCAGAGTGACATGAAGAGTGCAGAGTGACATGAAGAGTGCAGAGTGTCATGAAGAGTGCAGAGTGACATAAAGAGTGCAGAGTGAAACAAAGAGTGCAGAGTGACATGAAGAGTGCAGAGTGACACAAAGAGGGCAGTGACATGAAGAGTGCAGAGTGACACGAAGAGTGCAGAGTGTCATGAAGAGTGCAGAGTGACATGAAGAGTGTAGAGTGACATGAAGAGTGCAGAGTGACATGAAGAGTGCAGAGTGACATGAAGAGTGCAGAGTGACATGAAGAGTGCAGAGTGACATGAAGAGTGCAGACTGACACGAAGAGTGCAGAGTGTCATGAAGAGTGCAGATTGTCATGAAGAGTGCAGAGTGACACAAAGAGGGCAGTGACATGAAGAGTGCAGAGTGACACGAAGAGTGCAGAGTGTCACGAAGAGTGCAGAGTGTCATGAAGAGTGCAGAGTGACACGAAGAGTGCAGACTGACATGAAGAGTGCAGAGTGTCATGAAGAGTGCAGAGTGTCATGAAGAGTGCAGAGTGACACGAAGAGTGCAGACTGACATGAAGAGTGCAGAGTGTCATGAAGAGTGCAGAGTGTCATGAAGAGTGCAGAGTGTCATGAAGAATGCAGAGTGACATGAAGAGTGCAGAGTGACATGAAGAGTGCAGAGTGACACGACGAGTGCAAAGTGACACGACGAGTGCAGTGACATGAAGAGTGCAGAGTGTCATGAAGAGTGCAGAGTGTCATGAAGAGTGCAGAGTGTCATGAAGAGTGCAGAGTGACATGAAGAGTGCAGAGTGACACGAAGAGTGCAGAGTGACATGAAGAGTGCAGAGTGACATGAAGAGTGCAGAGTGACACAAAGAGGGCAGTGACATGAAGAGTGCAGAGTGACACGAAGACTGCAGAGTGACATGAAGAGTGCAGAATGACATGAAGAGTGCAGAGTGACATGAAGAGTGCAGAGTGACATGAAGAGTGCAGAGTCACACAAAGAGTGCAGAGTGACATGAAGAGTGCAGAGTGACACGAAGAGTGCAGAGTGACACAAAGAGGGCAGAGTGACACAAAGAGTGCAGTGACATGAAGAGTGCAGAGTGTCATGAAGAGTGCAGAGTGACATGAAGAGTGCACAGTGACATGAAGAGTGCAGAGTGACACAAAGAGTGCAGTGACATGAAGAGTGCAGAGTGTCATGAAGAGTGCAGAGTGACATGAAGAGTGCAGAGTGACATGAAGAGTGCACAGTGACATGAAGAGTGCAGAGTGACACAAAGAGTGCAGTGACATGAAGAGTGCAGAGTGTCATGAAGAGTGCAGAGTGACATGAAGAGTGCAGAGTGTCATGAAGAGTGCAGAGTGACACGAAGAGTGCAGAGTTTCATGAAGAGTGCAGAGTGACATGAAGAGTGCAGAGTGACATGAAGAGTGCAGAGTGACATGAAGAGTGCAGAGTGACACGAAGAGTGCAGAGTGACATGAAGAGTGCAGAGTGTCATGAAGAGTTCAGAGTGACACGAAGAGTGCAGAGTGACATGAAGAGTGCAGAGTGACATGAAGAGTGCAGAGTGTGATGAAGAGTGCAGAGTGACATGAAGAGTGCAGAGTGACACGAAGAGAGCAGAGTGACATGAAGAGTGCAGAGTGACATGAAGTGTGCAGAGTGACACGAAGAGTGCAGAGTGACACGAAGAGTGCAGACTGTCATGAAGAGTGCAGAGTGACATGAAGAGTGCAGAGTGACATTTAGAGTGCAGAGTGACACGAAGAGTGCAGAGTTTCATGAAGAGTGCAGAGTGACATGAAGAGTGCAGAGTGACATGAAGAGTGCAGAGTGTGATGAAGAGTGCAGAGTGACACGACGAGTGCAGAGTGACATGAAGAGTGCAGAGTGACATGAAGAGTGCAGAGTGACACGAAGAGTGCAGAGTGACACGAAGAGTGCAGACTGACATGAAGAGTGCAGACTGTCATGAAGAGTGCAGAGTGTCATGGAGAGTGCAGAGTGACATGAAGAGTGCAGAGTGATATGAAGAGTGCAGAGTGACACGAAGAGTGCAGAGTGACATGAAGAGTGCAGAGTGACATGAAGAGTGCAGATTGACACGAAGAGTGCAGAGTGACACGAAGAGTGCAGAGTGACACGAAGAGTGCAGAGTGTCACGAAGAGTGCAGAGTGACATGAAGAGTGCAGAGTGACACGAAGAGTGCAGAGTGTCATGAAGAGTGCAGAGTGACACGAAGAGTGCAGAGTGACACGAAGAGTGCAGAGTGTCATGAAGAGAGCAGAGTGACATGAAGAGTGCAGAGTGACACGAAGAGTGCAGAGTGTCATGAAGAGTGCAGAGTGACACGAAGAGTGCAGAGTGACACAAAGAGTGCAGTGACATGAAGAGTGCAGAGTGACATGAAGAGTGCAGAGTGTCATGAAGAGTGCAGAGTGTCATGAAGAGTGCAGAGTGACATGAAGATTGCAGAGTGTCATGAAGAGTGCAGAGTGACACGAAGAGTGCACAGTGACATGAAGAGTGCAGAGTGACACAAAGAGTGCAGAGTGACACGAAGAGTGCAGAGTGTCATGAAGAGTGCAGAGTGACATGAAGAGTGGAGAGTGACACAAAGAGTGCAGTGACATGAAGAGTGCAGAGTGACATGAAGAGTGCAGAGTGACATGAAGAGTGCAGAGTGACACGAAGAGTGCAGAGTGTCATGAAGAGTGCAGAGTGACATGAAGAGTGCAGAGTGTCATGAAGAGTGCAGAGTGTCATGAAGAGTGCAGAGTGACATGAAGAGTGCAGAGTGACACGAAGAGTGCAGTGACATGAAGAGTGCAGAGTGTCATGAAGAGTGCAGAGTGTCATGAAGAGTGCAGAGTGACACGAAGAGTGCAGAGTGTCATGAAGAGTGCAGAGTGACACGAAGAGTGCAGACTGACATGAAGAGTGCAGAGTGTCATGAAGAGTGCAGAGTGACATGAAGAGTGCAGAGTGACATGAAGAGTGCAGAGTGACATGAAGAGTGCAGAGTGACACAAAGAGTGCAGTGACACGAAGAGTGCAGAGTGTCATGAAGAGTGCAGAGTGACATGAAGAGTGCAGAGTGACATGAAGAGTGCAGAGCGACATGAAGAGTGCAGAGTGACATGAAGAGTGCAGAGTGTCATGAAGAGTGCAGAGTGTCATGAAGAGTGCAGAGTGTCATGAAGAGTGCAGAGTGACATGAAGAGTGCAGAGTGTCATGAAGAGTGCAGAGTGTCATGAAGAGTGCAGAGTGTCATGAAGAGTGCAGAGTGACATGAAGAGTGCAGAGTGACACGAAGAGTGCAGACTGACATGAAGAGTGCAGAGTGTCATGAAGAGTGCAGAGTGTCATGAAGAGTGCAGAGTGACACAAAGAGGGCAGTGACATGAAGAGTGCAGAGTGTCATGAAGAGTGCAGTGACATGAAGAGTGCAGGTGACATGAAGAGTGCAGAGTGTCATGAAGAGTGCAGAGTGTCATGAAGAGTGCAGTGACATGAAGAGTGCAGAGTGACATTTAGAGTGCAGAGTGACACGAAGAGTGCAGAGTTTCATGAAGAGTGCAGAGTGACATGAAGAGTGCAGAGTGACATGAAGAGTGCAGAGTGACATTTAGAGTGCAGAGTGACACGAAGAGTGCAGAGTTTCATGAAGAGTGCAGAGTGACATGAAGAGTGCAGAGTGACATGAAGAGTGCAGAGTGTCATGGAGAGTGCAGAGTGACATGAAGAGTGCAGAGTGATATGAAGAGTGCAGAGTGACACGAAGAGTGCAGAGTGACATGAAGAGTGCAGAGTGACATGAAGAGTGCAGAGTGTCATGAAGAGTGCAGAGTCACACAAAGAGTGCAGAGTGACATGAAGAGTGCAGAGTGACACGAAGAGTGCAGAGTGACACAAAGAGGGCAGCGACATGAAGAGTGCAGAGTGACACGAAGAGTGCAGAGTGACACGAAGAGTGCAGAGTGACACAAAGAGTGCAGTGACATGAAGAGTGCAGAGTGTCATGAAGAGTGCAGAGTGACATGAAGAGTGCAGAGTGACACGAAGAGTGCAGTGACATGAAGAGTGCAGAGTGACATGAAGAGTGCAGAGTGACATGAAGAGTGCACAGTGACATGAAGAGTGCAGAGTGACACAAAGAGTGCAGTGACATGAAGAGTGCAGAGTGTCATGAAGAGTGCAGAGTGACATGAAGAGTGCAGAGTGTCATGAAGAGTGCAGAGTGTCATGAAGAGTGCAGAGTGACATGAAGAGTGCAGAGTGACATGAAGAGTGCAGAGTGACATGAAGAGTGCAGAGTGACATTAAGAGTTCAGAGTGACACGAAGAGTGCAGAGTTTCATGAAGAGTGCAGAGTGACATGAAGAGTGCAGAGTGACACGAAGAGTGCAGAGTGACATGAAGAGTGCAGAGTGACATGAAGAGTGCAGAGTGACACGAAGAGTGCAGAGTGACACGAAGAGTGCAGACTGTCATGAAGAGTGCAGAGTGACATGAAGAGTGCAGAGTGACATTTAGAGTGCAGAGTGACACGAAGAGTGCAGAGTTTCATGAAGAGTGCAGAGTGACATGAAGAGTGCAGAGTGACATGAAGAGTGCAGAGTGTCATGGAGAGTGCAGAGTGACATGAAGAGTGCAGAGTGATATGAAGAGTGCAGAGTGACACGAAGAGTGCAGAGTGACATGAAGAGTGCAGAGTGACATGAAGAGTGCAGAGTGACACGAAGAGTGCAGAGTGACACGAAGAGTGCAGAGTGACACGAAGAGTGCAGAGTGACACGAAGAGTGCAGAGTGACACGAAGAGTGCAGAGTGTCATGAAGAGTGCAGAGTGACATGAAGAGTGCAGAGTGACACGAAGAGTGCAGAGTGTCATGAAGAGTGCAGAGTGACACGAAGAGTGCAGAGTGACACGAAGAGTGCAGAGTGTCATGAAGAGAGCAGAGTGACACGAAGAGTGCAGAGTGACATGAAGAGTGCAGAGTGACATGAAGAGTGCAGTGACATGAAGAGTGCAGAGTGACATGAAGAGTGCAGTGACATGAAGAGTGCAGAGTGACACGAAGAGTGCAGAGTGTCAGGAAGAGTGCAGAGTGACATGAAGAGTGCAGAGTGACATGAAGAGTGCAGAGTGACATGAAGAGTGCAGAGTGTCATGAAGAGTGCAGAGTGACATGAAGAGTGCAGAGTGACACGAAGAGTGCAGAGTGACACGATGAGTGCAGAGTGACACGAAGAGTGCAGAGTGACACGAAGAGTGCAGAGTGTCATGAAGAGTGCAGAGTGACATGAAGAGTGCAGAGTGACATGAAGAGTGCAGAGTGTCATGAAGAGTGCAGAGTGACACGAAGAGTGCAGAGTGACACGAAGAGTGCAGAGTGACACGAAGAGTGCAGAGTGACATGAAGAGTGCAGAGTGTCATGAAGAGTGCAGAGCGACACGAAGAGTGCAGAGTGACACGAAGAGTGCACAGTGACACGAAGAGTGCAGAGTGACACGAAGAGTGCAGAGTGACACGAAGAGTGCAGAGTGACACGAAGAGTGCAGAGTGTCATGAAGAGTGCAGAGTGACATGAAGAGTGCAGAGTGTCATGAAGAGTGCAGAGTGACACGAAGAGTGCAGAGTGACACGAAGAGTGCAGAGTGTCATGAAGAGTGTAGAGTGTCATGAAGAGTGCAGAGTGTCATGAAGAGTGACATGAAGAGTGACGAGTGTCATGAAGAGTGCAGAGTGACACAAAGAGTGCAGTGACATGAAGAGTGCAGAGTGACACAAAGAGTGCAGTGACATGAAGAGTGCAGAGTTACACGAAGAGTGCAGAGTGTCATGAAGAGTGCAGAGTGTCATGAAGAGTGCAGAGTGACACGAAGAGTGCAGAGTGACACGAAGAGTGCAGAGTGACACGAAGAGTGCAGAGTGACACGAAGAGTGCAGAGTGACACGAAGAGTGCAGAGTGACATGAAGAGTGCAGAGTGACACGAAGAGTGCAGAGTGACATGAAGATTGCAGAGTGACACGAAGAGTGCAGTGACATGAAGAGTGCAGAGTGACACGAAGAGTGCAGAGTGACACGAAGAGTGCAGAGTGACATGAAGAGTGCAGAGTATCATGAAGAGTGCAGAGTGACATGAAGAGTGCAGAGTGTCATAAAGAGTGCAGAGTGACACGAAGAGTGCAGTGACATGAAGAGTGCAGAGTGACATGAAGAGTGCAGAGTGTCATGAAGAGTGCAGAGTGACACGAAGAGTGCAGAGTGACACGAAGAGTGCAGAGTGACATGAAGAGTGCAGAGTATCATGAAGAGTGCAGAGTGACATGAAGAGTGCAGAGTGTCATAAAGAGTGCAGAGTGACACGAAGAGTGCAGTGACATGAAGAGTGCAGAGTGACATGAAGAGTGCAGAGTGTCATGAAGAGTGCAGAGTGACACGAAGAGTGCAGAGTGTCATGAAGAGTGCAGAGTGACATGAAGAGTGCAGAGTGTCATGAAGAGTGCAGAGTGTCATGAAGAGTGCAGAGTGACACAAAGAGTGCAGAGTGACACGAAGAGTGCAGAGTGACACGAAGAGTGCAGAGTGACACGAAGAGTGCAGAGTAACACGAAGAGTGCAGAGTGACAGGAAGAGTGCAGAGTGACATGAAGAGTGCAGTGATATGAAGAGTGCAGAGTGACACGAAGAGTGCAGAGTGACACGAAGAGTGCAGAGTGTCATGAAGAGTGTAGAGTGTCATGAAGAGTGCAGAGTGTCATGAAGAGTGACATGAAGAGTGACGAGTGTCATGAAGAGTGCAGAGTGTGATGAAGAGTGCAGAGTGTCATGAAGAGTGCAGAGTGACACGAAGAGTGCAGAGTGTCATGAAGAGTGCAGAGTATCATGAAGAGTTCAGAGTGTCATGAAGAGTGCAGAGTGACACGGAGAGTGCAGAGTGACACGAAGAGTGCAGAGTGACACGAAGAGTGCAGAGTGACACGAAGAGTGCAGAGTGTCATGAAGAGTGCAGAGTGACACGAAGAGTGCAGAGTGACATGAAGAGTGCAGAATGACATGAAGAGTGCAGAGTGTCATGAAGAGTGCAGAGTGACATGAAGAGTGCAGAGTGACATGAAGAGTGCAGAGTGTCATGAAGAGTGCAGTGACATGAAGAGTGCAGGTGACATGAAGAGTGCAGAGTGTCATGAAGAGTGCAGAGTGTCATGAAGAGTGCAGTGACATGAAGAGTGCAGAGTGACACGAAGAGTGCAGAGTGTCATGAAGAGTGCAGAGTGACACGAAGAGTGCAGAGTGACACGAAGAGTGCAGAGTGACACAAAGAGTGCAGTGACACGAAGAGTGCAGAGTGACATGAAGAGTGCAGAATGACATGAAGAGTGCAGAGTGACATGAAGAGTGCAGAGTGTCATGAAGAGTGCAGTGACATGAAGAGTGCAGAGTGACATGAAGAGTGCAGAATGACATGAAGAGTGCAGAGTGTCATGAAGAGTGCAGTGACATGAAGAGTGCAGAGTGACACAAAGAGTGCAGTGACATGAAGAGTGCAGAGTGACACGAAGAGTGCAGAGTGTCACGAAGAGTGCAGAGTGACACGAAGAGTGCAGAGTGTCATGAAGAGTGCAGAGTGTCATGAAGAGTGCAGAGTAACACGAAGAGTGCAGAGTGACACGAAGAGTGCAGAGTGACACGAAGAGTGCAGAGTGACATGAAGAGTGCAGAGTGACACGAAGAGTGCAGAGTGACATGAAGATTGCAGAGTGACACGAAGAGTGCAGTGACATGAAGAGTGCAGAGTGACATGAAGAATGCAGAGTGTCATGAAGAGTGCAGAGTGACATGAAGAGTGCAGAGTGACACGAAGAGTGCAGAGTGACACGAAGAGTGCAGAGTGTCATGAAGAGTGCAGAGTGACATGAAGAGTGCAGAGTGTCATGAAGAGTGCAGAGTGTCATGAAGAGTGCAGAGTGTCATGAAGAGTGCAGAGTGACACGAAGAGTGCAGACTGACATGAAGAGTGCAGAGTGTCATGAAGAGTGCAGAGTGACATGAAGAGTGCAGAGTGACACGAAGAGTGCAGACTGACATGAAGAGTGCAGAGTGTCATGAAGAGTGCAGAGTGTCATGAAGAGTGCAGAGTGTCATGAAGAATGCAGAGTGTCATGAAGAGTGCAGAGTGACATGAAGAGTGCAGAGTGACACGAAGAGTGCAGAGTGACATGAAGAGTGCAGAGTGACATGAAGAGTGCAGAGTGACACAAAGAGGGCAGTGACATGAAGAGTGCAGAGTGACACGAAGAGTGCAGAATGACATGAAGAGTGCAGAGTGACATGAAGAGTGCAGAGTGACATGAAGAGTGCAGAGTGTCATGAAGAGTGCAGAGTGACATGAAGAGTGCAGAGTGACATGAAGAGTGCAGAGTGACACGAAGAGTGCAGAGTGTCATGAAGAGTGCAGAGTGACATGAAGAGTGCAGAGTGACACGAAGAGTGCAGAGTGACACAAAGAGGGCAGTGACATGAAGAGTGCAGAGTGACACGAAGAGTGCAGAGTGACACAAAGAGTGCAGTGACATGAAGAGTGCAGAGTGTCATGAAGAGTGCAGAGTGTCATGAAGAGTGCAGAGTGACATGAAGATTGCAGAGTGTCATGAAGAGTGCAGAGTGACACGAAGAGTGCACAGTGACATGAAGAGTGCAGAGTGACACAAAGAGTGCAGTGACATGAAGAGTGCAGAGTGTCATGAAGAGTGCAGAGTGACATGAAGAGTGCAGAGTGACACAAAGAGTGCAGTGACAATAAGAGTGCAGAGTGTCATGAAGAGTGCAGAGTGACATGAAGAGTGCAGAGTTTCATGAAGAGTGCAGAGTGACACAAAGAGTGCAGTGACAATAAGAGTGCAGAGTGTCATGAAGAGTGCAGAGTGACACAAAGAGTGCAGTGTCATGAAGAGTGCAGAGTGACATGAAGAGTGCAGAGTGACATGAAGAGTGCAGACTGTCATGAAGAGTGCAGAGTGTCATGGAGAGTGCAGAGTGACATGAAGAGTGCAGAGTGACATGAAGAGTGCAGAGTGACACGAAGAGTGCAGAGTGACATGAAGAGTGCAGAGTGACATGAAGAGTGCAGAGTGACACGAAGAGTGCAGAGTGACACGAAGAGTGCAGACTGTCATGAAGAGTGCAGAGTGTCATGAAGAGTGCAGAGTGACATGAAGAGTGCAGAGTGACATGAAGAGTGCAGAGTGTCATGAAGAGTGCAGAGTGTCATGAAGAGTGCAGAGTGTCATGAAGAGTGCAGAGTGACATGAAGAGTGCAGAGTGACATGAAGAGTGCAGAGTGTCATGAAGAGTGCAGAGTGTCATGAAGAGTGCAGAGTGACATGAAGAGTGCAGAGTGACACGAAGAGTGCAGAGTGACATGAAGAGTGCAGAGTGACACGAAGAGTGCAGAGTGACATGAAGAGTGCAGAGTGTCATGAAGAGTGCAGAGTGTCATGAAGAGTGCAGAGTGACACAAAGAGGGCAGTGACATGAAGAGTGCAGAGTGACACGAAGAGTGCAGAGTGACATGAAGAGTGCAGAGTGTCATGAAGAGTGCAGAGTTTCATGAAGAGTGCAGAGTGACATGAAGAGTGCAGAGTGTCATGAAGAGTGCAGAGTGACATGAAGAGTGCAGAGTGACATGAAGAGTGCAGAGTGACATGAAGAGTGCAGAGTGACATGAAGAGTGCAGAGTGTCAAGAAGAGTGCAGAGTCACACAAAGAGTGCAGACTGACATGAAGAGTGCAGAGTGACACGAAGAGTGCAGAGTGTCATGAAGAGTGCAGAGTGTCATGAAGAGTGCAGAGTGACATGAAGAGTGCAGAGTGACACGAAGAGTGCAGAGTGTCATGAAGAGTGCAGAGTGTCATGAAGAGTGCAGAGTGACACAAAGAGGGCAGTGACATGAAGAGTGCAGAGTGACACGAAGAGTGCAGAGTGTCATGAAGAGTGCAGAGTGACATGAAGAGTGCAGAGTGACATGAAGAGTGCAGAGTGTCATGAAGAGTGCAGAGTGTCATGAAGAGTGCAGAGTGACATGAAGAGTGCAGAGTGACACGAAGAGTGCAGAGTGACATGAAGAGTGCAGAGTGACACAAAGAGTGCAGTGACATGAAGAGTGCAGAGTGTCATGAAGAGTGCAGAGTGTCATGAAGAGTGCAGAGTGTCATGAAGAGTGCAGAGTGTCATGAAGAGTGCAGAGTGACACGAAGAGTGCAGACTGACATGAAGAGTGCAGAGTGTCATGAAGAGTGCAGAGTGTCATGAAGAGTGCAGAGTGTCATGAAGAATGCAGAGTGTCATGAAGAGTGCAGAGTGACACAAAGAGGGCAGTGACATGAAGAGTGCAGAGTGACACGAAGACTGCAGAGTGTCATGAAGAGTGCAGAGTGACATGAAGAGTGCAGAGTGACATGAAGAGTGCAGAGTGACACGAAGAGTGCAGAGTGTCATGGAGAGTGCAGAGTGACATGAAGAGTGCAGAGTGACATGAAGAGTGCAGAGTGACATGAAGAGTGCAGAGTGACATGAAGAGTGTAGAGTGACATGAAGAGTGCAGAGTGTCATGAAGAGTGCAGTGACATGAAGAGTGCAGGTGACATGAAGAGTGCAGAGTGTCATGAAGAGTGCAGAGTGTCATGAAGAGTGCAGTGACATGAAGAGTGCAGAGTGACACGAAGAGTGCAGAGTGTCATGAAGAGTGCAGAGTGACACGAAGAGTGCAGAGTGACACGAAGAGTGCAGAGTGACACAAAGAGTGCAGTGACACGAAGAGTGCAGAGTGACATGAAGAGTGCAGAATGACATGAAGAGTGCAGAGTGACATGAAGAGTGCAGAGTGTCATGAAGAGTGCAGTGACATGAAGAGTGCAGAGTGACATGAAGAGTGCAGAATGACATGAAGAGTGCAGAGTGTCATGAAGAGTGCAGAGTGTCATGAAGAGTGCAGTGACATGAAGAGTGCAGAGTGACACAAAGAGTGCAGTGACATGAAGAGTGCAGAGTGACACGAAGAGTGCAGAGTGTCACGAAGAGTGCAGAGTGACACGAAGAGTGCAGAGTGTCATGAAGAGTGCAGAGTGTCATGAAGAGTGCAGAGTAACACGAAGAGTGCAGAGTGACACGAAGAGTGCAGAGTGACACGAAGAGTGCAGAGTGACACGAAGAGTGCAGAGTGACACGAAGAGTGCAGAGTGTCATGAAGAGTGCAGAGTGACACGAAGAGTGCAGAGTGACATGAAGAGTGCAGAATGACATGAAGAGTGCAGAGTGTCATGAAGAGTGCAGAGTGACACAAAGAGTGCAGAGTGTCATGAAGAGTGCAGAGTGACATGAAGAGTGCAGAGTGACACGAAGAGTGCAGAGTGTCATGAAGAGTGCAGAGTGACATGAAGAGTGCAGAGTGACATGAAGAGTGCAGAGTGTCATGAAGAGTGCAGTGACATGAAGAGTGCAGGTGACATGAAGAGTGCAGAGTGTCATGAAGAGTGCAGAGTGTCATGAAGAGTGCAGTGACATGAAGAGTGCAGAGTGACACGAAGAGTGCAGAGTGTCATGAAGAGTGCAGAGTGACACGAAGAGTGCAGAGTGACACGAAGAGTGCAGAGTGACACAAAGAGTGCAGTGACACGAAGAGTGCAGAGTGACATGAAGAGTGCAGAATGACATGAAGAGTGCAGAGTGACATGAAGAGTGCAGAGTGTCATGAAGAGTGCAGTGACATGAAGAGTGCAGAGTGACATGAAGAGTGCAGAATGACATGAAGAGTGCAGAGTGTCATGAAGAGTGCAGAGTGTCATGAAGAGTGCAGTGACATGAAGAGTGCAGAGTGACACAAAGAGTGCAGTGACATGAAGAGTGCAGAGTGACACGAAGAGTGCAGAGTGTCACGAAGAGTGCAGAGTGACACGAAGAGTGCAGAGTGTCATGAAGAGTGCAGAGTGTCATGAAGAGTGCAGAGTAACACAAAGAGTGCAGAGTGACACGAAGAGTGCAGAGTGACACGAAGAGTGCAGAGTGACATGAAGAGTGCAGAGTGACACGAAGAGTGCAGAGTGACATGAAGATTGCAGAGTGACACGAAGAGTGCAGTGACATGAAGAGTGCAGAGTGACATGAAGAATGCAGAGTGTCATGAAGAGTGCAGAGTGACATGAAGAGTGCAGAGTGACACGAAGAGTGCAGTTTCATGAAGAGTGCAGAGTGATACGAAGGGTGCAGAGTGACACGAAGAGTGCAGAGTGTCATGAAGAGTGCAGAGTGACATGAAGAGTGCAGAGTGTCATGAAGAGTGCAGAGTGTCATGAAGAGTGCAGAGTGTCATGAAGAGTGCAGAGTGACACGAAGAGTGCAGACTGACATGAAGAGTGCAGAGTGTCATGAAGAGTGCAGAGTGTCATGAAGAGTGCAGAGTGTCATGAAGAGTGCAGAGTGTCATGAAGAGTGCAGAGTGACATGAAGAGTGCAGAGTGACATGAAGAGTGCAGAGTGTCATGAAGAGTGCAGTGACATGAAGAGTGCAGGTGACATGAAGAGTGCAGAGTGTCATGAAGAGTGCAGAGTGTCATGAAGAGTGCAGTGACATGAAGAGTGCAGAGTGACACGAAGAGTGCAGAGTGACACGAAGAGTGCAGAGTGACATGAAGAGTGCAGAATGACATGAAGATTGCAGAGTGTCATGAAGAGTGCAGAGTGACATGAAGAGTGCAGAGTGACATGAAGAGTGCAGAGTGTCATGAAGAGTGCAGTGACATGAAGAGTGCAGGTGACATGAAGAGTGCAGAGTGTCATGAAGAGTGCAGAGTGTCATGAAGAGTGCAGTGACATGAAGAGTGCAGAGTGACACGAAGAGTGCAGAGTGTCATGAAGAGTGCAGAGTGACACGAAGAGTGCAGAGTGACACGAAGAGTGCAGAGTGACACAAAGAGTGCAGTGACACGAAGAGTGCAGAGTGACATGAAGAGTGCAGAATGACATGAAGAGTGCAGAGTGACATGAAGAGTGCAGAGTGTCATGAAGAGTGCAGTGACATGAAGAGTGCAGAGTGACATGAAGAGTGCAGAATGACATGAAGAGTGCAGAGTGTCATGAAGAGTGCAGAGTGTCATGAAGAGTGCAGTGACATGAAGAGTGCAGAGTGACACAAAGAGTGCAGTGACATGAAGAGTGCAGAGTGACACGAAGAGTGCAGAGTGTCACGAAGAGTGCAGAGTGACACGAAGAGTGCAGAGTGTCATGAAGAGTGCAGAGTGTCATGAAGAGTGCAGAGTAACACGAAGAGTGCAGAGTGACACGAAGAGTGCAGAGTGACACGAAGAGTGCAGAGTGACATGAAGAGTGCAGAGTGACACGAAGAGTGCAGAGTGACACGAAGAGTGCAGTTTCATGAAGAGTGCAGAGTGATACGAAGGGTGCAGAGTGACACGAAGAGTGCAGAGTGTCATGAAGAGTGCAGAGTGACATGAAGAGTGCAGAGTGACACGAAGAGTGCAGAGTGTCATGAAGAGTGCAGAGTGACATGAAGAGTGCAGAGTGACACGAAGAGTGCAGTTTCATGAAGAGTGCAGAGTGATACGAAGGGTGCAGAGTGACACGAAGAGTGCAGAGTGTCATGAAGAGTGCAGAGTGACATGAAGAGTGCAGAGTGTCATGAAGAGTGCAGAGTGTCATGAAGAGTGCAGAGTGTCATGAAGAGTGCAGAGTGACACGAAGAGTGCAGACTGACATGAAGAGTGCAGAGTGACACGAAGAGTGCAGAGTGACACGAAGAGTGCAGAGTGACACGAAGAGTGCAGAGTGTCATGAAGAGTGCAGAGTGACATGAAGAGTGCAGAGTGACATGAAGAGTGCAGAGTGACACGACGAGTGCAGAGTGACATGAAGAGTGCAGAGTGACATGAAGAGTGCAGAGTGACACGAAGAGTGCAGAGTGACACGAAGAGTGCAGAGTGACACGAAGAGTGCAGAGTGTCATGAAGAGTGCAGAGTGTCATGAAGAGTGCAGAGTGACATGAAGAGTGCAGAGTGACACGAAGAGTGCAGAGTGACACGAAGAGTGCAGAGTGACACGAAGAGTGCAGAGTGTCATGAAGAGTGCAGAGTGACATGAAGAGTGCAGAGTGACATGAAGAGTGCAGAGTGACACGACGAGTGCAGAGTGACATGAAGAGTGCAGAGTGACATGAAGAGTGCAGAGTGACACGAAGAGTGCAGAGTGACACGAAGAGTGCAGAGTGACACGAAGAGTGCAGAGTGTCATGAAGAGTGCAGAGTGTCATGAAGAGTGCAGAGTGTCATGAAGAGTGCAGAGTGTCATGAAGAGTGCAGAGTGACATGAAGAGTGCAGAGTGACATGAAGAGTGCAGAGCGACATGAAGAGTGCAGAGTGACATGAAGAGTGCAGAGTGTCATGAAGAGTGCAGAGTGTCATGAAGAGTGCAGAGTGACATGAAGAGTGCAGAGTGACATGAAGAGTGCAGAGTGACACGACGAGTGCAAAGTGACACAAAGAGTGCAGTGACATGAAGAGTGCGGAGTGACATGAAGAGTGCAGAGTGTCATGAAGAGTGCAGAGTGTCATGAAGAGTGCAGAGTGACATGAAGAGTGCAGAGTGACACGAAGAGTGCAGAGTGACATGAAGAGTGCAGAGTGACATGAAGAGTGCAGAGTGACACGAAGAGTGCAGAGTGACATGAAGAGTGCAGAGTGTCATGAAGAGTGCAGAGTGTCATGAAGAGTGCAGAGTGACACAAAGAGGGCAGTGACATGAAGAGTGCAGAGTGACACGAAGAGTGCAGAGTGTCATGAAGAGTGCAGAGTGACATGAAGAGTGCAGAGTGACATGAAGAGTGCAGAGTGACATGAAGAGTGCAGAGTGTCATGAAGAGTGCAGAGTGTCATGAAGAGTGCAGAGTGACATGAAGAGTGCAGAGTGACACGATGAGTGCAGAGTGACACGAAGAGTGCAGAGTGACACGAAGAGTGCAGAGTGTCATGAAGAGTGCAGAGTGACACGACGAGTGCAAAGTGACACAAAGAGTGCAGTGACATGAAGAGTGCGGAGTGACATGAAGAGTGCAGAGTGTCATGAAGAGTGCAGAGTGTCATGAAGAGTGCAGAGTGACATGAAGAGTGCAGAGTGACACGAAGAGTGCAGAGTGACATGAAGAGTGCAGAGTGACACGAAGAGTGCAGAGTGACATGAAGAGTGCAGAGTGTCATGAAGAGTGCAGAGTGTCATGAAGAGTGCAGAGTGACACAAAGAGGGCAGTGACATGAAGAGTGCAGAGTGACACGAAGAGTGCAGAGTGTCATGAAGAGTGCAGAGTGACATGAAGAGTGCAGAGTGACATGAAGAGTGCAGAGTGACATGAAGAGTGCAGAGTGTCATGAAGAGTGCAGAGTGTCATGAAGAGTGCAGAGTGACATGAAGAGTGCAGAGTGACACGATGAGTGCAGAGTGACACGAAGAGTGCAGAGTGACACGAAGAGTGCAGAGTGTCATGAAGAGTGCAGAGTGACATGAAGAGTGCAGAGTGACATGAAGAGTGCAGAGTGTCATGAAGAGTGCAGAGTGTCATGAAGAGTGCAGAGTGACATGAAGAGTGCAGAGTGACACGAAGAGTGCAGAGTGTCATGAAGAGTGCAGAGTGACATGAAGAGTGCAGAGTGACATGAAGAGTGCAGAGTGTCATGAAGAGTGCAGAGTGTCATGAAGAGTGCAGAGTGACATGAAGAGTGCAGAGTGACACGAAGAGTGCAGTGACATGAAGAGTGCAGAGTGTCATGAAGAGTGCAGAGTGTCATGAAGAGTGCAGAGTGTCATGAAGAGTGCAGAGTGTCATGAAGAGTGCAGAGTGACACGAAGAGTGCAGACTGACATGAAGAGTGCAGAGTGTCATGAAGAGTGCAGAGTGTCATGAAGAGTGCAGAGTGACACAAAGAGGGCAGTGACATGAAGAGTGCAGAGTGTCATGAAGAGTGCAGAGTGTCATGAAGAGTGCAGTGACATGAAGAGTGCAGAGTGACACAAAGAGTGCAGTGACATGAAGAGTGCAGAGTGACACGAAGAGTGCAGAGTGTCACGAAGAGTGCAGAGTGACACGAAGAGTGCAGAGTGTCATGAAGAGTGCAGAGTGTCATGAAGAGTGCAGAGTGACACGAAGAGTGCAGAGTGACACGAAGAGTGCAGAGTGACACGAAGAGTGCAGAGTGACATGAAGAGTGCAGAGTGACACGAAGAGTGCAGAGTGACATGAAGAGTGCAGAGTGACATGAAGAGTGCAGAGTCACACAAAGAGTGCAGTGACATGAAGAGTGCAGAGTGACACGAAGAGTGCAGTTTCATGAAGAGTGCAGAGTGATACGAAGGGTGCAGAGTGACACGAAGAGTGCAGAGTGTCATGAAGAGTGCAGAGTGACATGAAGAGTGCAGAGTGTCATGAAGAGTGCAGAGTGTCATGAAGAGTGCAGAGTGTCATGAAGAGTGCAGAGTGACACGAAGAGTGCAGACTGACATGAAGAGTGCAGAGTGTCATGAAGAATGCAGAGTGACATGAAGAGTGCAGAGTGACATGAAGAGTGCAGAGTGACACGACGAGTGCAAAGTGACACAAAGAGTGCAGTGACATGAAGAGTGCAGAGTGTCATGAAGAGTGCAGAGTGTCATGAAGAGTGCAGAGTGTCATGAAGAGTGCAGAGTGACATGAAGAGTGCAGAGTGACACGAAGAGTGCAGAGTGACATGAAGAGTGCAGAGTGACATGAAGAGTGCAGAGTGACACAAAGAGGGCAGTGACATGAAGAGTGCAGAGTGACACGAAGACTGCAGAGTGTCATGAAGAGTGCAGAGTGACATGAAGAGTGCAGAATGACATGAAGAGTGCAGAGTGACATGAAGAGTGCAGAGTGACATGAAGAGTGCAGAGTGTCATGAAGAGTGCAGAGTGACATGAAGAGTGCAGAGTGACATGAAGAGTGCAGAGTGACACGAAGAGTGCAGAGTGTCATGAAGAGTGCAGAGTGACACGAAGAGTGCAGAGTGACACAAAGAGGGCAGTGACATGAAGAGTGCAGAGTGACACGAAGAGTGCAGAATGACACGAAGAGTGCAGAGTGACACAAAGAGTGCAGTGACATGAAGAGTGCAGAGTGACATGAAGAGTGCACAGTGACATGAAGAGTGCAGAGTGTCATGAAGAGTGCAGAGTGACATGAAGATTGCAGAGTGTCATGAAGATTGCAGAGTGTCATGAAGAGTGCAGAGTGACATGAAGAGTGCAGAGTGACACAAAGAGTGCAGTGACATGAAGAGTGCAGAGTGACATGAAGAGTGCAGAGTGTCATGAAGAATGCAGAGTGACATGAAGAGTGCAGAGTGACATGAAGAGTGCAGAGTGACACAAAGAGTGCAGTGACATGAAGAGTGCAGAGTGTCATGAAGAGTGCAGAGTGTCATGAAGAGTGCAGAGTGTCATGAAGAGTGCAGAGTGACACGAAGAGTGCAGACTGACATGAAGAGTGCAGAGTGTCATGAAGAATGCAGAGTGACATGAAGAGTGCAGAGTGACATGAAGAGTGCAGAGTGACACGACGAGTGCAAAGTGACACAAAGAGTGCAGTGACATGAAGAGTGCAGAGTGTCATGAAGAGTGCAGAGTGTCATGAAGAGTGCAGAGTGTCATGAAGAGTGCAGAGTGACATGAAGAGTGCAGAGTGACACGAAGAGTGCAGAGTGACATGAAGAGTGCAGAGTGACATGAAGAGTGCAGAGTGACACAAAGAGGGCAGTGACATGAAGAGTGCAGAGTGACACGAAGACTGCAGAGTGTCATGAAGAGTGCAGAGTGACATGAAGAGTGCAGAATGACATGAAGAGTGCAGAGTGACATGAAGAGTGCAGAGTGACATGAAGAGTGCAGAGTGTCATGAAGAGTGCAGAGTGACATGAAGAGTGCAGAGTGACATGAAGAGTGCAGAGTGACACGAAGAGTGCAGAGTGTCATGAAGAGTGCAGAGTGACACGAAGAGTGCAGAGTGACACAAAGAGGGCAGTGACATGAAGAGTGCAGAGTGACACGAAGAGTGCAGAGTGACACGAAGAGTGCAGAGTGACACAAAGAGTGCAGTGACATGAAGAGTGCAGAGTGACATGAAGAGTGCACAGTGACATGAAGAGTGCACAGTGACATGAAGAGTGCAGAGTGACACAAAGAGTGCAGTGACATGAAGAGTGCAGAGTGACATGAAGAGTGCAGAGTGTCATGAAGAGTGCAGAGTGTCATGAAGAGTGCAGAGTGACATGAAGAGGGCAGTGACATGAAGAGTGCAGAGTGACACGAAGAGTGCAGAGTGACACGAAGAGTGCAGAGTGACACAAAGAGTGCAGTGACATGAAGAGTGCAGAGTGTCATGAAGAGTGCAGAGTGACATGAAGAGTGCACAGTGACATGAAGAGTGCAGAGTGACACAAAGAGTGCAGTGACATGAAGAGTGCAGAGTGTCATGAAGAGTGCAGAGTGTCATGAAGAGTGCAGAGTGTCATGAAGAGTGCAGAGTGACATGAAGATTGCAGAGTGTCATGAAGAGTGCAGAGTGACATGAAGAGTGCACAGTGACATGAAGAGTGCAGAGTCACACAAAGAGTGCAGTGACATGAAGAGTGCAGAGTGTCATGAAGAGTGCAGAGTGACATGAAGAGTGCAGAGTGACACAAAGAGTGCAGTGACATGAAGAGTGCAGAGTGACATGAAGAGTGCAGAGTGTCATGAAGAGTGCAGAGTGACATGAAGAGTGCAGAGTGTCATGAAGAGTGCAGAGTGACATGAAGAGTGCAGAGTGTCATGAAGAGTGCAGAGTGACATGAAGAGTGCAGAGTGACATGAAGAGTGCAGAGTGACATGAAGAGTGCAGAGTGACACGAAGAGTGCAGAGTGACATGAAGAGTGCAGAGTGACATGAAGAGTGCAGAGTGACACGAAGAGTGCAGAGTGACATGAAGAGTGCAGACTGTCATGAAGAGTGCAGAGTGTCATGGAGAGTGCAGAGTGACATGAAGAGTGCAGAGTGACATGAAGAGTGCAGAGTGACACGAAGAGTGCAGAGTGACATGAAGAGTGCAGAGTGACATGAAGAGTGCAGAGTGACACGAAGAGTGCAGAGTGACACGAAGAGTGCAGAGTGTCATGAAGAGTGCAGAGTGTCATGAAGAGTGCAGAGTGACATGAAGAGTGCAGGGTGACATGAAGAGTGCAGAGCGACATGAAGAGTGCAGAGTGACATGAAGAGTGCAGAGTGTCATGAAGAGTGCAGAGTGTCATGAAGAGTGCAGAGTGACATGAAGAGTGCAGAGTGACATGAAGAGTGCAGAGTGACACGACGAGTGCAAAGTGACACAAAGAGTGCAGTGACATGAAGAGTGCGGAGTGACATGAAGAGTGCAGAGTGTCATGAAGAGTGCAGAGTGTCATGAAGAGTGCAGAGTGACATGAAGAGTGCAGAGTGACACGAAGAGTGCAGAGTGACATGAAGAGTGCAGAGTGACACGAAGAGTGCAGAGTGACATGAAGAGTGCAGAGTGTCATGAAGAGTGCAGAGTGTCATGAAGAGTGCAGAGTGACACAAAGAGGGCAGTGACATGAAGAGTGCAGAGTGACACGAAGAGTGCAGAGTGTCATGAAGAGTGCAGAGTGTCATGAAGAATGCAGAGTGTCATGAAGAGTGCAGAGTGACATGAAGAGTGCAGAGTGACACGAAGAGTGCAGAGTGTCATGAAGAGTGCAGAGTGACATGAAGAGTGCAGAGTGACATGAAGAGTGCAGAGTGTCATGAAGAGTGCAGAGTGTCATGAAGAGTGCAGAGTGACATGAAGAGTGCAGAGTGACACGAAGAGTGCAGAGTGTCATGAAGAGTGCAGAGTGTCATGAAGAGTGCAGAGTGTCATGAAGAGTGCAGAGTGTCATGAAGAGTGCAGAGTGACACGAAGAGTGCAGACTGACATGAAGAGTGCAGAGCGACACGAAGACTGCAGAGTGTCATGAAGAGTGCAGAGTGACATAAAGAGTGCAGAGTGACACGAAGAGTGCAGAGTGACACAAAGAGGGCAGTGACATGAAGAGTGCAGAGTGACACGAAGAGTGCAGAGTGACACGAAGAGTGCAGAGTGTCATGAAGAGTGCAGAGTGACACGAAGAGTGCAGTGTCATGAAGAGTGCAGAGTGACATGAAGAGTGCAGAGTGACACGAAGAGTGCAGAGTGACACAAAGAGGGCAGTGACATGAAGAGTGCAGAGTGTCATGAAGAGTGCAGAGTCACACAAAGAGTGCAGAGTGTCATGAAGAGTGCAGAGTGACACGAAGAGTGCAGAGTGTCATGAAGAGTGCAGAGTGTCATGAAGAGTGCAGAGTGTCATGAAGAGTGCAGAGTGACATGAAGAGTGCAGAGTGACATGAAGAGTGCAGAGTGACATGAAGAGTGCAGAGTGACACAAAGAGTGCAGTGACACGAAGAGTGCAGAGTGTCATGAAGAGTGCAGAGTGACATGAAGAGTGCAGAGTGACATGAAGAGTGCAGAGCGACATGAAGAGTGCAGAGTGACATGAAGAGTGCAGAGTGTCATGAAGAGTGCAGAGAGTCATGAAGAGTGCAGAGTGTCATGAAGAGTGCAGAGTGACATGAAGAGTGCAGAGTGACATGAAGAGTGCAGAGTGTCATGAAGAGTGCAGAGTGTCATGAAGAGTGCAGAGTGACATGAAGAGTGCAGAGTGACACGACGAGTGCAGAGTGACACAAAGAGTGCAGTGACACGAAGAGTGCAGAGTGTCATGAAGAGTGCAGAGTGACATGAAGAGTGCAGAGTGACATGAAGAGTGCAGAGTGACATGAAGAGTGCAGAGTGTCATGAAGAGTGCAGAGTGTCATGAAGAGTGCAGAGTGACATGAAGAGTGCAGAGTGACATGAAGAGTGCAGAGTGACATGAAGAGTGCAGAGTGACATGAAGAGTGCAGAGTCACACGAAGAGTGCAGAGTGACATGAAGAGTGCAGAGTGACATGAAGAGTGCAGAGTGACATGAAGAATGCAGAGTGTCATGAAGAGTGCAGAGTGACACGAAGAGTGCAGAGTGACATGAAGAGTGCAGAGTGACATGAAGAGTGCAGAGTGACATGAAGAGTGCAGAGTCACACGAAGAGTGCAGAGTGACATGAAGAGTGCAGAGTGACATGAAGAGTGCAGAGTGACACGACGAGTGCAAAGTGACACAAAGAGTGCAGTGACATGAAGAGTGCAGAGTGACATGAAGAGTGCAGAGTGACATGAAGAGTGCAGAGTGACACGAAGAGTGCAGAGTGACATGAAGAGTGCAGAGTGACACGAAGAGTGCAGAGTGACATGAAGAGTGCAGAGTGTCATGAAGAGTGCAGAGTGTCATGAAGAGTGCAGAGTGACACAAAGAGGGCAGTGACATGAAGAGTGCAGAGTGACATGAAGAGTGCAGAGTGACATGAAGAGTGCAGAGTGTCATGAAGAGTGCAGAGTGACATGAAGAGTGCAGAGTGAAACGAAGAGTGCAGAGTGACATGAAGAGTGCAGAGTGACAGAAAGAGGGCAGTGACATGAAGAGTGCAGAGTGACACGAAGAGTGCAGAGTGACATGAAGAGTGCAGAGTGACATGAAGAGTGCAGAGTGTCATGAAGAGTGCAGAGTGACATGAAGAGTGCAAAGTGACATGAAGAGTGCAGAGTGACATGAAGAGTGCAGAGTGACATGAAGAGTGCAGAGTGTCATGAAGAGTGCAGAGTCACACAAAGAGTGCACAGTGACACGAAGAGTGCAGAGTGACATGAAGAGTGCAGAGTGACACGAAGAGTGCAGAGTGACATGAAGAGTGCAGAGTGACACGAAGAGTGCAGAGTGACATGAAGAGTGCAGAGTGTCATGAAGAGTGCAGAGTGTCATGAAGAGTGCAGAGTGACACGAAGAGTGCAGAGTGACACGAAGAGTGCAGAGTGTCATGAAGAGTGCAGAGTGACATGAAGAGTGCAGAGTGACATGAGGAGTGCAGAGTGTCATGAAGAGTGCAGAGTGTCATGAAGAGTGCAGAGTGACATGAAGAGTGCAGAGTGACACGAAGAGTGCAGAGTGACATGAAGAGTGCAGAGTGACACAAAGAGTGCAGTGACATGAAGAGTGCAGAGTGTCATGAAGAGTGCAGAGTGTCATGAAGAGTGCAGAGTGTCATGAAGAGTATAGAGTGACACGAAGAGTGCAGACTGACATGAAGAGTGCAGAGTGTCATGAAGAGTGCAGAGTGTCATGAAGAGTGCAGAGTGTCATGAAGAGTGCAGAGTGACATGAAGAGTGCAGAGTGTCATGAAGAGTGCAGAGTGTCATGAAGAGTGCAGAGTGACACGAAGAGTGCAGAGTGACACGAAGAGTGCAGAGTGTCATGAAGAGTGCAGAGTGACATGAAGAGTGCAGAGTGACATGAAGAGTGCAGAGTGTCATGAAGAGTGCAGAGTGTCATGAAGAGTGCAGAGTGACATGAAGAGTGCAGAGTGACACGAAGAGTGCAGAGTGACATGAAGAGTGCAGAGTGACACAAAGGGTGCAGTGACATGAAGAGTGCAGAGTGTCATGAAGAGTGCAGAGTGTCATGAAGAGTGCAGAGTGTCATGAAGAGTGCAGAGTGTCATGAAGAGTGCAGAGTGTCATGAAGAATGCAGAGTGTCATGAAGAGTGCAGAGTGACACAAAGAGGGCAGTGACATGAAGAGTGCAGAGTGACACGAAGACTGCAGAGTGTCATGAAGAGTGCAGAGTGACATGAAGAGTGCAGAGTGACACGAAGAGTGCAGAGTGACATGAAGACTGCAGAGTGTCATGAAGAGTGCAGAGTGACATGAAGAGTGCAGAGTGACACGAAGAGTGCAGAGTGACACAAAGAGGGCAGTGACATGAAGAGTGCAGAGTGACACGAAGACTGCAGAGTGTCATGAAGAGTGCAGAGTGACATGAAGAGTGCAGAGTGACACGAAGAGTGCAGAGTGACACAAAGAGGGCAGTGACATGAAGAGTGCAGAGTGACACGAAGAGTGCAGAGTGACACGAAGAGTGCAGAGTGTCATGAAGAGTGCAGAGTGACACGAAGAGTGCAGAGTGTCATGAAGAGTGCAGAGTGACACAAAGAGTGCAGAGTGACACAAAGAGGGCAGTGACATGAAGAGTGCAGAGTGTCATGAAGAGTGCAGAGTCACACAAAGAGTGCAGAGTGTCATGAAGAGTGCAGAGTGACATGAAGAGTGCAGAGTGACACGAAGAGTGCAGAGTGACACAAAGAGTGCAGAGTGTCATGAAGAGTGCAGAGTGACACGAAGAGTGCAGATTGACACGAAGAGTGCAGAGTGACACAAAGAGTGCAGAGTGACACAAAGAGTGCAGTGACATGAAGAGTGCAGAGTGTCATGAAGAGTGCAGAGTGTCATGAAGAGTGCAGAGTGACACGAAGAGTGCACAGTGACATGAAGAGTGCAGAGTGACACAAAGAGTGCAGTGACATGAAGAGTGCAGAGTGTCATGAAGAGTGCAGAGTGACATGAAGAGTGCAGAGTGACACAAAGAGTGCAGTGACATGAAGAGTGCAGAGTGACATGAAGAGTGCAGAGTGTCATGAAGAGTGCAGAGTGACATTAAGAGTGCAGAGTGACACGAAGAGTGCAGAGTTTCATGAAGAGTGCAGAGTGACATGAAGAGTGCAGAGTGACATGAAGAGTGCAGAGTGACACGAAGAGTGCAGAGTGACATGAAGAGTGCAGAGTGACATGAAGAGTGCAGAGTGACACGAAGAGTGCAGAGTGACACGAAGAGTGCAGAGTGACACGAAGAGTGCAGAGTGACATGAAGAGTGCAGAGTGACATGAAGAGTGCAGAGTGACATGAAGAGTGCAGACTGACATGAAGAGTGCAGACTGTCATGAAGAGTGCAGAGTGTCATGGAGAGTGCAGAGTGACATGAAGAGTGCAGAGTGACATGAAGAGTGCAAAGTGACACGAAGAGTGCAGAGTGACAAGAAGAGTGCAGAGTGACATGAAGAGTGCAGAGTGACACGAAGAGTGCAGAGTGACACGAAGAGTGCAGAGTGACACGAAGAGTGCAGAGTGACACGAAGAGTGCATAGTGACACGAAGAGTGCAGAGTGTCATGAAGAGTGCAGAGTGTCATGAAGAGTGCAGAGTGACATGAAGAGTGCAGAGTGACACGAAGAGTGCAGAGTGTCATGAAGAGTGCAGAGTGACATGAAGAGTGCAGAGTGACATGAAGAGTGCAGAGCGACACGAAGAGTGCAGAGTGACATGAAGAGTGCAGAGTTTCATGAAGAGTGCAGTGTCATGAAGAGTGCAGAGTGACACGAAGAGTGCAGAGTGACATGAAGAGTGCAGAGTGTCATGAAGAGTGCAGAGTGTCATGAAGAGTGCAGAGTGTCATGAAGAGTGCAGAGTGACATGAAGAGTGCAGAGTGACATGAAGAGTGCAGTGACATGAAGAGTGCAGAGTGACATGAAGAGTGCAGTGACATGAAGAGTGCAGAGTGACACGAAGAGTGCAGAGTGACATGAAGAGTGCAGAGTGTCATGAAGAGTGCAGAGTGTCATGAAGAGTGCAGAGTGTCATGAAGAGTGCAGAGTGACACAAAGAGGGCAGTGACATGAAGAGTGCAGAGTGACACGAAGAGTGCAGAGTGTCATGAAGAGTGCAGAGTGACATGAAGAGTGCAGAGTGTCATGAAGAGTGCAGAGTGTCATGAAGAGTGCAGAGTGACACAAAGAGTGCAGTGACATGAAGAGTGCAGAGTGTCATGAAGAGTGCAGAGTGTCATGAAGAGTGCAGAGTGACACGAAGAGTGCACAGTGACATGAAGAGTGCAGAGTGACACAAAGAGTGCAGTGACATGAAGAGTGCAGAGTGTCATGAAGAGTGCAGAGTGACATGAAGAGTGCAGAGTGACACAAAGAGTGCAGTGACATGAAGAGTGCAGAGTGACATGAAGAGTGCAGAGTGTCATGAAGAGTGCAGAGTGACATGAAGAGTGCAGAGTGTCATGAAGAGTGCAGAGTGACATGAAGAGTGCAGAGTGACATTAAGAGTGCAGAGTGACACGAAGAGTGCAGAGTTTCATGAAGAGTGCAGAGTGACATGAAGAGTGCAGAGTGACATGAAGAGTGCAGAGTGACACGAAGAGTGCAGAGTGACATGAAGAGTGCAGAGTGACATGAAGAGTGCAGAGTGACACGAAGAGTGCAGAGTGACACGAAGAGTGCAGAGTGACACGAAGAGTGCAGAGTGACATGAAGAGTGCAGAGTGACATGAAGAGTGCAGAGTGACATGAAGAGTGCAGACTGACATGAAGAGTGCAGACTGTCATGAAGAGTGCAGAGTGTCATGGAGAGTGCAGAGTGACATGAAGAGTGCAGAGTGACATGAAGAGTGCAAAGTGACACGAAGAGTGCAGAGTGACATGAAGAGTGCAGAGTGACATGAAGAGTGCAGAGTGACACGAAGAGTGCAGAGTGACACGAAGAGTGCAGAGTGACACGAAGAGTGCAGAGTGACACGAAGAGTGCATAGTGACACGAAGAGTGCAGAGTGTCATGAAGAGTGCAGAGTGTCATGAAGAGTGCAGAGTGACATGAAGAGTGCAGAGCGACACGAAGAGTGCAGAGTGACATGAAGAGTGCAGAGTGTCATGAAGAGTGCAGTGTCATGAAGAGTGCAGAGTGACACGAAGAGTGCAGAGTGACATGAAGAGTGCAGAGTGTCATGAAGAGTGCAGAGTGTCATGAAGAGTGCAGAGTGTCATGAAGAGTGCAGAGTGACATGAAGAGTGCAGAGTGACATGAAGAGTGCAGTGACATGAAGAGTGCAGAGTGACATGAAGAGTGCAGTGACATGAAGAGTGCAGAGTGACACGAAGAGTGCAGAGTGACATGAAGAGTGCAGAGTGTCATGAAGAGTGCAGAGTGTCATGAAGAGTGCAGAGTGTCATGAAGAGTGCAGAGTGACACAAAGAGGGCAGTGACATGAAGAGTGCAGAGTGACACGAAGAGTGCAGAGTGTCATGAAGAGTGCAGAGTGACATGAAGAGTGCAGAGTGTCATGAAGAGTGCAGAGTGTCATGAAGAGTGCAGAGTGACATGAAGAGTGCAGAGTGACACGAAGAGTGCAGAGTGACATGAAGAGTGCAGAGTGACACAAAGAGGGCAGTGACATGAAGAGTGCAGAGTGACACGAAGAGTGCAGACTGACATGAAGAGTGCAGAGTGTCATGAAGAGTGCAGAGTCACACAAAGAGTGCAGACTGACATGAAGAGTGCAGAGTGACACGAAGAGTGCAGAGTGTCATGAAGAGTGCAGAGTGACATGAAGAGTGCAGAGTGACACGAAGAGTGCAGAGTGACATGAAGAGTGCAGAGTGACACGAAGAGTGCACAGTGACATGAAGAGTGCAGAGTGACACAAAGAGTGCAGTGACATGAAGAGTGCAGAGTGTCATGAAGAGTGCAGAGTGTCATGAAGAGTGCAGAGTGACACGAAGAGTGCAGACTGACATGAAGAGTGCAGAGTGTCATGAAGAGTGCAGAGTGTCATGAAGAGTGCAGAGTGACACGAAGAGTGCAGACTGACATGAAGAGTGCAGAGTGACACGAAGAGTGCAGAGTGTCATGAAGAGTGCAGAGTGACATGAAGAGTGCAGAGTGACACGAAGAGTGCAGAGTGACATGAAGAGTGCAGAGTGACACGAAGAGTGCACAGTGACATGAAGAGTGCAGAGTGACACAAAGAGTGCAGTGACATGAAGAGTGCAGAGTGTCATGAAGAGTGCAGAGTGTCATGAAGAGTGCAGAGTGACACGAAGAGTGCAGACTGACATGAAGAGTGCAGAGTGTCATGAAGAGTGCAGAGTGTCATGAAGAGTGCAGAGTGACACGAAGAGTGCAGACTGACATGAAGAGTGCAGAGTGTCATGAAGAGTGCAGAGTGTCATGAAGAATGCAGAGTGACATGAAGAGTGCAGAGTGACATGAAGAGTGCAGAGTGACACGACGAGTGCAAAGTGACACAAAGAGTGCAGTGACATGAAGAGTGCAGAGTGTCATGAAGAGTGCAGAGTGTCATGAAGAGTGCAGAGTGTCATGAAGAGTGCAGAGTGACACGAAGAGTGCAGAGTGACATGAAGAGTGCAGAGTGACATGAAGAGTGCAGAGTGACACGAAGAGTGCAGAGTGACATGAAGAGTGCAGAGTGACATGAAGAGTGCAGAGTGACACAAAGAGGGCAGTGACATGAAGAGTGCAGAGTGACACGAAGACTGCAGTGACATGAAGAGTGCAGAGTGACACGAAGACTGCAGAATGACATGAAGAGTGCAGAGTGACATGAAGAGTGCAGAGTGACATGAAGAGTGCAGAGTGTCATGAAGAGTGCAGAGTCACACAAAGAGTGCAGAGTGACATGAAGAGTGCAGAGTGACACGAAGAGTGCAGAGTGACACAAAGAGGGCAGTGACATGAAGAGTGCAGAGTGACACAAAGAGTGCAGAGTGACATGAAGAGTGCAGAGTGACATGAAGAGTGCAGAGTGACATGAAGAGTGCAGAGTGACATGAAGAGTGCAGAGTGACACGACGAGTGCAAAGTGACACAAAGAGTGCAGTGACATGAAGAGTGCAGAGTGTCATGAAGAGTGCAGAGTGTCATGAAGAGTGCAGAGTGTCATGAAGAGTGCAGAGTGACACGAAGAGTGCAGAGTGACATGAAGAGTGCAGAGTGACATGAAGAGTGCAGAGTGACATGAAGAGTGCAGAGTGACATGAAGAGTGCAGAGTGACATGAAGAGTGCAGAGTGACACAAAGAGGGCAGTGACATGAAGAGTGCAGAGTGACACGAAGACTGCAGTGACATGAAGAGTGCAGAGTGACACGAAGACTGCAGAATGACATGAAGAGTGCAGAGTGACATGAAGAGTGCAGAGTGACATGAAGAGTGCAGAGTGTCATGAAGAGTGCAGAGTCACACAAAGAGTGCAGAGTGACATGAAGAGTGCAGAGTGACACGAAGAGTGCAGAGTGACACAAAGAGGGCAGTGACATGAAGAGTGCAGAGTGACACAAAGAGTGCAGAGTGACACGAAGAGTGCACAGTGACATGAAGAGTGCAGAGTGACACAAAGAGTGCAGTGACATGAAGAGTGCAGAGTGTCATGAAGAGTGCAGAGTGACATGAAGAGTGCAGAGTGACATGAAGAGTGCACAGTGACATGAAGAGTGCAGAGTGACACAAAGAGTGCAGTGACATGAAGAGTGCAGAGTGTCATGAAGAGTGCAGAGTGACATGAAGAGTGCACAGTGACATGAAGAGTGCAGAGTGACACAAAGAGTGCAGTGACATGAAGAGTGCAGAGTTTCATGAAGAGTGCAGAGTGACATGAAGAGTGCAGAGTGACATGAAGAGTGCAGAGTGAAACGAAGAGTGCAGAGTGACATGAAGAGTGCAGAGTGTCATGAAGAGTGCAGAGTGACATGAAGAGTGCAGAGTGACATTAAGAGTTCAGAGTGACACGAAGAGTGCAGAGTTTCATGAAGAGTGCAGAGTGATATGAAGAGTGCAGAGTGACACGAAGAGTGCAGAGTGACACGAAGAGTGCAGAGTGTCATGAAGAGTGCAGAGTGACATGAAGAGTGCAGAGTGACACGAAGAGTGCAGAGTGACATGAAGAGTGCAGAGTGTCATGAAGAGTGCAGAGTGACATGAAGAGTGCAGAGTGACACGAAGAGTGCAGAGTGACATGAAGAGTGCAGAGTGACACGAAGAGTGCACAGTGACATGAAGAGTGCAGAGTGACACAAAGAGTGCAGTGACATGAAGAGTGCAGAGTGTCATGAAGAGTGCAGAGTGTCATGAAGAGTGCAGAGTGACACGAAGAGTGCAGACTGACATGAAGAGTGCAGAGTGTCATGAAGAGTGCAGAGTGTCATGAAGAGTGCAGAGTGACACGAAGAGTGCAGACTGACATGAAGAGTGCAGAGTGTCATGAAGAGTGCAGAGTGTCATGAAGAGTGCAGAGTGTCATGAAGAATGCAGAGTGACATGAAGAGTGCACAGTGACATGAAGAGTGCAGAGTGACACGACGAGTGCAAAGTGACACAAAGAGTGCAGTGACATGAAGAGTGCAGAGTGTCATGAAGAGTGCAGAGTGTCATGAAGAGTGCAGAGTGTCATGAAGAGTGCAGAGTGACATGAAGAGTGCAGAGTGACACGAAGAGTGCAGAGTGACATGAAGAGTGCAGAGTGACATGAAGAGTGCAGAGTGACATGAAGAGTGCAGAGTGACACGAAGAGTGCAGAGTGACACGAAGAGTGCAGAGTGTCATGAAGAGTGTAGAGTGTCATGAAGAGTGCAGAGTGTCATGAAGAGTGACACAAAGAGTGCAGTGACATGAAGAGTGCAGAGTGACACAAAGAGTGCAGTGACATGAAGAGTGCAGAGTGTCATGAAGAGTGCAGAGTGATACGAAGAGTGCAGAGTGACACGAAGAGTGCAGAGTGACACGAAGAGTGCAGAGTGACACGAAGAGTGCAGAGTGACACGAAGAGTGCAGAGTGACATGAAGAGTGCAGAGTGACACGAAGAGTGCAGAGTGACATGAAGATTGCAGAGTGACACGAAGAGTGCAGTGACATGAAGAGTGCAGAGTGACACGAAGAGTGCAGAGTGACACGAAGAGTGCAGAGTGACATGAAGAGTGCAGAGTATCATGAAGAGTGCAGAGTGACATGAAGAGTGCAGAGTGTCATAAAGAGTGCAGAGTGACACGAAGAGTGCAGTGACATGAAGAGTGCTGAGTGACATGAAGAGTGCAGAGTGTCATGAAGAGTGCAGAGTGACATGAAGAGTGCAGAGTCACACAAAGAGTGCAGTGACATGAAGAGTGCAGAGTGACACGAAGAGTGCAGTGTCATGAAGAGTGCAGAGTGATACGAAGGGTGCAGAGTGACACGAAGAGTGCAGAGTGTCATGAAGAGTGCAGAGTGACACGAAGAGTGCAGAGTGTCATGAAGAGTGCAAAGTGACATGAAGAGTGCAGAGTGTCATGAAGAGTGCTGAGTGACACGAAGAGTGCAGAGTGTCATGAAGAGTGCAGAGTGACACAAAGAGTGCAGAGTGACACGAAGAGTGCAGAGTGACACGAAGAGTGCAGAGTGACACGAAGAGTGCAGAGTGACACGAAGAGTGCAGAGTGACAGGAAGAGTGCAGAGTGACATGAAGAGTGCAGAGTGACATGAAGAGTGCAGAGTGACACGAAGAGTGCAGAGTGACACGAAGAGTGCAGAGTGTCATGAAGAGTGTAGAGTGTCATGAAGAGTGCAGAGTGTCATGAAGAGTGACATGAAGAGTGACGAGTGTCATGAAGAGTGCAGTGTGATGAAGAGTGCAGAGTGTCATGAAGAGTGCAGAGTGACACGAAGAGTGCAGAGTGTCATGAAGAGTGCAGAGTGTCATGAAGAGTTCAGAGTGTCATGAAGAGTGCAGAGTGACACGGAGAGTGCAGAGTGACACGAAGAGTGCAGAGTGACACGAAGAGTGCAGAGTGACACGAAGAGTGCAGAGTGTCATGAAGAGTGCAGAGTGACACGAAGAGTGCAGAGTGACACGAAGAGTGCAGAGTGACATGAAGAGTGCAGAGTGACACGAAGAGTGCAGAGTGACACGAAGAGTGCAGAGTGTCATGAAGAGTGTAGAGTGTCATGAAGAGTGCAGAGTGTCATGAAGAGTGACATGAAGAGTGACGAGTGTCATGAAGAGTGCAGAGTGTGATGAAGAGTGCAGAGTGTCATGAAGAGTGCAGAGTGACACGAAGAGTGCAGAGTGTCATGAAGAGTGCAGAGTGTCATGAAGAGTTCAGAGTGTCATGAAGAGTGCAGAGTGACACGGAGAGTGCAGAGTGACACGAAGAGTGCAGAGTGACACGAAGAGTGCAGAGTGACACGAAGAGTGCAGAGTGTCATGAAGAGTGCAGAGTGACACGAAGAGTGCAGAGTGACACGAAGAGTGCAGAGTGACATGAAGAGTGCAGAGTGTCATGAAGAGTGCAGAGTGACACGAAGAGTGCAGAGTGACACGAAGAGTGCAGAGTGTCATGAAGAGTGCAGAGTGACACGAAGAGTGCAGAGTGACATGAAGAGTGCAGAATGACATGAAGAGTGCAGAGTGTCATGAAGAGTACAGAGTGACATGAAGAGTGCAGAGTGACATGAAGAGTGCAGAGTGTCATGAAGAGTGCAGTGACATGAAGAGTGCAGAGTGACATGAAGAGTGCAGAATGACATGAAGAGTGCAGAGTGTCATGAAGAGTGCAGTGACATGAAGAGTGCAGAGTGACATGAAGAGTGCAGTGACATGAAGAGTGCAGAGTGACACGAAGAGTGCAGAGTGTCATGAAGAGTGCAGAGTGACACGAAGAGTGCAGAGTGACACGAAGAGTGCAGAGTGACACAAAGAGTGCAGTGACACGAAGAGTGCAGAGTGACATGAAGAGTGCAGAATGACATGAAGAGTGCAGAGTGTCATGAAGAGTGCAGAGTGACATGAAGAGTGCAGAGTGACATGAAGAGTGCAGAGTGTCATGAAGAGTGCAGTGACATGAAGAGTGCAGAGTGACATGAAGAGTGCAGAATGACATGAAGAGTGCATAGTGTCATGAAGAGTGCAGAGTGTCATGAAGAGTGCAGTGACATGAAGAGTGCAGAGTCACGAAGAGTGCAGAGTGACACAAAGAGTGCAGTGACATGAAGAGTGCAGAGTGACACAAAGAGTGCAGTGACATGAAGAGTGCAGAGTGACACGAAGAGTGCAGAGTGTCACGAAGAGTGCAGAGTGACACGAAGAGTGCAGAGTGTCATGAAGAGTGCAGAGTGTCATGAAGAGTGCAGAGTGACACGAAGAGTGCAGAGTGACACGAAGAGTGCAGAGTATCATGAAGAGTGCAGAGTGACATGAAGAGTGCAGAGTGTCATAAAGAGTGCAGAGTGACACGAAGAGTGCAGTGACATGAAGAGTGCTGAGTGACATGAAGAGTGCAGAGTGTCATGAAGAGTGCAGAGTGACATGAAGAGTGCAGAGTCACACAAAGAGTGCAGTGACATGAAGAGTGCAGAGTGACACGAAGAGTGCAGTGTCATGAAGAGTGCAGAGTGATTCGAAGGGTGCAGAGTGACACGAAGAGTGCAGAGTGTCATGAAGAGTGCAGAGTGACACGAAGAGTGCAGAGTGTCATGAAGAGTGCAAAGTGACATGAAGAGTGCAGAGTGTCATGAAGAGTGCAGAGTGTCATGAAGAGTGCAGAGTGACATGAAGAGTGCAGAGTGACATTAAGAGTTCAGAGTGACACGAAGAGTGCAGAGTTTCATGAAGAGTGCAGAGTGACATGAAGAGTGCAGAGTGACACGAAGAGTGCAGAGTGACACGAAGAGTGCAGAGTGTCATGAAGAGTGCAGAGTGACATGAAGAGTGCAGAGTGACACGAAGAGTGCAGAGTGACATGAAGAGTGCAGAGTGTCATGAAGAGTGCAGAGTGACATGAAGAGTGCAGAGTGTCACGAAGAGTGCAGAGTGACATGAAGAGTGCAGAGTGACACGAAGAGTGCACAGTGACATGAAGAGTGCAGAGTGACACAAAGAGTGCAGTGACATGAAGAGTGCAGAGTGTCATGAAGAGTGCAGAGTGTCATGAAGAGTGCAGAGTGACACGAAGAGTGCAGACTGACATGAAGAGTGCAGAGTGTCATGAAGAGTGCAGAGTGTCATGAAGAGTGCAGAGTGACACGAAGAGTGCAGACTGACATGAAGAGTGCAGAGTGTCATGAAGAGTGCAGAGTGTCATGAAGAGTGCAGAGTGTCATGAAGAATGCAGAGTGACATGAAGAGTGCAGAGTGACATGAAGAGTGCAGAGTGACACGACGAGTGCAAAGTGACACAAAGAGTGCAGTGACATGAAGAGTGCAGAGTGTCATGAAGAGTGCAGAGTGTCATGAAGAGTGCAGAGTGTCATGAAGAGTGCAGAGTGACATGAAGAGTGCAGAGTGACACGAAGAGTGCAGAGTGACACGAAGAGTGCAGAGTGACACGAAGAGTGCAGAGTGTCATGAAGAGTGTAGAGTGTCATGAAGAGTGCAGAGTGTCATGAAGAGTGACACAAAGAGTGCAGTGACATGAAGAGTGCAGAGTGACACAAAGAGTGCAGTGACATGAAGAGTGCAGAGTGTCATGAAGAGTGCAGAGTGACACGAAGAGTGCAGAGTGACACGAAGAGTGCAGAGTGACACGAAGAGTGCAGAGTGACACGAAGAGTGCAGAGTGACACGAAGAGTGCAGAGTGACATGAAGAGTGCAGAGTGACACGAAGAGTGCAGAGTGACATGAAGATTGCAGAGTGACACGAAGAGTGCAGTGACATGAAGAGTGCAGAGTGACACGAAGAGTGCAGAGTGACACGAAGAGTGCAGAGTGTCATGAAGAGTGCAGAGTGACATGAAGAGTGCAGAGTGACACGAAGAGTGCAGAGTGACATGAAGAGTGCAGAGTGACACGAAGAGTGCACAGTGACATGAAGAGTGCAGAGTGACACAAAGAGTGCAGTGACATGAAGAGTGCAGAGTGTCATGAAGAGTGCAGAGTGTCATGAAGAGTGCAGAGTGACACGAAGAGTGCAGACTGACATGAAGAGTGCAGAGTGTCATGAAGAGTGCAGAGTGTCATGAAGAGTGCAGAGTGACACGAAGAGTGCAGACTGACATGAAGAGTGCAGAGTGTCATGAAGAGTGCAGAGTGTCATGAAGAGTGCAGAGTGTCATGAAGAATGCAGAGTGACATGAAGAGTGCACAGTGACATGAAGAGTGCAGAGTGACACGACGAGTGCAAAGTGACACAAAGAGTGCAGTGACATGAAGAGTGCAGAGTGTCATGAAGAGTGCAGAGTGTCATGAAGAGTGCAGAGTGTCATGAAGAGTGCAGAGTGACATGAAGAGTGCAGAGTGACACGAAGAGTGCAGAGTGACATGAAGAGTGCAGAGTGACATGAAGAGTGCAGAGTGACATGAAGAGTGCAGAGTGACACGAAGAGTGCAGAGTGACACGAAGAGTGCAGAGTGTCATGAAGAGTGTAGAGTGTCATGAAGAGTGCAGAGTGTCATGAAGAGTGACACAAAGAGTGCAGTGACATGAAGAGTGCAGAGTGACACAAAGAGTGCAGTGACATGAAGAGTGCAGAGTGTCATGAAGAGTGCAGAGTGATACGAAGAGTGCAGAGTGACACGAAGAGTGCAGAGTGACACGAAGAGTGCAGAGTGACACGAAGAGTGCAGAGTGACACGAAGAGTGCAGAGTGACATGAAGAGTGCAGAGTGACACGAAGAGTGCAGAGTGACATGAAGATTGCAGAGTGACACGAAGAGTGCAGTGACATGAAGAGTGCAGAGTGACACGAAGAGTGCAGAGTGACACGAAGAGTGCAGAGTGACATGAAGAGTGCAGAGTATCATGAAGAGTGCAGAGTGACATGAAGAGTGCAGAGTGTCATAAAGAGTGCAGAGTGACACGAAGAGTGCAGTGACATGAAGAGTGCTGAGTGACATGAAGAGTGCAGAGTGTCATGAAGAGTGCAGAGTGACATGAAGAGTGCAGAGTCACACAAAGAGTGCAGTGACATGAAGAGTGCAGAGTGACACGAAGAGTGCAGTGTCATGAAGAGTGCAGAGTGATACGAAGGGTGCAGAGTGACACGAAGAGTGCAGAGTGTCATGAAGAGTGCAGAGTGACACGAAGAGTGCAGAGTGTCATGAAGAGTGCAAAGTGACATGAAGAGTGCAGAGTGTCATGAAGAGTGCAGAGTGACACGAAGAGTGCAGAGTGTCATGAAGAGTGCAGAGTGACACAAAGAGTGCAGAGTGACACGAAGAGTGCAGAGTGACACGAAGAGTGCAGAGTGACACGAAGAGTGCAGAGTGACACGAAGAGTGCAGAGTGACAGGAAGAGTGCAGAGTGACATGAAGAGTGCAGAGTGACATGAAGAGTGCAGAGTGACACGAAGAGTGCAGAGTGACACGAAGAGTGCAGAGTGTCATGAAGAGTGTAGAGTGTCATGAAGAGTGCAGAGTGTCATGAAGAGTGACATGAAGAGTGACGAGTGTCATGAAGAGTGCAGAGTGTGATGAAGAGTGCAGAGTGTCATGAAGAGTGCAGAGTGACACGAAGAGTGCAGAGTGTCATGAAGAGTGCAGAGTGTCATGAAGAGTTCAGAGTGTCATGAAGAGTGCAGAGTGACACGGAGAGTGCAGAGTGACACGAAGAGTGCAGAGTGACACGAAGAGTGCAGAGTGACACGAAGAGTGCAGAGTGTCATGAAGAGTGCAGAGTGACACGAAGAGTGCAGAGTGACACGAAGAGTGCAGAGTGACATGAAGAGTGCAGAGTGACACGAAGAGTGCAGAGTGACACGAAGAGTGCAGAGTGTCATGAAGAGTGTAGAGTGTCATGAAGAGTGCAGAGTGTCATGAAGAGTGACATGAAGAGTGACGAGTGTCATGAAGAGTGCAGAGTGTGATGAAGAGTGCAGAGTGTCATGAAGAGTGCAGAGTGACACGAAGAGTGCAGAGTGTCATGAAGAGTGCAGAGTGTCATGAAGAGTTCAGAGTGTCATGAAGAGTGCAGAGTGACACGGAGAGTGCAGAGTGACACGAAGAGTGCAGAGTGACACGAAGAGTGCAGAGTGACACGAAGAGTGCAGAGTGTCATGAAGAGTGCAGAGTGACACGAAGAGTGCAGAGTGACACGAAGAGTGCAGAGTGACATGAAGAGTGCAGAGTGTCATGAAGAGTGCAGAGTGACACGAAGAGTGCAGAGTGACACGAAGAGTGCAGAGTGTCATGAAGAGTGCAGAGTGACACGAAGAGTGCAGAGTGACATGAAGAGTGCAGAATGACATGAAGAGTGCAGAGTGTCATGAAGAGTACAGAGTGACATGAAGAGTGCAGAGTGACATGAAGAGTGCAGAGTGTCATGAAGAGTGCAGTGACATGAAGAGTGCAGAGTGACATGAAGAGTGCAGAATGACATGAAGAGTGCAGAGTGTCATGAAGAGTGCAGTGACATGAAGAGTGCAGAGTGACATGAAGAGTGCAGTGACATGAAGAGTGCAGAGTGACACGAAGAGTGCAGAGTGTCATGAAGAGTGCAGAGTGACACGAAGAGTGCAGAGTGACACGAAGAGTGCAGAGTGACACAAAGAGTGCAGTGACACGAAGAGTGCAGAGTGACATGAAGAGTGCAGAATGACATGAAGAGTGCAGAGTGTCATGAAGAGTGCAGAGTGACATGAAGAGTGCAGAGTGACATGAAGAGTGCAGAGTGTCATGAAGAGTGCAGTGACATGAAGAGTGCAGAGTGACATGAAGAGTGCAGAATGACATGAAGAGTGCATAGTGTCATGAAGAGTGCAGAGTGTCATGAAGAGTGCAGTGACATGAAGAGTGCAGAGTCACGAAGAGTGCAGAGTGACACAAAGAGTGCAGTGACATGAAGAGTGCAGAGTGACACAAAGAGTGCAGTGACATGAAGAGTGCAGAGTGACACGAAGAGTGCAGAGTGTCACGAAGAGTGCAGAGTGACACGAAGAGTGCAGAGTGTCATGAAGAGTGCAGAGTGTCATGAAGAGTGCAGAGTGACACGAAGAGTGCAGAGTGACACGAAGAGTGCAGAGTATCATGAAGAGTGCAGAGTGACATGAAGAGTGCAGAGTGTCATAAAGAGTGCAGAGTGACACGAAGAGTGCAGTGACATGAAGAGTGCTGAGTGACATGAAGAGTGCAGAGTGTCATGAAGAGTGCAGAGTGACATGAAGAGTGCAGAGTCACACAAAGAGTGCAGTGACATGAAGAGTGCAGAGTGACACGAAGAGTGCAGTGTCATGAAGAGTGCAGAGTGATACGAAGGGTGCAGAGTGACACGAAGAGTGCAGAGTGTCATGAAGAGTGCAGAGTGACACGAAGAGTGCAGAGTGTCATGAAGAGTGCAAAGTGACATGAAGAGTGCAGAGTGTCATGAAGAGTGCAGAGTGTCATGAAGAGTGCAGAGTGACATGAAGAGTGCAGAGTGACATTAAGAGTTCAGAGTGACACGAAGAGTGCAGAGTTTCATGAAGAGTGCAGAGTGACATGAAGAGTGCAGAGTGACACGAAGAGTGCAGAGTGACACGAAGAGTGCAGAGTGTCATGAAGAGTGCAGAGTGACATGAAGAGTGCAGAGTGACACGAAGAGTGCAGAGTGACATGAAGAGTGCAGAGTGTCATGAAGAGTGCAGAGTGACATGAAGAGTGCAGAGTGTCACGAAGAGTGCAGAGTGACATGAAGAGTGCAGAGTGACACGAAGAGTGCACAGTGACATGAAGAGTGCAGAGTGACACAAAGAGTGCAGTGACATGAAGAGTGCAGAGTGTCATGAAGAGTGCAGAGTGTCATGAAGAGTGCAGAGTGACACGAAGAGTGCAGACTGACATGAAGAGTGCAGAGTGTCATGAAGAGTGCAGAGTGTCATGAAGAGTGCAGAGTGACACGAAGAGTGCAGACTGACATGAAGAGTGCAGAGTGTCATGAAGAGTGCAGAGTGTCATGAAGAGTGCAGAGTGTCATGAAGAATGCAGAGTGACATGAAGAGTGCAGAGTGACATGAAGAGTGCAGAGTGACACGACGAGTGCAAAGTGACACAAAGAGTGCAGTGACATGAAGAGTGCAGAGTGTCATGAAGAGTGCAGAGTGTCATGAAGAGTGCAGAGTGTCATGAAGAGTGCAGAGTGACATGAAGAGTGCAGAGTGACACGAAGAGTGCAGAGTGACACGAAGAGTGCAGAGTGACACGAAGAGTGCAGAGTGTCATGAAGAGTGTAGAGTGTCATGAAGAGTGCAGAGTGTCATGAAGAGTGACACAAAGAGTGCAGTGACATGAAGAGTGCAGAGTGACACAAAGAGTGCAGTGACATGAAGAGTGCAGAGTGTCATGAAGAGTGCAGAGTGACACGAAGAGTGCAGAGTGACACGAAGAGTGCAGAGTGACACGAAGAGTGCAGAGTGACACGAAGAGTGCAGAGTGACACGAAGAGTGCAGAGTGACATGAAGAGTGCAGAGTGACACGAAGAGTGCAGAGTGACATGAAGATTGCAGAGTGACACGAAGAGTGCAGTGACATGAAGAGTGCAGAGTGACACGAAGAGTGCAGAGTGACACGAAGAGTGCAGAGTGACATGAAGAGTGCAGAGTATCATGAAGAGTGCAGAGTGACATGAAGAGTGCAGAGTGTCATAAAGAGTGCAGAGTGACACGAAGAGTGCAGTGACATGAAGAGTGCTGAGTGACATGAAGAGTGCAGAGTGTCATGAAGAGTGCAGAGTGACATGAAGAGTGCAGAGTCACACAAAGAGTGCAGTGACATGAAGAGTGCAGAGTGACACGAAGAGTGCAGTGTCATGAAGAGTGCAGAGTGATACGAAGGGTGCAGAGTGACACGAAGAGTGCAGAGTGTCATGAAGAGTGCAGAGTGACACGAAGAGTGCAGAGTGTCATGAAGAGTGCAAAGTGACATGAAGAGTGCAGAGTGTCATGAAGAGTGCAGAGTGACACGAAGAGTGCAGAGTGTCATGAAGAGTGCAGAGTGACACAAAGAGTGCAGAGTGACACGAAGAGTGCAGAGTGACACGAAGAGTGCAGAGTGACACGAAGAGTGCAGAGTGACACGAAGAGTGCAGAGTGACAGGAAGAGTGCAGAGTGACATGAAGAGTGCAGAGTGACATGAAGAGTGCAGAGTGACACGAAGAGTGCAGAGTGACACGAAGAGTGCAGAGTGTCATGAAGAGTGTAGAGTGTCATGAAGAGTGCAGAGTGTCATGAAGAGTGACATGAAGAGTGACGAGTGTCATGAAGAGTGCAGAGTGTGATGAAGAGTGCAGAGTGTCATGAAGAGTGCAGAGTGACACGAAGAGTGCAGAGTGTCATGAAGAGTGCAGAGTGTCATGAAGAGTTCAGAGTGTCATGAAGAGTGCAGAGTGACACGGAGAGTGCAGAGTGACACGAAGAGTGCAGAGTGACACGAAGAGTGCAGAGTGACACGAAGAGTGCAGAGTGTCATGAAGAGTGCAGAGTGACACGAAGAGTGCAGAGTGACACGAAGAGTGCAGAATGACATGAAGAGTGCAGAGTGTCATGAAGAGTGCAGAGTGACACGAAGAGTGCAGAGTGACACGAAGAGTGCAGAGTGTCATGAAGAGTGCAGAGTGACACGAAGAGTGCAGAGTGACATGAAGAGTGCAGAATGACATGAAGAGTGCAGAGTGTCATGAAGAGTACAGAGTGACATGAAGAGTGCAGAGTGACATGAAGAGTGCAGAGTGTCATGAAGAGTGCAGTGACATGAAGAGTGCAGAGTGACATGAAGAGTGCAGAATGACATGAAGAGTGCAGAGTGTCATGAAGAGTGCAGTGACATGAAGAGTGCAGAGTGACATGAAGAGTGCAGTGACATGAAGAGTGCAGAGTGACACGAAGAGTGCAGAGTGTCATGAAGAGTGCAGAGTGACACGAAGAGTGCAGAGTGACACGAAGAGTGCAGAGTGACACAAAGAGTGCAGTGACACGAAGAGTGCAGAGTGACATGAAGAGTGCAGAATGACATGAAGAGTGCAGAGTGTCATGAAGAGTGCAGAGTGACATGAAGAGTGCAGAGTGACATGAAGAGTGCAGAGTGTCATGAAGAGTGCAGTGACATGAAGAGTGCAGAGTGACATGAAGAGTGCAGAATGACATGAAGAGTGCATAGTGTCATGAAGAGTGCAGAGTGTCATGAAGAGTGCAGTGACATGAAGAGTGCAGAGTCACGAAGAGTGCAGAGTGACACAAAGAGTGCAGTGACATGAAGAGTGCAGAGTGACACAAAGAGTGCAGTGACATGAAGAGTGCAGAGTGACACGAAGAGTGCAGAGTGTCACGAAGAGTGCAGAGTGACACGAAGAGTGCAGAGTGTCATGAAGAGTGCAGAGTGTCATGAAGAGTGCAGAGTGACACGAAGAGTGCAGAGTGACACGAAGAGTGCAGAGTATCATGAAGAGTGCAGAGTGACATGAAGAGTGCAGAGTGTCATAAAGAGTGCAGAGTGACACGAAGAGTGCAGTGACATGAAGAGTGCTGAGTGACATGAAGAGTGCAGAGTGTCATGAAGAGTGCAGAGTGACATGAAGAGTGCAGAGTCACACAAAGAGTGCAGTGACATGAAGAGTGCAGAGTGACACGAAGAGTGCAGTGTCATGAAGAGTGCAGAGTGATACGAAGGGTGCAGAGTGACACGAAGAGTGCAGAGTGTCATGAAGAGTGCAGAGTGACACGAAGAGTGCAGAGTGTCATGAAGAGTGCAAAGTGACATGAAGAGTGCAGAGTGTCATGAAGAGTGCAGAGTGACACGAAGAGTGCAGAGTGTCATGAAGAGTGCAGAGTGACACAAAGAGTGCAGAGTGACACGAAGAGTGCAGAGTGACACGAAGAGTGCAGAGTGACACGAAGAGTGCAGAGTGACAGGAAGAGTGCAGAGTGACATGAAGAGTGCAGAGTGACATGAAGAGTGCAGAGTGACACGAAGAGTGCAGAGTGACACGAAGAGTGCAGAGTGTCATGAAGAGTGTAGAGTGTCATGAAGAGTGCAGAGTGTCATGAAGAGTGACATGAAGAGTGACGAGTGTCATGAAGAGTGCAGAGTGTGATGAAGAGTGCAGAGTGTCATGAAGAGTGCAGAGTGACACGAAGAGTGCAGAGTGTCATGAAGAGTGCAGAGTGTCATGAAGAGTTCAGAGTGTCATGAAGAGTGCAGAGTGACACGGAGAGTGCAGAGTGACACGAAGAGTGCAGAGTGACACGAAGAGTGCAGAGTGACACGAAGAGTGCAGAGTGTCATGAAGAGTGCAGAGTGACACGAAGAGTGCAGAGTGACACGAAGAGTGCAGAATGACATGAAGAGTGCAGAGTGTCATGAAGAGTGCAGAGTGACACGAAGAGTGCAGAGTGACACGAAGAGTGCAGAGTGTCATGAAGAGTGCAGAGTGACACGAAGAGTGCAGAGTGACATGAAGAGTGCAGAATGACATGAAGAGTGCAGAGTGTCATGAAGAGTGCAGAGTGACATGAAGAGTGCAGAGTGACATGAAGAGTGCAGAGTGTCATGAAGAGTGCAGTGACATGAAGAGTGCAGAGTGACATGAAGAGTGCAGAATGACATGAAGAGTGCAGAGTGTCATGAAGAGTGCAGTGACATGAAGAGTGCAGAGTGACATGAAGAGTGCAGTGACATGAAGAGTGCAGAGTGACACGAAGAGTGCAGAGTGTCACGAAGAGTGCAGAGTGACATTAAGAGTTCAGAGTGACACGAAGAGTGCAGAGTTTCATGAAGAGTGCAGAGTGACATGAAGAGTGCAGAGTGACACGAAGAGTGCAGAGTGACACGAAGAGTGCAGAGTGTCATGAAGAGTGCAGAGTGACATGAAGAGTGCAGAGTGACACGAAGAGTGCAGAGTGACATGAAGAGTGCAGAGTGTCATGAAGAGTGCAGAGTGACATGAAGAGTGCAGAGTGACACGAAGAGTGCAGAGTGACATGAAGAGTGCAGAGTGACACGAAGAGTGCACAGTGACATGAAGAGTGCAGAGTGACACAAAGAGTGCAGTGACATGAAGAGTGCAGAGTGTCATGAAGAGTGCAGAGTGTCATGAAGAGTGCAGAGTGACACGAAGAGTGCAGACTGACATGAAGAGTGCAGAGTGTCATGAAGAGTGCAGAGTGTCATGAAGAGTGCAGAGTGACACGAAGAGTGCAGACTGACATGAAGAGTGCAGAGTGTCATGAAGAGTGCAGAGTGTCATGAAAAGTGCAGAGTGTCATGAAGAATGCAGAGTGACATGAAGAGTGCAGAGTGACATGAAGAGTGCAGAGTGACACGACGAGTGCAAAGTGACACAAAGAGTGCAGTGACATGAAGAGTGCAGAGTGTCATGAAGAGTGCAGAGTGTCATGAAGAGTGCAGAGTGTCATGAAGAGTGCAGAGTGACATGAAGAGTGCAGAGTGACACGAAGAGTGCAGAGTGACATGAAGAGTGCAGAGTGACATGAAGAGTGCAGAGTGACATGAAGAGTGCAGAGTGACACGAAGAGTGCAGAGTGACACGAAGAGTGCAGAGTGTCATGAAGAGTGTAGAGTGTCATGAAGAGTGCAGAGTGTCATGAAGAGTGACACAAAGAGTGCAGTGACATGAAGAGTGCAGAGTGACACAAAGAGTGCAGTGACATGAAGAGTGCAGAGTGTCATGAAGAGTGCAGAGTGACACGAAGAGTGCAGAGTGACACGAAGAGTGCAGAGTGACACGAAGAGTGCAGAGTGACACGAAGAGTGCAGAGTGACACGAAGAGTGCAGAGTGACATGAAGAGTGCAGAGTGACACGAAGAGCGCAGAGTGACATGAAGATTGCAGAGTGACACGAAGAGTGCAGTGACATGAAGAGTGCAGAGTGACACGAAGAGTGCAGAGTGACACGAAGAGTGCAGAGTGACATGAAGAGTGCAGAGTATCATGAAGAGTGCAGAGTGACATGAAGAGTGCAGAGTGTCATAAAGAGTGCAGAGTGACACGAAGAGTGCAGTGACATGAAGAGTGCTGAGTGACATGAAGAGTGCAGAGTGTCATGAAGAGTGCAGAGTGACATGAAGAGTGCAGAGTCACACAAAGAGTGCAGTGACATGAAGAGTGCAGAGTGACACGAAGAGTGCAGTGTCATGAAGAGTGCAGAGTGATACGAAGGGTGCAGAGTGACACGAAGAGTGCAGAGTGTCATGAAGAGTGCAGAGTGACACGAAGAGTGCAGAGTGTCATGAAGAGTGCAAAGTGACATGAAGAGTGCAGAGTGTCATGAAGAGTGCAGAGTGACACGAAGAGTGCAGAGTGTCATGAAGAGTGCAGAGTGACACAAAGAGTGCAGAGTGACACGAAGAGTGCAGAGTGACACGAAGAGTGCAGAGTGACACGAAGAGTGCAGAGTGACACGAAGAGTGCAGAGTGACAGGAAGAGTGCAGAGTGACATGAAGAGTGCAGAGTGACATGAAGAGTGCAGAGTGACACGAAGAGTGCAGAGTGACACGAAGAGTGCAGAGTGTCATGAAGAGTGTAGAGTGTCATGAAGAGTGCAGAGTGTCATGAAGAGTGACATGAAGAGTGACGAGTGTCATGAAGAGTGCAGAGTGTGATGAAGAGTGCAGAGTGTCATGAAGAGTGCAGAGTGACACGAAGAGTGCAGAGTGTCATGAAGAGTGCAGAGTGTCATGAAGAGTTCAGAGTGTCATGAAGAGTGCAGAGTGACACGGAGAGTGCAGAGTGACACGAAGAGTGCAGAGTGACACGAAGAGTGCAGAGTGACACGAAGAGTGCAGAGTGTCATGAAGAGTGCAGAGTGACACGAAGAGTGCAGAGTGACACGAAGAGTGCAGAGTGTCATGAAGAGTGCAGAGTGACACGAAGAGTGCAGAGTGACATGAAGAGTGCAGAATGACATGAAGAGTGCAGAGTGTCATGAAGAGTACAGAGTGACATGAAGAGTGCAGAGTGACATGAAGAGTGCAGAGTGTCATGAAGAGTGCAGTGACATGAAGAGTGCAGAGTGACATGAAGAGTGCAGAATGACATGAAGAGTGCAGAGTGTCATGAAGAGTGCAGTGACATGAAGAGTGCAGAGTGACATGAAGAGTGCAGTGACATGAAGAGTGCAGAGTGACACGAAGAGTGCAGAGTGTCATGAAGAGTGCAGAGTGACACGAAGAGTGCAGAGTGACACGAAGAGTGCAGAGTGACACAAAGAGTGCAGTGACACGAAGAGTGCAGAGTGACATGAAGAGTGCAGAATGACATGAAGAGTGCAGAGTGTCATGAAGAGTGCAGAGTGACATGAAGAGTGCAGAGTGACATGAAGAGTGCAGAGTGTCATGAAGAGTGCAGTGACATGAAGAGTGCAGAGTGACATGAAGAGTGCAGAATGACATGAAGAGTGCATAGTGTCATGAAGAGTGCAGAGTGTCATGAAGAGTGCAGTGACATGAAGAGTGCAGAGTCACGAAGAGTGCAGAGTGACACAAAGAGTGCAGTGACATGAAGAGTGCAGAGTGACACAAAGAGTGCAGTGACATGAAGAGTGCAGAGTGACACGAAGAGTGCAGAGTGTCACGAAGAGTGCAGAGTGACACGAAGAGTGCAGAGTGTCATGAAGAGTGCAGAGTGTCATGAAGAGTGCAGAGTGACACGAAGAGTGCAGAGTGACACGAAGAGTGCAGAGTATCATGAAGAGTGCAGAGTGACATGAAGAGTGCAGAGTGTCATAAAGAGTGCAGAGTGACACGAAGAGTGCAGTGACATGAAGAGTGCTGAGTGACATGAAGAGTGCAGAGTGTCATGAAGAGTGCAGAGTGACATGAAGAGTGCAGAGTCACACAAAGAGTGCAGTGACATGAAGAGTGCAGAGTGACACGAAGAGTGCAGTGTCATGAAGAGTGCAGAGTGATACGAAGGGTGCAGAGTGACACGAAGAGTGCAGAGTGTCATGAAGAGTGCAGAGTGACACGAAGAGTGCAGAGTGTCATGAAGAGTGCAAAGTGACATGAAGAGTGCAGAGTGTCATGAAGAGTGCAGAGTGACACGAAGAGTGCAGAGTGTCATGAAGAGTGCAGAGTGACACAAAGAGTGCAGAGTGACACGAAGAGTGCAGAGTGACACGAAGAGTGCAGAGTGACACGAAGAGTGCAGAGTGACACGAAGAGTGCAGAGTGACAGGAAGAGTGCAGAGTGACATGAAGAGTGCAGAGTGACACGAAGAGTGCAGAGTGACACGAAGAGTGCAGAGTGACACGAAGAGTGCAGAGTGTCATGAAGAGTGTAGAGTGTCATGAAGAGTGCAGAGTGTCATGAAGAGTGACATGAAGAGTGACGAGTGTCATGAAGAGTGCAGAGTGTGATGAAGAGTGCAGAGTGTCATGAAGAGTGCAGAGTGACACGAAGAGTGCAGAGTGTCATGAAGAGTGCAGAGTGTCATGAAGAGTTCAGAGTGTCATGAAGAGTGCAGAGTGACACGGAGAGTGCAGAGTGACACGAAGAGTGCAGAGTGACACGAAGAGTGCAGAGTGACACGAAGAGTGCAGAGTGTCATGAAGAGTGCAGAGTGACACGAAGAGTGCAGAGTGACACGAAGAGTGCAGAATGACATGAAGAGTGCAGAGTGTCATGAAGAGTGCAGAGTGACACGAAGAGTGCAGAGTGACACGAAGAGTGCAGAGTGTCATGAAGAGTGCAGAGTGACACGAAGAGTGCAGAGTGACATGAAGAGTGCAGAATGACATGAAGAGTGCAGAGTGTCATGAAGAGTGCAGAGTGACATGAAGAGTGCAGCGTGACATGAAGAGTGCAGAGTGTCATGAAGAGTGCAGTGACATGAAGAGTGCAGAGTGACATGAAGAGTGCAGAATGACATGAAGAGTGCAGAGTGTCATGAAGAGTGCAGTGACATGAAGAGTGCAGAGTGACATGAAGAGTGCAGTGACATGAAGAGTGCAGAGTGACACGAAGAGTGCAGAGTGTCATGAAGAGTGCAGAGTGACACGAAGAGTGCAGAGTGACACGAAGAGTGCAGAGTGACACAAAGAGTGCAGTGACACGAAGAGTGCAGAGTGACATGAAGAGTGCAGAATGACATGAAGAGTGCAGAGTGTCATGAAGAGTGCAGAGTGACATGAAGAGTGCAGAGTGACATGAAGAGTGCAGAGTGTCATGAAGAGTGCAGTGACATGAAGAGTGCAGAGTGACATGAAGAGTGCAGAATGACATGAAGAGTGCATAGTGTCATGAAGAGTGCAGAGTGTCATGAAGAGTGCAGTGACATGAAGAGTGCAGAGTCACGAAGAGTGCAGAGTGACACAAAGAGTGCAGTGACATGAAGAGTGCAGAGTGACACAAAGAGTGCAGTGACATGAAGAGTGCAGAGTGACACGAAGAGTGCAGAGTGTCACGAAGAGTGCAGAGTGACACGAAGAGTGCAGAGTGTCATGAAGAGTGCAGAGTGTCATGAAGAGTGCAGAGTGACACGAAGAGTGCAGAGTGACACGAAGAGTGCAGAGTGACACGAAGAGTGCAGAGTGACATGAAGAGTGCAGAGTGACACGAAGAGTGCAGAGTGACATGAAGATTGCAGAGTGACACGAAGACTGCAGTGACATGAAGAGTGCAGAGTGACACGAAGACTGCAGAATGACATGAAGAGTGCAGAGTGACATGAAGAGTGCAGAGTGACATGAAGAGTGCAGAGTGTCATGAAGAGTGCAGAGTGTCATGAAGAGTTCAGAGTGTCATGAAGAGTGCAGAGTGACACGGAGAGTGCAGAGTGACACGAAGAGTGCAGAGTGACACGAAGAGTGCAGAGTGACACGAAGAGTGCAGAGTGTCATGAAGAGTGCAGAGTGACACGAAGAGTGCAGAGTGACACGAAGAGTGCAGAGTGTCATGAAGAGTGCAGAGTGACACGAAGAGTGCAGAGTGACATGAAGAGTGCAGAATGACATGAAGAGTGCAGAGTGTCATGAAGAGTACAGAGTGACATGAAGAGTGCAGAGTGACATGAAGAGTGCAGAGTGTCATGAAGAGTGCAGTGACATGAAGAGTGCAGAGTGACATGAAGAGTGCAGAATGACATGAAGAGTGCAGAGTGTCATGAAGAGTGCAGTGACATGAAGAGTGCAGAGTGACATGAAGAGTGCAGTGACATGAAGAGTGCAGAGTGACACGAAGAGTGCAGAGTGTCATGAAGAGTGCAGAGTGACACGAAGAGTGCAGAGTGACACGAAGAGTGCAGAGTGACACAAAGAGTGCAGTGACACGAAGAGTGCAGAGTGACATGAAGAGTGCAGAATGACATGAAGAGTGCAGAGTGTCATGAAGAGTGCAGAGTGACATGAAGAGTGCAGAGTGACATGAAGAGTGCAGAGTGTCATGAAGAGTGCAGTGACATGAAGAGTGCAGAGTGACATGAAGAGTGCAGAATGACATGAAGAGTGCATAGTGTCATGAAGAGTGCAGAGTGTCATGAAGAGTGCAGTGACATGAAGAGTGCAGAGTCACGAAGAGTGCAGAGTGACACAAAGAGTGCAGTGACATGAAGAGTGCAGAGTGACACAAAGAGTGCAGTGACATGAAGAGTGCAGAGTGACACGAAGAGTGCAGAGTGTCACGAAGAGTGCAGAGTGACACGAAGAGTGCAGAGTGTCATGAAGAGTGCAGAGTGTCATGAAGAGTGCAGAGTGACACGAAGAGTGCAGAGTGACACGAAGAGTGCAGAGTATCATGAAGAGTGCAGAGTGACATGAAGAGTGCAGAGTGTCATAAAGAGTGCAGAGTGACACGAAGAGTGCAGTGACATGAAGAGTGCTGAGTGACATGAAGAGTGCAGAGTGTCATGAAGAGTGCAGAGTGACATGAAGAGTGCAGAGTCACACAAAGAGTGCAGTGACATGAAGAGTGCAGAGTGACACGAAGAGTGCAGTGTCATGAAGAGTGCAGAGTGATACGAAGGGTGCAGAGTGACACGAAGAGTGCAGAGTGTCATGAAGAGTGCAGAGTGACACGAAGAGTGCAGAGTGTCATGAAGAGTGCAAAGTGACATGAAGAGTGCAGAGTGTCATGAAGAGTGCAGAGTGACACGAAGAGTGCAGAGTGTCATGAAGAGTGCAGAGTGACACAAAGAGTGCAGAGTGACACGAAGAGTGCAGAGTGACACGAAGAGTGCAGAGTGACACGAAGAGTGCAGAGTGACACGAAGAGTGCAGAGTGACAGGAAGAGTGCAGAGTGACATGAAGAGTGCAGAGTGACACGAAGAGTGCAGAGTGACACGAAGAGTGCAGAGTGACACGAAGAGTGCAGAGTGTCATGAAGAGTGTAGAGTGTCATGAAGAGTGCAGAGTGTCATGAAGAGTGACATGAAGAGTGACGAGTGTCATGAAGAGTGCAGAGTGTGATGAAGAGTGCAGAGTGTCATGAAGAGTGCAGAGTGACACGAAGAGTGCAGAGTGTCATGAAGAGTGCAGAGTGTCATGAAGAGTTCAGAGTGTCATGAAGAGTGCAGAGTGACACGGAGAGTGCAGAGTGACACGAAGAGTGCAGAGTGACACGAAGAGTGCAGAGTGACACGAAGAGTGCAGAGTGTCATGAAGAGTGCAGAGTGACACGAAGAGTGCAGAGTGACACGAAGAGTGCAGAATGACATGAAGAGTGCAGAGTGTCATGAAGAGTGCAGAGTGACACGAAGAGTGCAGAGTGACACGAAGAGTGCAGAGTGTCATGAAGAGTGCAGAGTGACACGAAGAGTGCAGAGTGACATGAAGAGTGCAGAATGACATGAAGAGTGCAGAGTGTCATGAAGAGTGCAGAGTGACATGAAGAGTGCAGCGTGACATGAAGAGTGCAGAGTGTCATGAAGAGTGCAGTGACATGAAGAGTGCAGAGTGACATGAAGAGTGCAGAATGACATGAAGAGTGCAGAGTGTCATGAAGAGTGCAGTGACATGAAGAGTGCAGAGTGACATGAAGAGTGCAGTGACATGAAGAGTGCAGAGTGACACGAAGAGTGCAGAGTGTCATGAAGAGTGCAGAGTGACACGAAGAGTGCAGAGTGACACGAAGAGTGCAGAGTGACACAAAGAGTGCAGTGACACGAAGAGTGCAGAGTGACATGAAGAGTGCAGAATGACATGAAGAGTGCAGAGTGTCATGAAGAGTGCAGAGTGACATGAAGAGTGCAGAGTGACATGAAGAGTGCAGAGTGTCATGAAGAGTGCAGTGACATGAAGAGTGCAGAGTGACATGAAGAGTGCAGAATGACATGAAGAGTGCATAGTGTCATGAAGAGTGCAGAGTGTCATGAAGAGTGCAGTGACATGAAGAGTGCAGAGTCACGAAGAGTGCAGAGTGACACAAAGAGTGCAGTGACATGAAGAGTGCAGAGTGACACAAAGAGTGCAGTGACATGAAGAGTGCAGAGTGACACGAAGAGTGCAGAGTGTCACGAAGAGTGCAGAGTGACACGAAGAGTGCAGAGTGTCATGAAGAGTGCAGAGTGTCACGAAGAGTGCAGAGTGACACGAAGAGTGCAGAGTGACACGAAGAGTGCAGAGTGACACGAAGAGTGCAGAGTGACATGAAGAGTGCAGAGTGACACGAAGAGTGCAGAGTGACATGAAGATTGCAGAGTGACACGAAGACTGCAGTGACATGAAGAGTGCAGAGTGACACGAAGACTGCAGAATGACATGAAGAGTGCAGAGTGACATGAAGAGTGCAGAGTGACATGAAGAGTGCAGAGTGTCATGAAGAGTGCAGAGTCACACAAAGAGTGCAGAGTGACATGAAGAGTGCAGAGTGACACGAAGAGTGCAGAGTGACACAAAGAGGGCAGTGACATGAAGAGTGCAGAGTGACACGAAGAGTGCAGAGTGACACGAAGAGTGCAGAGTGACACAAAGAGTGCAGAGTGACACGAAGAGTGCACAGTGACATGAAGAGTGCAGAGTGACACAAAGAGTGCAGTGACATGAAGAGTGCAGAGTGTCATGAAGAGTGCAGAGTGACATGAAGAGTGCAGAGTGACATGAAGAGTGCAGAGTGACACGAAGAGTGCAGAGTGACATGAAGAGTGCAGAGTGTCATGAAGAGTGCAGAGTGACATGAAGAGTGCACAGTGACATGAAGAGTGCAGAGTGACACAAAGAGTGCAGTGACATGAAGAGTGCAGAGTTTCATGAAGAGTGCAGAGTGACATGAAGAGTGCAGAGTGACATGAAGAGTGCAGAGTGACACGAAGAGTGCAGAGTGACATGAAGAGTGCAGAGTGTCATGAAGAGTGCAGAGTGACATGAAGAGTGCAGAGTGACATTAAGAGTTCAGAGTGACACGAAGAGTGCAGAGTTTCATGAAGAGTGCAGAGTGACATGAAGAGTGCAGAGTGACACGAAGAGTGCAGAGTGACATGAAGAGTGCAGAGTGACATGAAGAGTGCAGAGTGACATGAAGAGTGCAGAGTGACATGAAGAGTGCAGAGTGACATGAAGAGTGCAGAGTGACATGAAGAGTGCAGAGTGACACGATGAGTGCAGAGTGACACGAAGAGTGCAGAGTGACACGAAGAGTGCAGAGTGCCATGAAGAGTGCAGAGTGACATGAAGAGTGCAGAGTGTCATGAAGAGTGCAGAGTGACACGAAGAGTGCAGAGTGACACGAAGAGTGCAGAGTGACACGAAGAGTGCAGAGTGACACGAAGAGTGCAGAGTGTCATGAAGAGTGCAGAGTGACACGAAGAGTGCAGAGTGACACGAAGAGTGCACAGTGACACGAAGAGTGCAGAGTGACACGAAGAGTGCAGAGTGACACGAAGAGTGCAGAGTGACACGAAGAGTGCAGAGTGTCATGAAGAGTGCAGAGTGTCATGAAGAGTGCAGAGTGTCATGAAGAGTGCAGAGTGACACGAAGAGTGCAGAGTGTCATGAAGAGTGCAGAGTGACATGAAGAGTGCAGAGTGACACGAAGAGTGCAGAGTGACACGAAGAGTGCAGAGTGTCATGAAGAGTGTAGAGTGTCATGAAGAGTGCAGAGTGTCATGAAGAGTGACACAAAGAGTGCAGTGACATGAAGAGTGCAGAGTGACACAAAGAGTGCAGTGACATGAAGAGTGCAGAGTGTCATGAAGAGTGCAGAGTGATACGAAGAGTGCAGAGTGACACGAAGAGTGCAGAGTGACACGAAGAGTGCAGAGTGACACGAAGAGTGCAGAGTGACATGAAGAGTGCAGAGTGACACGAAGAGTGCAGAGTGACATGAAGATTGCAGAGTGACACGAAGAGTGCAGTGACATGAAGAGTGCAGAGTGACACGAAGAGTGCAGAGTGACACGAAGAGTGCAGAGTGACATGAAGAGTGCAGAGTATCATGAAGAGTGCAGAGTGACATGAAGAGTGCAGAGTGTCATAAAGAGTGCAGAGTGACACGAAGAGTGCAGTGACATGAAGAGTGCTGAGTGACATGAAGAGTGCAGAGTGTCATGAAGAGTGCAGAGTGACATGAAGAGTGCAGAGTCACACAAAGAGTGCAGTGACATGAAGAGTGCAGAGTGACACGAAGAGTGCAGTGTCATGAAGAGTGCAGAGTGATACGAAGGGTGCAGAGTGACATGAAGAGTGCAGAGTGTCATGAAGAGTGCAGAGTGACACGAAGAGTGCAGAGTGTCATGAAGAGTGCAGAGTGACACAAAGAGTGCAGAGTGACACGAAGAGTGCAGAGTGACACGAAGAGTGCAGAGTGACACGAAGAGTGCAGAGTGACACGAAGAGTGCAGAGTGACAGGAAGAGTGCAGAGTGACATGAAGAGTGCAGAGTGACATGAAGAGTGCAGAGTGACACGAAGAGTGCAGAGTGACACGAAGAGTGCAGAGTGTCATGAAGAGTGTAGAGTGTCATGAAGAGTGCAGAGTGTCATGAAGAGTGACATGAAGAGTGACGAGTGTCATGAAGAGTGCAGAGTGTGATGAAGAGTGCAGAGTGTCATGAAGAGTGCAGAGTGACACGAAGAGTGCAGAGTGTCATGAAGAGTGCAGAGTGTCATGAAGAGTTCAGAGTGTCATGAAGAGTGCAGAGTGACACGGAGAGTGCAGAGTGACACGAAGAGTGCAGAGTGACACGAAGAGTGCAGAGTGACACGAAGAGTGCAGAGTGTCATGAAGAGTGCAGAGTGACACGAAGAGTGCAGAGTGACACGAAGAGTGCAGAATGACATGAAGAGTGCAGAGTGTCATGAAGAGTGCAGAGTGACACGAAGAGTGCAGAGTGACACGAAGAGTGCAGAGTGTCATGAAGAGTGCAGAGTGACACGAAGAGTGCAGAGTGACATGAAGAGTGCAGAATGACATGAAGAGTGCAGAGTGTCATGAAGAGTGCAGAGTGACATGAAGAGTGCAGAGTGACATGAAGAGTGCAGAGTGTCATGAAGAGTGCAGTGACATGAAGAGTGCAGAGTGACATGAAGAGTGCAGAATGACATGAAGAGTGCAGAGTGTCATGAAGAGTGCAGTGACATGAAGAGTGCAGAGTGACATGAAGAGTGCAGTTACATGAAGAGTGCAGAGTGACACGAAGAGTGCAGAGTGTCATGAAGAGTGCAGAGTGACACGAAGAGTGCAGAGTGACACGAAGAGTGCAGAGTGACACAAAGAGTGCAGTGACACGAAGAGTGCAGAGTGACATGAAGAGTGCAGAATGACATGAAGAGTGCAGAGTGTCATGAAGAGTGCAGAGTGACATGAAGAGTGCAGAGTGACATGAAGAGTGCAGAGTGTCATGAAGAGTGCAGTGACATGAAGAGTGCAGAGTGACATGAAGAGTGCAGAATGACATGAAGAGTGCATAGTGTCATGAAGAGTGCAGAGTGTCATGAAGAGTGCAGTGACATGAAGAGTGCAGAGTCACGAAGAGTGCAGAGTGACACAAAGAGTGCAGTGACATGAAGAGTGCAGAGTGACACAAAGAGTGCAGTGACATGAAGAGTGCAGAGTGACACGAAGAGTGCAGAGTGTCACGAAGAGTGCAGAGTGACACGAAGAGTACAGAGTGTCATGAAGAGTGCAGAGTGTCATGAAGAGTGCAGAGTGACACGAAGAGTGCAGAGTGACACGAAGAGTGCAGAGTGACACGAAGAGTGCAGAGTGACATGAAGAGTGCAGAGTGACACGAAGAGTGCAGAGTGACATGAAGATTGCAGAGTGACACGAAGAGTGCAGAGTGACATGAAGAGTGCAGAGTGTCATGAAGAGTGCAGAGTGACATGAAGAGTGCAGAGTCACACAAAGAGTGCAGTGACATGAAGAGTGCAGAGTGACACGAAGAGTGCAGTTTCATGAAGAGTGCAGAGTGATACGAAGGGTGCAGAGTGACACGAAGAGTGCAGAGTGTCATGAAGAGTGCAGAGTGACATGAAGAGTGTGGAGTGTCATAAAGAGTGCAGAGTGACACGAAGAGTGCAGAGTGTCATGAAGAGTGCAGAGTGACATGAAGAGTGCAGAGTGTCATGAAGAGTGCAGAGTGGCACGAAGAGTGCAGAGTGTCATGAAGAGTGCAGAGTGACACAAAGAGTGCAGAGTGACACGAAGAGTGCAGAGTGACACGAAGAGTGCAGAGTGACACGAAGAGTGCAGAGTGACACGAAGAGTGCAGAGTGACATGAAGAGTGCAGAGTGACACGAAGAGTGCAGAGTGACACAAAGAGTGCAGAGTGACACGAAGAGTGCAGAGTGTCATGAAGAGTGTAGAGTGTCATGAAGAGTGCAGAGTGTCATGAAGAGTGACATGAAGAGTGACGAGTGTCATGAAGAGTGCAGAGTGTGATGAAGAGTGCAGAGTGTCATGAAGAGTGCAGAGTGACACGAAGAGTGCAGAGTGTCATGAAGAGTGCAGAGTGTCATGAAGAGTGCAGAGTGACACGAAGAGTGCAGAGTGTCATGAAGAGTGCAGAGTGTCATGAAGAGTGCAGAGTGACATGAAGAGTGCAGAGTGACATGAAGAGTGCAGAGTGTCATGAAGAGTGCAGAGTGACATGAAGAGTGCAGAGTGACATGAAGAGTGCAGAGTGACACGGAGAGTGCAGAGTGACACGAAGAGTGCAGAGTGACACGAAGAGTGCAGAGTGTCATGAAGAGTGCAGAGTGACATGAAGAGTGCAGAGTGACATGAAGAGTGCAGAGTGACACGACGAGTGCAGAGTGACACAAAGAGTGCAGTGACATGAAGAGTGCAGAGTGACATGAAGAGTGCAGAGCGACACGAAGAGTGCAGAGTGGCATGAAGAGTGCAGAGTGACACGAAGAGTGCAGAGTGTCATGAAGAGTGCAGAGTGTCATGAAGAGTGCAGAGTGACATGAAGAGTGCAGAGTGACACGAAGAGTGCAGAGTGACACAAAGAGTGCAGTGACATGAAGAGTGCAGAGTGTCATGAAGAGTGCAGAGTGACATGAAGAGTGCACAGTGACATGAAGAGTTCAGAGTGACACAAAGAGTGCAGTGACATGAAGAGTGCAGAGTGTCATGAAGAGTGCAGAGTGTCATGAAGAGTGCAGAGTGACATGAAGAGTGCAGAGTGACACGAAGAGTGCAGAGTGACACAAAGAGTGCAGTGACATGAAGAGTGCAGAGTGACATGAAGAGTGCAGAGTGTCATGAAGAGTGCAGAGTGACATGAAGAGTGCAGAGTGTCATGAAGAGTGCAGAGTGACATGAAGAGTGCAGAGTGACATGAAGAGTGCAGAGTGACACGAAGAGTGCAGAGTGACATGAAGAGTGCAGAGTGACATGAAGAGTGCAGAGTGACACGAAGAGTGCAGAGTGACACGAAGAGTGCAGTGACATGAAGAGTGCAGAGTGACACGAAGAGTGCAGAGTGACATGAAGAGTGCAGAGTGACATGAAGAGTGCAGAGTGACATGAAGAGTGCAGAGTGACACGAAGAGTGCAGAGTGTCATGGAGAGTGCAGAGTGACATGAAGAGTGCAGAGTGACATGAAGAGTGCAGAGTGACATGAAGAGTGCAGAGTGACATGAAGAGTGCAGAGTGACATGAAGAGTGCAGAGTGACACGATGAGTGCAGAGTGACACGAAGAGTGCAGAGTGACACGAAGAGTGTAGAGTGCCATGAAGAGTGCAGAGTGACATGAAGAGTGCAGAGTGACACGAAGAGTGCAGAGTGACACGAAGAGTGCACAGTGACACGAAGAGTGCAGAGTGACACGAAGAGTGCAGAGTGACACGAAGAGTGCAGAGTGACACGAAGAGTGCAGAGTGTCATGAAGAGTGCAGAGTGTCATGAAGAGTGCAGAGTGTCATGAAGAGTGCAGAGTGACACGAAGAGTGCAGAGTGTCATGAAGAGTGCAGAGTGACATGAAGAGTGCAGAGTGACACGAAGAGTGCAGAGTGACACGAAGAGTGCAGAGTGTCATGAAGAGTGTAGAGTGTCATGAAGAGTGCAGAGTGTCATGAAGAGTGACACAAAGAGTGCAGTGACATGAAGAGTGCAGAGTGACACAAAGAGTGCAGTGACATGAAGAGTGCAGAGTGTCATGAAGAGTGCAGAGTGACACGAAGAGTGCAGAGTGACACGAAGAGTGCAGAGTGACACGAAGAGTGCAGAGTGACACGAAGAGTGCAGAGTGACACGAAGAGTGCAGAGTGACATGAAGAGTGCAGAGTGACACGAAGAGTGCAGAGTGACATGAAGATTGCAGAGTGACACGAAGAGTGCAGTGACATGAAGAGTGCAGAGTGACACGAAGAGTGCAGAGTGACACGAAGAGTGCAGAGTGACATGAAGAGTGCAGAGTATCATGAAGAGTGCAGAGTGACATGAAGAGTGCAGAGTGTCATAAAGAGTGCAGAGTGACACGAAGAGTGCAGTGACATGAAGAGTGCTGAGTGACATGAAGAGTGCAGAGTGTCATGAAGAGTGCAGAGTGACATGAAGAGTGCAGAGTCACACAAAGAGTGCAGTGACATGAAGAGTGCAGAGTGACACGAAGAGTGCAGTGTCATGAAGAGTGCAGAGTGATACGAAGGGTGCAGAGTGACATGAAGAGTGCAGAGTGTCATGAAGAGTGCAGAGTGACACGAAGAGTGCAGAGTGTCATGAAGAGTGCAGAGTGACACAAAGAGTGCAGAGTGACACGAAGAGTGCAGAGTGACACGAAGAGTGCAGAGTGACACGAAGAGTGCAGAGTGACACGAAGAGTGCAGAGTGACAGGAAGAGTGCAGAGTGACATGAAGAGTGCAGAGTGACATGAAGAGTGCAGAGTGACACGAAGAGTGCAGAGTGACACGAAGAGTGCAGAGTGTCATGAAGAGTGTAGAGTGTCATGAAGAGTGCAGAGTGTCATGAAGAGTGACATGAAGAGTGACGAGTGTCATGAAGAGTGCAGAGTGTGATGAAGAGTGCAGAGTGTCATGAAGAGTGCAGAGTGACACGAAGAGTGCAGAGTGTCATGAAGAGTGCAGAGTGTCATGAAGAGTTCAGAGTGTCATGAAGAGTGCAGAGTGACACGGAGAGTGCAGAGTGACACGAAGAGTGCAGAGTGACACGAAGAGTGCAGAGTGACACGAAGAGTGCAGAGTGTCATGAAGAGTGCAGAGTGACACGAAGAGTGCAGAGTGACACGAAGAGTGCAGAATGACATGAAGAGTGCAGAGTGTCATGAAGAGTGCAGAGTGACACGAAGAGTGCAGAGTGACACGAAGAGTGCAGAGTGTCATGAAGAGTGCAGAGTGACACGAAGAGTGCAGAGTGACATGAAGAGTGCAGAATGACATGAAGAGTGCAGAGTGTCATGAAGAGTGCAGAGTGACATGAAGAGTGCAGAGTGACATGAAGAGTGCAGAGTGTCATGAAGAGTGCAGTGACATGAAGAGTGCAGAGTGACATGAAGAGTGCAGAATGACATGAAGAGTGCAGAGTTTCATGAAGAGTGCAGTGACATGAAGAGTGCAGAGTGACATGAAGAGTGCAGTTACATGAAGAGTGCAGAGTGACACGAAGAGTGCAGAGTGTCATGAAGAGTGCAGAGTGACACGAAGAGTGCAGAGTGACACGAAGAGTGCAGAGTGACACAAAGAGTGCAGTGACACGAAGAGTGCAGAGTGACATGAAGAGTGCAGAATGACATGAAGAGTGCAGAGTGTCATGAAGAGTGCAGAGTGACATGAAGAGTGCAGAGTGACATGAAGAGTGCAGAGTGTCATGAAGAGTGCAGTGACATGAAGAGTGCAGAGTGACATGAAGAGTGCAGAATGACATGAAGAGTGCATAGTGTCATGAAGAGTGCAGAGTGTCATGAAGAGTGCAGTGACATGAAGAGTGCAGAGTCACGAAGAGTGCAGAGTGACACAAAGAGTGCAGTGACATGAAGAGTGCAGAGTGACACAAAGAGTGCAGTGACATGAAGAGTGCAGAGTGACACGAAGAGTGCAGAGTGTCACGAAGAGTGCAGAGTGACACGAAGAGTGCAGAGTGACACGAAGAGTGCAGAGTGACATGAAGAGTGCAGAGTGACACGAAGAGTGCAGAGTGACATGAAGATTGCAGAGTGACACGAAGAGTGCAGAGTGACATGAAGAGTGCAGAGTGTCATGAAGAGTGCAGAGTGACATGAAGAGTGCAGAGTCACACAAAGAGTGCAGTGACATGAAGAGTGCAGAGTGACACGAAGAGTGCAGTTTCATGAACAGTGCAGAGTGATACGAAGGGTGCAGAGTGACACGAAGAGTGCAGAGTGTCATGAAGAGTGCAGAGTGACATGAAGAGTGTGGAGTGTCATAAAGAGTGCAGAGTGACACGAAGAGTGCAGAGTGTCATGAAGAGTGCAGAGTGACATGAAGAGTGCAGAGTGTCATGAAGAGTGCAGAGTGGCACGAAGAGTGCAGAGTGTCATGAAGAGTGCAGAGTGACACAAAGAGTGCAGAGTGACACGAAGAGTGCAGAGTGACACGAAGAGTGCAGAGTGACACGAAGAGTGCAGAGTGACACGAAGAGTGCAGAGTGACATGAAGAGTGCAGAGTGACACGAAGAGTGCAGAGTGACACAAAGAGTGCAGAGTGACACGAAGAGTGCAGAGTGTCATGAAGAGTGTAGAGTGTCATGAAGAGTGCAGAGTGTCATGAAGAGTGACATGAAGAGTGACGAGTGTCATGAAGAGTGCAGAGTGTGATGAAGAGTGCAGAGTGTCATGAAGAGTGCAGAGTGACATGAAGAGTGCAGAGTGTCATAAAGAGTGCAGAGTGACACGAAGAGTGCAGAGTGTCATGAAGAGTGCAGAGTGACATGAAGAGTGCAGAGTGTCATGAAGAGTGCAGAGTGGCACGAAGAGTGCAGAGTGTCATGAAGAGTGCAGAGTGACACAAAGAGTGCAGAGTGACACGAAGAGTGCAGAGTGACACGAAGAGTGCAGAGTGACACGAAGAGTGCAGAGTGACACGAAGAGTGCAGAGTGACATGAAGAGTGCAGAGTGACACGAAGAGTGCAGAGTGACACAAAGAGTGCAGAGTGACACGAAGAGTGCAGAGTGTCATGAAGAGTGTAGAGTGTCATGAAGAGTGCAGAGTGTCATGAAGAGTGACATGAAGAGTGACGAGTGTCATGAAGAGTGCAGAGTGTGATGAAGAGTGCAGAGTGTCATGAAGAGTGCAGAGTGACACGAAGAGTGCAGAGTGTCATGAAGAGTGCAGAGTGTCATGAAGAGTGCAGAGTGACACGAAGAGTGCAGAGTGTCATGAAGAGTGCAGAGTGTCATGAAGAGTGCAGAGTGACATGAAGAGTGCAGAGTGACATGAAGAGTGCAGAGTGTCATGAAGAGTGCAGAGTGACATGAAGAGTGCAGAGTGACATGAAGAGTGCAGAGTGACACGGAGAGTGCAGAGTGACACGAAGAGTGCAGAGTGACACGAAGAGTGCAGAGTGTCATGAAGAGTGCAGAGTGACATGAAGAGTGCAGAGTGACATGAAGAGTGCAGAGTGACACGACGAGTGCAGAGTGACACAAAGAGTGCAGTGACATGAAGAGTGCAGAGTGACATGAAGAGTGCAGAGCGACACGAAGAGTGCAGAGTGGCATGAAGAGTGCAGAGTGACACGTAGAGTGCAGAGTGTCATGAAGAGTGCAGAGTGTCATGAAGAGTGCAGAGTGACATGAAGAGTGCAGAGTGACACGAAGAGTGCAGAGTGACACAAAGAGTGCAGTGACATGAAGAGTGCAGAGTGTCATGAAGAGTGCAGAGTGACATGAAGAGTGCACAGTGACATGAAGAGTGCAGAGTGACACAAAGAGTGCAGTGACATGAAGAGTGCAGAGTGTCATGAAGAGTGCAGAGTGTCATGAAGAGTGCAGAGTGACATGAAGAGTGCAGAGTGACACGAAGAGTGCAGAGTGACACGAAGAGTGCAGTGACATGAAGAGTGCAGAGTGACACGAAGAGTGCAGAGTGACATGAAGAGTGCAGAGTGACATGAAGAGTGCAGTGACATGAAGAGTGCAGAGTGACATGAAGAGTGCAGAGTGTCATGAAGAGTGCAGAGTGACATGAAGAGTGCAGAGTGTCATGAAGAGTGCAGAGTGACATGAAGAGTGCAGAGTGACATGAAGAGTGCAGAGTGACACGAAGAGTGCAGAGTGACATGAAGAGTGCAGAGTGACATGAAGAGTGCAGAGTGACACGAAGAGTGCAGAGTGACACGAAGAGTGCAGTGACATGAAGAGTGCAGAGTGACACGAAGAGTGCAGAGTGACATGAAGAGTGCAGAGTGACATGAAGAGTGCAGAGTGACATGAAGAGTGCAGAGTGACACGAAGAGTGCAGAGTGTCATGGAGAGTGCAGAGTGACATGAAGAGTGCAGAGTGACATGAAGAGTGCAGAGTGACATGAAGAGTGCAGAGTGACATGGAGAGTGCAGAGTGACATGAAGAGTGCAGAGTGACATGAAGAGTGCAGAGTGACACGATGAGTGCAGAGTGACACGAAGAGTGCAGAGTGACACGAAGAGTGCAGAGTGACATGAAGAGTGCAGAGTGACATGAAGAGTGCAGAGTGACACGAAGAGTGCAGAGTGACACGAAGAGTGCACAGTGACACGAAGAGTGCAGAGTGACACGAAGAGTGCAGAGTGACACGAAGAGTGCAGAGTGACACGAAGAGTGCAGAGTGTCATGAAGAGTGCAGAGTGTCATGAAGAGTGCAGAGTGTCATGAAGAGTGCAGAGTGACACGAAGAGTGCAGAGTGTCATGAAGAGTGCAGAGTGACATGAAGAGTGCAGAGTGACACGAAGAGTGCAGAGTGACACGAAGAGTGCAGAGTGTCATGAAGAGTGTAGAGTGTCATGAAGAGTGCAGAGTGTCATGAAGAGTGACACAAAGAGTGCAGTGACATGAAGAGTGCAGAGTGACACAAAGAGTGCAGTGACATGAAGAGTGCAGAGTGTCATGAAGAGTGCAGAGTGACACGAAGAGTGCAGAGTGACACGAAGAGTGCAGAGTGACACGAAGAGTGCAGAGTGACACGAAGAGTGCAGAGTGACACGAAGAGTGCAGAGTGACATGAAGAGTGCAGAGTGACACGAAGAGTGCAGAGTGACATGAAGATTGCAGAGTGACACGAAGAGTGCAGTGACATGAAGAGTGCAGAGTGACACGAAGAGTGCAGAGTGACACGAAGAGTGCAGAGTGACATGAAGAGTGCAGAGTATCATGAAGAGTGCAGAGTGACATGAAGAGTGCAGAGTGTCATAAAGAGTGCAGAGTGACACGAAGAGTGCAGTGACATGAAGAGTGCTGAGTGACATGAAGAGTGCAGAGTGTCATGAAGAGTGCAGAGTGACATGAAGAGTGCAGAGTCACACAAAGAGTGCAGTGACATGAAGAGTGCAGAGTGACACGAAGAGTGCAGTGTCATGAAGAGTGCAGAGTGATACGAAGGGTGCAGAGTGACATGAAGAGTGCAGAGTGTCATGAAGAGTGCAGAGTGACACGAAGAGTGCAGAGTGTCATGAAGAGTGCAGAGTGACACAAAGAGTGCAGAGTGACACGAAGAGTGCAGAGTGACACGAAGAGTGCAGAGTGACACGAAGAGTGCAGAGTGACACGAAGAGTGCAGAGTGACAGGAAGAGTGCAGAGTGACATGAAGAGTGCAGAGTGACATGAAGAGTGCAGAGTGACACGAAGAGTGCAGAGTGACACGAAGAGTGCAGAGTGTCATGAAGAGTGTAGAGTGTCATGAAGAGTGCAGAGTGTCATGAAGAGTGACATGAAGAGTGACGAGTGTCATGAAGAGTGCAGAGTGTGATGAAGAGTGCAGAGTGTCATGAAGAGTGCAGAGTGACACGAAGAGTGCAGTGTCATGAAGAGTGCAGAGTGTCATGAAGAGTTCAGAGTGTCATGAAGAGTGCAGAGTGACACGGAGAGTGCAGAGTGACACGAAGAGTGCAGAGTGACACGAAGAGTGCAGAGTGACACGAAGAGTGCAGAGTGTCATGAAGAGTGCAGAGTGACACGAAGAGTGCAGAGTGACACGAAGAGTGCAGAATGACATGAAGAGTGCAGAGTGTCATGAAGAGTGCAGAGTGACACGAAGAGTGCAGAGTGACACGAAGAGTGCAGAGTGTCATGAAGAGTGCAGAGTGACACGAAGAGTGCAGAGTGACATGAAGAGTGCAGAATGACATGAAGAGTGCAGAGTGTCATGAAGAGTGCAGAGTGACATGAAGAGTGCAGAGTGACATGAAGAGTGCAGAGTGTCATGAAGAGTGCAGTGACATGAAGAGTGCAGAGTGACATGAAGAGTGCAGAATGACATGAAGAGTGCAGAGTGTCATGAAGAGTGCAGTGACATGAAGAGTGCAGAGTGACATGAAGAGTGCAGTTACATGAAGAGTGCAGAGTGACACGAAGAGTGCAGAGTGTCATGAAGAGTGCAGACTGACACGAAGAGTGCAGAGTGACACGAAGAGTGCAGAGTGACACAAAGAGTGCAGTGACACGAAGAGTGCAGAGTGACATGAAGAGTGCAGAATGACATGAAGAGTGCAGAGTGTCATGAAGAGTGCAGAGTGACATGAAGAGTGCAGAGTGACATGAAGAGTGCAGAGTGTCATGAAGAGTGCAGTGACATGAAGAGTGCAGAGTGACATGAAGAGTGCAGAATGACATGAAGAGTGCATAGTGTCATGAAGAGTGCAGAGTGTCATGAAGAGTGCAGTGACATGAAGAGTGCAGAGTCACGAAGAGTGCAGAGTGACACAAAGAGTGCAGTGACATGAAGAGTGCAGAGTGACACAAAGAGTGCAGTGACATGAAGAGTGCAGAGTGACACGAAGAGTGCAGAGTGTCACGAAGAGTGCAGAGTGACACGAAGAGTGCAGAGTGTCATGAAGAGTGCAGAGTGTCATGAAGAGTGCAGAGTGACACGAAGAGTGCAGAGTGACACGAAGAGTGCAGAGTGACATGAAGAGTGCAGAGTGACACGAAGAGTGCAGAGTGACATGAAGATTGCAGAGTGACACGAAGAGTGCAGAGTGACATGAAGAGTGCAGAGTGTCATGAAGAGTGCAGAGTGACATGAAGAGTGCAGAGTCACACAAAGAGTGCAGTGACATGAAGAGTGCAGAGTGACACGAAGAGTGCAGTTTCATGAAGAGTGCAGAGTGATACGAAGGGTGCAGAGTGACACGAAGAGTGCAGAGTGTCATGAAGAGTGCAGAGTGACATGAAGAGTGTGGAGTGTCATAAAGAGTGCAGAGTGACACGAAGAGTGCAGAGTGTCATGAAGAGTGCAGAGTGACATGAAGAGTGCAGAGTGTCATGAAGAGTGCAGAGTGGCACGAAGAGTGCAGAGTGTCATGAAGAGTGCAGAGTGACACAAAGAGTGCAGAGTGACACGAAGAGTGCAGAGTGACACGAAGAGTGCAGAGTGACACGAAGAGTGCAGAGTGACACGAAGAGTGCAGAGTGACATGAAGAGTGCAGAGTGACACGAAGAGTGCAGAGTGACACAAAGAGTGCAGAGTGACACGAAGAGTGCAGAGTGTCATGAAGAGTGTAGAGTGTCATGAAGAGTGCAGAGTGTCATGAAGAGTGACATGAAGAGTGACGAGTGTCATGAAGAGTGCAGAGTGTGATGAAGAGTGCAGAGTGTCATGAAGAGTGCAGAGTGACACGAAGAGTGCAGAGTGTCATGAAGAGTGCAGAGTGTCATGAAGAGTGCAGAGTGACACGAAGAGTGCAGAGTGTCATGAAGAGTGCAGAGTGTCATGAAGAGTGCAGAGTGACATGAAGAGTGCAGAGTGACATGAAGAGTGCAGAGTGTCATGAAGAGTGCAGAGTGACATGAAGAGTGCAGAGTGACATGAAGAGTGCAGAGTGACACGGAGAGTGCAGAGTGACACGAAGAGTGCAGAGTGACACGAAGAGTGCAGAGTGTCATGAAGAGTGCAGAGTGACATGAAGAGTGCAGAGTGACATGAAGAGTGCAGAGTGACACGACGAGTGCAGAGTGACACAAAGAGTGCAGTGACATGAAGAGTGCAGAGTGACATGAAGAGTGCAGAGCGACACGAAGAGTGCAGAGTGGCATGAAGAGTGCAGAGTGACACGAAGAGTGCAGAGTGTCATGAAGAGTGCAGAGTGTCACGAAGAGTGCAGAGTGACATGAAGAGTGCAGAGTGACACGAAGAGTGCAGAGTGACACAAAGAGTGCAGTGACATGAAGAGTGCAGAGTGTCATGAAGAGTGCAGAGTGACATGAAGAGTGCACAGTGACATGAAGAGTGCAGAGTGACACAAAGAGTGCAGTGACATGAAGAGTGCAGAGTGTCATGAAGAGTGCAGAGTGTCATGAAGAGTGCAGAGTGACATGAAGAGTGCAGAGTGACACGAAGAGTGCAGAGTGACACAAAGAGTGCAGTGACATGAAGAGTGCAGAGTGACATGAAGAGTGCAGAGTGTCATGAAGAGTGCAGAGTGACATGAAGAGTGCAGAGTGTCATGAAGAGTGCAGAGTGACATGAAGAGTGCAGAGTGACATGAAGAGTGCAGAGTGACACGAAGAGTGCAGAGTGACATGAAGAGTGCAGAGTGACATGAAGAGTGCAGAGTGACACGAAGAGTGCAGAGTGACACGAAGAGTGCAGTGACATGAAGAGTGCAGAGTGACACGAAGAGTGCAGAGTGACATGAAGAGTGCAGAGTGACATGAAGAGTGCAGAGTGACATGAAGAGTGCAGAGTGACACGAAGAGTGCAGAGTGTCATGGAGAGTGCAGAGTGACATGAAGAGTGCAGAGTGACATGAAGAGTGCAGAGTGACATGAAGAGTGCAGAGTGACATGAAGAGTGCAGAGTGACACAAAGAGTGCAGAGTGTCACGAAGAGTGCAGAGTGTCATGAAGAGTGCAGAGTGACATGAAGAGTGCAGAGTGACACAAAGAGTGCAGAGTGACACAAAGAGTGCAGTGACACGAAGAGTGCAGAGTGTCATGAGGAGTGCAGAGTGACATGAAGAGTGCAGAGTGACATGAAGAGTTCAGAGCGACACTAAGAGTGCAGAGTGACATGAAGAGTGCAGAGTGTCATGAAAAGTGCAGAGTGTCATGAAGAGTGCAGAGTGACACGAAGAGTGCAGAGTGACACGAAGAGTGCAGAGTGACATGAAGAGTGCAGAGTGTCATGAAGAGTGCAGAGTGACATGAAGAGTGCAGAGTGACACGAAGAGTGCAGAGTGTCATGAAGAGTGCAGAGTGACATGAAGAGTGCAGAGTGACATGAAGAGTGCAGAGTGACACGAAGAGTGCAGAGTGACATGAAGAGTGCAGAGTGTCATGAAGAGTGCAGAGTGACATGAAGAGTGCAGAGTGACATTAAGAGTTCAGAGTGACACGAAGAGTGCAGAGTTTCATGAAGAGTGCAGAGTGACATGAAGAGTGCAGAGTGACACGAAGAGTGCAGAGTGACATGAAGAGTGCAGAGTGACATGAAGAGTGCAGAGTGACATGAAGAGTGCAGAGTGACATGAAGAGTGCAGAGTGACATGAAGAGTGCAGAGTGACACGATGAGTGCAGAGTGACACGAAGAGTGCAGAGTGACACGAAGAGTGCAGAGTGTCATGAAGAGTGCAGAGTGTCATGAAGAGTGCAGAGTGACATGAAGAGTGCAGAGTGACATGAAGAGTGCAGAGTGACATGAAGAGTGCAGAGTGACACGAAGAGTGCAGAGAGACATGAAGAGTGCAGAGTGACATGAAGAGTGCAGAGTGACACGAAGAGTGCAGAGTGACACGAAGAGTGCAGTGACATGAAGAGTGCAGAGTGACACGAAGAGTGCAGAGTGACATGAAGAGTGCAGAGTGACATGAAGAGTGCAGAGTGACATGAAGAGTGCAGAGTGACACGAAGAGTGCAGAGTGTCATGGAGAGTGCAGAGTGACATGAAGAGTGCAGAGTGACATGAAGAGTGCAGAGTGACATGAAGAGTGCAGAGTGACATGAAGAGTGCAGAGTGACACGAAGAGTGCAGAGTGTCACGAAGAGTGCAGAGTGTCATGAAGAGTGCAGAGTGACATGAAGAGTGCAGAGTGACACAAAGAGTGCAGAGTGACACAAAGAGTGCAGTGACACGAAGAGTGCAGAGTGTCATGAGGAGTGCAGAGTGACATGAAGAGTGCAGAGTGACATGAAGAGTTCAGAGCGACACTAAGAGTGCAGAGTGACATGAAGAGTGCAGAGTGTCATGAAAAGTGCAGAGTGTCATGAAGAGTGCAGAGTGACACGAAGAGTGCAGAGTGACACGAAGAGTGCAGAGTGACATGAAGAGTGCAGAGTGTCATGAAGAGTGCAGAGTGACATGAAGAGTGCAGAGTGACATGAAGAGTGCAGTGACATGAAGAGTGCAGAGTGACACGAAGAGTGCAGAGTGTCATGAAGAGTGCAGAGTGACATGAAGAGTGCAGAGTGACATGAAGAGTGCAGAGTGACACGAAGAGTGCAGAGTGACATGAAGAGTGCAGAGTGTCATGAAGAGTGCAGAGTGACATGAAGAGTGCAGAGTGACATTAAGAGTTCAGAGTGACACGAAGTTTGCAGAGTTTCATGAAGAGTGCAGAGTGACATGAAGAGTGCAGAGTGACACGAAGAGTGCAGAGTGACATGAAGAGTGCAGAGTGACATGAAGAGTGCAGAGTGACATGAAGAGTGCAGAGTGACATGAAGAGTGCAGAGTGACACGAAGAGTGCAGAGTGACATGAAGAGTGCAGAGTGTCATGAAGAGTGCAGAGTGACATGAAGAGTGCAGAGTGACATTAAGAGTTCAGAGTGACACGAAGAGTGCAGAGTTTCATGAAGAGTGCAGAGTGACATGAAGAGTGCAGAGTGACACGAAGAGTGCAGAGTGACATGATGAGTGCAGAGTGACATGAAGAGTGCAGAGTGACATGAAGAGTGCAGAGTGACATGAAGAGTGCAGAGTGACATGAAGAGTGCAGAGTGACATGAAGAGTGCAGAGTGTCATGAAGAGTGCACAGTGACACGAAGAGTGCAGAGTGACACGAAGAGTGCAGAGTGACACGAAGAGTGCAGAGTGACACGAAGAGTGCAGAGTGTCATGAAGAGTGCAGAGTGTCATGAAGAGTGCAGAGTGTCATGAAGAGTGCAGAGTGACACGAAGAGTGCAGAGTGTCATGAAGAGTGCAGAGTGACATGAAGAGTGCAGAGTGACACGAAGAGTGCAGAGTGACACGAAGAGTGCAGAGTGTCATGAAGAGTGTAGAGTGTCATGAAGAGTGCAGAGTGTCATGAAGAGTGACACAAAGAGTGCAGTGACATGAAGAGTGCAGAGTGACACAAAGAGTGCAGTGACATGAAGAGTGCAGAGTGTCATGAAGAGTGCAGAGTGACACGAAGAGTGCAGAGTGACACGAAGAGTGCAGAGTGACACGAAGAGTGCAGAGTGACACGAAGAGTGCAGAGTGACACGAAGAGTGCAGAGTGACATGAAGAGTGCAGAGTGACACGAAGAGTGCAGAGTGACATGAAGATTGCAGAGTGACACGAAGAGTGCAGTGACATGAAGAGTGCAGAGTGACACGAAGAGTGCAGAGTGACACGAAGAGTGCAGAGTGACATGAAGAGTGCAGAGTATCATGAAGAGTGCAGAGTGACATGAAGAGTGCAGAGTGTCATAAAGAGTGCAGAGTGACACGAAGAGTGTAGTGACATGAAGAGTGCTGAGTGACATGAAGAGTGCAGAGTGTCATGAAGAGTGCAGAGTGACATGAAGAGTGCAGAGTCACACAAAGAGTGCAGTGACATGAAGAGTGCAGAGTGACACGAAGAGTGCAGTGTCATGAAGAGTGCAGAGTGATACGAAGGGTGCAGAGTGACATGAAGAGTGCAGAGTGTCATGAAGAGTGCAGAGTGACACGAAGAGTGCAGAGTGTCATGAAGAGTGCAGAGTGACACAAAGAGTGCAGAGTGACACGAAGAGTGCAGAGTGACACGAAGAGTGCAGAGTGACACGAAGAGTGCAGAGTGACACGAAGAGTGCAGAGTGACAGGAAGAGTGCAGAGTGACATGAAGAGTGCAGAGTGACATGAAGAGTGCAGAGTGACACGAAGAGTGCAGAGTGACACGAAGAGTGCAGAGTGTCATGAAGAGTGTAGAGTGTCATGAAGAGTGCAGAGTGTCATGAAGAGTGACATGAAGAGTGACGAGTGTCATGAAGAGTGCAGAGTGTGATGAAGAGTGCAGAGTGTCATGAAGAGTGCAGAGTGTCATGAAGAGTGCAGAGTGACATGAAGAGTGCAGAGTGACACGAAGAGTGCAGAGTGACACGAAGAGTGCAGTGACATGAAGAGTGCAGAGTGACACGAAGAGTGCAGAGTGACATGAAGAGTGCAGAGTGACATGAAGAGTGCAGTGACATGAAGAGTGCAGAGTGACATGAAGAGTGCAGAGTGTCATGAAGAGTGCAGAGTGACATGAAGAGTGCAGAGTGTCATGAAGAGTGCAGAGTGACATGAAGAGTGCAGAGTGACATGAAGAGTGCAGAGTGACACGAAGAGTGCAGAGTGACATGAAGAGTGCAGAGTGACATGAAGAGTGCAGAGTGACACGAAGAGTGCAGAGTGACACGAAGAGTGCAGTGACATGAAGAGTGCAGAGTGACACGAAGAGTGCAGAGTGACATGAAGAGTGCAGAGTGACATGAAGAGTGCAGAGTGACATGAAGAGTGCAGAGTGACACGAAGAGTGCAGAGTGTCATGGAGAGTGCAGAGTGACATGAAGAGTGCAGAGTGACATGAAGAGTGCAGAGTGACATGAAGAGTGCAGAGTGACATGGAGAGTGCAGAGTGACATGAAGAGTGCAGAGTGACATGAAGAGTGCAGAGTGACACGATGAGTGCAGAGTGACACGAAGAGTGCAGAGTGACACGAAGAGTGCAGAGTGACATGAAGAGTGCAGAGTGACATGAAGAGTGCAGAGTGACACGAAGAGTGCAGAGTGACACGAAGAGTGCACAGTGACACGAAGAGTGCAGAGTGACACGAAGAGTGCAGAGTGACACGAAGAGTGCAGAGTGACACGAAGAGTGCAGAGTGTCATGAAGAGTGCAGAGTGTCATGAAGAGTGCAGAGTGTCATGAAGAGTGCAGAGTGACACGAAGAGTGCAGAGTGTCATGAAGAGTGCAGAGTGACATGAAGAGTGCAGAGTGACACGAAGAGTGCAGAGTGACACGAAGAGTGCAGAGTGTCATGAAGAGTGTAGAGTGTCATGAAGAGTGCAGAGTGTCATGAAGAGTGACACAAAGAGTGCAGTGACATGAAGAGTGCAGAGTGACACAAAGAGTGCAGTGACATGAAGAGTGCAGAGTGTCATGAAGAGTGCAGAGTGACACGAAGAGTGCAGAGTGACACGAAGAGTGCAGAGTGACACGAAGAGTGCAGAGTGACACGAAGAGTGCAGAGTGACACGAAGAGTGCAGAGTGACATGAAGAGTGCAGAGTGACACGAAGAGTGCAGAGTGACATGAAGATTGCAGAGTGACACGAAGAGTGCAGTGACATGAAGAGTGCAGAGTGACACGAAGAGTGCAGAGTGACACGAAGAGTGCAGAGTGACATGAAGAGTGCAGAGTATCATGAAGAGTGCAGAGTGACATGAAGAGTGCAGAGTGTCATAAAGAGTGCAGAGTGACACGAAGAGTGCAGTGACATGAAGAGTGCTGAGTGACATGAAGAGTGCAGAGTGTCATGAAGAGTGCAGAGTGACATGAAGAGTGCAGAGTCACACAAAGAGTGCAGTGACATGAAGAGTGCAGAGTGACACGAAGAGTGCAGTGTCATGAAGAGTGCAGAGTGATACGAAGGGTGCAGAGTGACATGAAGAGTGCAGAGTGTCATGAAGAGTGCAGAGTGACACGAAGAGTGCAGAGTGTCATGAAGAGTGCAGAGTGACACAAAGAGTGCAGAGTGACACGAAGAGTGCAGAGTGACACGAAGAGTGCAGAGTGACACGAAGAGTGCAGAGTGACACGAAGAGTGCAGAGTGACAGGAAGAGTGCAGAGTGACATGAAGAGTGCAGAGTGACATGAAGAGTGCAGAGTGACACGAAGAGTGCAGAGTGACACGAAGAGTGCAGAGTGTCATGAAGAGTGTAGAGTGTCATGAAGAGTGCAGAGTGTCATGAAGAGTGACATGAAGAGTGACGAGTGTCATGAAGAGTGCAGAGTGTGATGAAGAGTGCAGAGTGTCATGAAGAGTGCAGAGTGACACGAAGAGTGCAGTGTCATGAAGAGTGCAGAGTGTCATGAAGAGTTCAGAGTGTCATGAAGAGTGCAGAGTGACACGGAGAGTGCAGAGTGACACGAAGAGTGCAGAGTGACACGAAGAGTGCAGAGTGACACGAAGAGTGCAGAGTGTCATGAAGAGTGCAGAGTGACACGAAGAGTGCAGAGTGACACGAAGAGTGCAGAATGACATGAAGAGTGCAGAGTGTCATGAAGAGTGCAGAGTGACACGAAGAGTGCAGAGTGACACGAAGAGTGCAGAGTGTCATGAAGAGTGCAGAGTGACACGAAGAGTGCAGAGTGACATGAAGAGTGCAGAATGACATGAAGAGTGCAGAGTGTCATGAAGAGTGCAGAGTGACATGAAGAGTGCAGAGTGACATGAAGAGTGCAGAGTGTCATGAAGAGTGCAGTGACATGAAGAGTGCAGAGTGACATGAAGAGTGCAGAATGACATGAAGAGTGCAGAGTGTCATGAAGAGTGCAGTGACATGAAGAGTGCAGAGTGACATGAAGAGTGCAGTTACATGAAGAGTGCAGAGTGACACGAAGAGTGCAGAGTGTCATGAAGAGTGCAGACTGACACGAAGAGTGCAGAGTGACACGAAGAGTGCAGAGTGACACAAAGAGTGCAGTGACACGAAGAGTGCAGAGTGACATGAAGAGTGCAGAATGACATGAAGAGTGCAGAGTGTCATGAAGAGTGCAGAGTGACATGAAGAGTGCAGAGTGACATGAAGAGTGCAGAGTGTCATGAAGAGTGCAGTGACATGAAGAGTGCAGAGTGACATGAAGAGTGCAGAATGACATGAAGAGTGCATAGTGTCATGAAGAGTGCAGAGTGTCATGAAGAGTGCAGTGACATGAAGAGTGCAGAGTCACGAAGAGTGCAGAGTGACACAAAGAGTGCAGTGACATGAAGAGTGCAGAGTGACACAAAGAGTGCAGTGACATGAAGAGTGCAGAGTGACACGAAGAGTGCAGAGTGTCACGAAGAGTGCAGAGTGACACGAAGAGTGCAGAGTGTCATGAAGAGTGCAGAGTGTCATGAAGAGTGCAGAGTGACACGAAGAGTGCAGAGTGACACGAAGAGTGCAGAGTGACATGAAGAGTGCAGAGTGACACGAAGAGTGCAGAGTGACATGAAGATTGCAGAGTGACACGAAGAGTGCAGAGTGACATGAAGAGTGCAGAGTGTCATGAAGAGTGCAGAGTGACATGAAGAGTGCAGAGTCACACAAAGAGTGCAGTGACATGAAGAGTGCAGAGTGACACGAAGAGTGCAGTTTCATGAAGAGTGCAGAGTGATACGAAGGGTGCAGAGTGACACGAAGAGTGCAGAGTGTCATGAAGAGTGCAGAGTGACATGAAGAGTGTGGAGTGTCATAAAGAGTGCAGAGTGACACGAAGAGTGCAGAGTGTCATGAAGAGTGCAGAGTGACATGAAGAGTGCAGAGTGTCATGAAGAGTGCAGAGTGGCACGAAGAGTGCAGAGTGTCATGAAGAGTGCAGAGTGACACAAAGAGTGCAGAGTGACACGAAGAGTGCAGAGTGACACGAAGAGTGCAGAGTGACACGAAGAGTGCAGAGTGACACGAAGAGTGCAGAGTGACATGAAGAGTGCAGAGTGACACGAAGAGTGCAGAGTGACACAAAGAGTGCAGAGTGACACGAAGAGTGCAGAGTGTCATGAAGAGTGTAGAGTGTCATGAAGAGTGCAGAGTGTCATGAAGAGTGACATGAAGAGTGACGAGTGTCATGAAGAGTGCAGAGTGTGATGAAGAGTGCAGAGTGTCATGAAGAGTGCAGAGTGACACGAAGAGTGCAGAGTGTCATGAAGAGTGCAGAGTGTCATGAAGAGTGCAGAGTGACACGAAGAGTGCAGAGTGTCATGAAGAGTGCAGAGTGTCATGAAGAGTGCAGAGTGACATGAAGAGTGCAGAGTGACATGAAGAGTGCAGAGTGTCATGAAGAGTGCAGAGTGACATGAAGAGTGCAGAGTGACATGAAGAGTGCAGAGTGACACGGAGAGTGCAGAGTGACACGAAGAGTGCAGAGTGACACGAAGAGTGCAGAGTGTCATGAAGAGTGCAGAGTGACATGAAGAGTGCAGAGTGACATGAAGAGTGCAGAGTGACACGACGAGTGCAGAGTGACACAAAGAGTGCAGTGACATGAAGAGTGCAGAGTGACATGAAGAGTGCAGAGCGACACGAAGAGTGCAGAGTGGCATGAAGAGTGCAGAGTGACACGAAGAGTGCAGAGTGTCATGAAGAGTGCAGAGTGTCACGAAGAGTGCAGAGTGACATGAAGAGTGCAGAGTGACACGAAGAGTGCAGAGTGACACAAAGAGTGCAGTGACATGAAGAGTGCAGAGTGTCATGAAGAGTGCAGAGTGACATGAAGAGTGCACAGTGACATGAAGAGTGCAGAGTGACACAAAGAGTGCAGTGACATGAAGAGTGCAGAGTGTCATGAAGAGTGCAGAGTGTCATGAAGAGTGCAGAGTGACATGAAGAGTGCAGAGTGACACGAAGAGTGCAGAGTGACACAAAGAGTGCAGTGACATGAAGAGTGCAGAGTGACATGAAGAGTGCAGAGTGTCATGAAGAGTGCAGAGTGACATGAAGAGTGCAGAGTGTCATGAAGAGTGCAGAGTGACATGAAGAGTGCAGAGTGACATGAAGAGTGCAGAGTGACACGAAGAGTGCAGAGTGACATGAAGAGTGCAGAGTGACATGAAGAGTGCAGAGTGACACGAAGAGTGCAGAGTGACACGAAGAGTGCAGTGACATGAAGAGTGCAGAGTGACACGAAGAGTGCAGAGTGACATGAAGAGTGCAGAGTGACATGAAGAGTGCAGAGTGACATGAAGAGTGCAGAGTGACACGAAGAGTGCAGAGTGTCATGGAGAGTGCAGAGTGACATGAAGAGTGCAGAGTGACATGAAGAGTGCAGAGTGACATGAAGAGTGCAGAGTGACATGAAGAGTGCAGAGTGACACAAAGAGTGCAGAGTGTCACGAAGAGTGCAGAGTGTCATGAAGAGTGCAGAGTGACATGAAGAGTGCAGAGTGACACAAAGAGTGCAGAGTGACACAAAGAGTGCAGTGACACGAAGAGTGCAGAGTGTCATGAGGAGTGCAGAGTGACATGAAGAGTGCAGAGTGACATGAAGAGTTCAGAGCGACACTAAGAGTGCAGAGTGACATGAAGAGTGCAGAGTGTCATGAAAAGTGCAGAGTGTCATGAAGAGTGCAGAGTGACACGAAGAGTGCAGAGTGACACGAAGAGTGCAGAGTGACATGAAGAGTGCAGAGTGTCATGAAGAGTGCAGAGTGACATGAAGAGTGCAGAGTGACACGAAGAGTGCAGAGTGTCATGAAGAGTGCAGAGTGACATGAAGAGTGCAGAGTGACATGAAGAGTGCAGAGTGACACGAAGAGTGCAGAGTGACATGAAGAGTGCAGAGTGTCATGAAGAGTGCAGAGTGACATGAAGAGTGCAGAGTGACATTAAGAGTTCAGAGTGACACGAAGAGTGCAGAGTTTCATGAAGAGTGCAGAGTGACATGAAGAGTGCAGAGTGACACGAAGAGTGCAGAGTGACATGAAGAGTGCAGAGTGACATGAAGAGTGCAGAGTGACATGAAGAGTGCAGAGTGACATGAAGAGTGCAGAGTGACATGAAGAGTGCAGAGTGACACGATGAGTGCAGAGTGACACGAAGAGTGCAGAGTGACACGAAGAGTGCAGAGTGTCATGAAGAGTGCAGAGTGTCATGAAGAGTGCAGAGTGACATGAAGAGTGCAGAGTGACATGAAGAGTGCAGAGTGACATGAAGAGTGCAGAGTGACACGAAGAGTGCAGAGAGACATGAAGAGTGCAGAGTGACATGAAGAGTGCAGAGTGACACGAAGAGTGCAGAGTGACACGAAGAGTGCAGTGACATGAAGAGTGCAGAGTGACACGAAGAGTGCAGAGTGACATGAAGAGTGCAGAGTGACATGAAGAGTGCAGAGTGACATGAAGAGTGCAGAGTGACACGAAGAGTGCAGAGTGTCATGGAGAGTGCAGAGTGACATGAAGAGTGCAGAGTGACATGAAGAGTGCAGAGTGACATGAAGAGTGCAGAGTGACATGAAGAGTGCAGAGTGACACGAAGAGTGCAGAGTGTCACGAAGAGTGCAGAGTGTCATGAAGAGTGCAGAGTGACATGAAGAGTGCAGAGTGACACAAAGAGTGCAGAGTGACACAAAGAGTGCAGTGACACGAAGAGTGCAGAGTGTCATGAGGAGTGCAGAGTGACATGAAGAGTGCAGAGTGACATGAAGAGTTCAGAGCGACACTAAGAGTGCAGAGTGACATGAAGAGTGCAGAGTGTCATGAAAAGTGCAGAGTGTCATGAAGAGTGCAGAGTGACACGAAGAGTGCAGAGTGACACGAAGAGTGCAGAGTGACATGAAGAGTGCAGAGTGTCATGAAGAGTGCAGAGTGACATGAAGAGTGCAGAGTGACATGAAGAGTGCAGTGACATGAAGAGTGCAGAGTGACACGAAGAGTGCAGAGTGTCATGAAGAGTGCAGAGTGACATGAAGAGTGCAGAGTGACATGAAGAGTGCAGAGTGACACGAAGAGTGCAGAGTGACATGAAGAGTGCAGAGTGTCATGAAGAGTGCAGAGTGACATGAAGAGTGCAGAGTGACATTAAGAGTTCAGAGTGACACGAAGTTTGCAGAGTTTCATGAAGAGTGCAGAGTGACATGAAGAGTGCAGAGTGACACGAAGAGTGCAGAGTGACATGAAGAGTGCAGAGTGACATGAAGAGTGCAGAGTGACATGAAGAGTGCAGAGTGACATGAAGAGTGCAGAGTGACACGAAGAGTGCAGAGTGACATGAAGAGTGCAGAGTGTCATGAAGAGTGCAGAGTGACATGAAGAGTGCAGAGTGACATTAAGAGTTCAGAGTGACACGAAGAGTGCAGAGTTTCATGAAGAGTGCAGAGTGACATGAAGAGTGCAGAGTGACACGAAGAGTGCAGAGTGACATGATGAGTGCAGAGTGACATGAAGAGTGCAGAGTGACATGAAGAGTGCAGAGTGACATGAAGAGTGCAGAGTGACATGAAGAGTGCAGAGTGACATGAAGAGTGCAGAGTGTCATGAAGAGTGCACAGTGACACGAAGAGTGCAGAGTGACACGAAGAGTGCAGAGTGACACGAAGAGTGCAGAGTGACACGAAGAGTGCAGAGTGTCATGAAGAGTGCAGAGTGTCATGAAGAGTGCAGAGTGTCATGAAGAGTGCAGAGTGACACGAAGAGTGCAGAGTGTCATGAAGAGTGCAGAGTGACATGAAGAGTGCAGAGTGACACGAAGAGTGCAGAGTGACACGAAGAGTGCAGAGTGTCATGAAGAGTGTAGAGTGTCATGAAGAGTGCAGAGTGTCATGAAGAGTGACACAAAGAGTGCAGTGACATGAAGAGTGCAGAGTGACACAAAGAGTGCAGTGACATGAAGAGTGCAGAGTGTCATGAAGAGTGCAGAGTGACACGAAGAGTGCAGAGTGACACGAAGAGTGCAGAGTGACACGAAGAGTGCAGAGTGACACGAAGAGTGCAGAGTGACACGAAGAGTGCAGAGTGACATGAAGAGTGCAGAGTGACACGAAGAGTGCAGAGTGACATGAAGATTGCAGAGTGACACGAAGAGTGCAGTGACATGAAGAGTGCAGAGTGACACGAAGAGTGCAGAGTGACACGAAGAGTGCAGAGTGACATGAAGAGTGCAGAGTATCATGAAGAGTGCAGAGTGACATGAAGAGTGCAGAGTGTCATAAAGAGTGCAGAGTGACACGAAGAGTGTAGTGACATGAAGAGTGCTGAGTGACATGAAGAGTGCAGAGTGTCATGAAGAGTGCAGAGTGACATGAAGAGTGCAGAGTCACACAAAGAGTGCAGTGACATGAAGAGTGCAGAGTGACACGAAGAGTGCAGTGTCATGAAGAGTGCAGAGTGATACGAAGGGTGCAGAGTGACATGAAGAGTGCAGAGTGTCATGAAGAGTGCAGAGTGACACGAAGAGTGCAGAGTGTCATGAAGAGTGCAGAGTGACACAAAGAGTGCAGAGTGACACGAAGAGTGCAGAGTGACACGAAGAGTGCAGAGTGACACGAAGAGTGCAGAGTGACACGAAGAGTGCAGAGTGACAGGAAGAGTGCAGAGTGACATGAAGAGTGCAGAGTGACATGAAGAGTGCAGAGTGACACGAAGAGTGCAGAGTGACACGAAGAGTGCAGAGTGTCATGAAGAGTGTAGAGTGTCATGAAGAGTGCAGAGTGTCATGAAGAGTGACATGAAGAGTGACGAGTGTCATGAAGAGTGCAGAGTGTGATGAAGAGTGCAGAGTGTCATGAAGAGTGCAGAGTGACACGAAGAGTGCAGAGTGTCATGAAGAGTGCAGAGTGTCATGAAGAGTTCAGAGTGTCATGAAGAGTGCAGAGTGACACGGAGAGTGCAGAGTGACACGAAGAGTGCAGAGTGACACGAAGAGTGCAGAGTGACACGAAGAGTGCAGAGTGTCATGAAGAGTGCAGAGTGACACGAAGAGTGCAGAGTGACACGAAGAGTGCAGAATGACATGAAGAGTGCAGAGTGTCATGAAGAGTGCAGAGTGACATGAAGAGTGCAGAGTGACATGAAGAGTGCAGAGTGTCATGAAGAGTGCAGTGACATGAAGAGTGCAGAGTAACATGAAGAGTGCAGAATGACATGAAGAGTGCAGAGTGTCATGAAGAGTGCAGTGACATGAAGAGTGCAGAGTGACATGAAGAGTGCAGTGACATGAAGAGTGCAGAGTGACACGAAGAGTGCAGAGTGTCATGAAGAGTGCAGAGTGACACGAAGAGTGCAGAGTGACACGAAGAGTGCAGAGTGACACAAAGAGTGCAGTGACACGAAGAGTGCAGAGTGACATGAAGAGTGCAGAATGACATGAAGAGTGCAGAGTGTCATGAAGAGTGCAGAGTGACATGAAGAGTGCAGAGTGACATGAAGAGTGCAGAGTGTCATGAAGAGTGCAGTGACATGAAGAGTGCAGAGTGACATGAAGAGTGCAGAATGACATGAAGAGTGCATAGTGTCATGAAGAGTGCAGAGTGTCATGAAGAGTGCAGTGACATGAAGAGTGCAGAGTCACGAAGAGTGCAGAGTGACACAAAGAGTGCAGTGACATGAAGAGTGCAGAGTGACACAAAGAGTGCAGTGACATGAAGAGTGCAGAGTGACACGAAGAGTGCAGAGTGACACGAAGAGTGCAGAGTGTCATGAAGAGTGCAGAGTGTCATGAAGAGTGCAGAGTGACACGAAGAGTGCAGAGTGACACGAAGAGTGCAGAGTGACACGAAGAGTGCAGAGTGACATGAAGAATGCAGAGTGACACGAAGAGTGCAGAGTGACATGAAGATTGCAGAGTGACACGAAGAGTGCAGAGTGACATGAAGAGTGCAGAGTGTCATGAAGAGTGCAGAGTGACATGAAGAGTGCAGAGTCACACAAAGAGTGCAGTGACATGAAGAGTGCAGAGTGACACGAAGAGTGCAGTTTCATGAAGAGTGCAGAGTGATACGAAGGGTGCAGAGTGACACGAAGAGTGCAGAGTGTCATGAAGAGTGCAGAGTGACATGAAGAGTGCAGAGTGTCATAAAGAGTGCAGAGTGACACGAAGAGTGCAGAGTGTCATGAAGAGTGCAGAGTGACATGAAGAGTGCAGAGTGTCATGAAGAGTGCAGAGTGGCACGAAGAGTGCAGAGTGTCATGAAGAGTGCAGAGTGACACAAAGAGTGCAGAGTGACACGAAGAGTGCAGAGTGACACGAAGAGTGCAGAGTGACACGAAGAGTGCAGAGTGACACGAAGAGTGCAGAGTGACATGAAGAGTGCAGAGTGACACGAAGAGTGCAGAGTGACACAAAGAGTGCAGAGTGACACGAAGAGTGCAGAGTGTCATGAAGAGTGTAGAGTGTCATGAAGAGTGCAGAGTGTCATGAAGAGTGACATGAAGAGTGACGAGTGTCATGAAGAGTGCAGAGTGTGATGAAGAGTGCAGAGTGTCATGAAGAGTGCAGAGTGACACGAAGAGTGCAGAGTGTCGTGAAGAGTGCAGAGTGTCATGAAGAGTGCAGAGTGACACGAAGAGTGCAGAGTGTCATGAAGAGTGCAGAGTGTCATGAAGAGTGCAGAGTGACATGAAGAGTGCAGAGTGACATGAAGAGTGCAGAGTGTCATGAAGAGTGCAGAGTGACATGAAGAGTGCAGAGTGACATGAAGAGTGCAGAGTGACACGGAGAGTGTAGAGTGACACGAAGAGTGCAGAGTGACACGAAGAGTGCAGAGTGTCATGAAGAGTGCAGAGTGACATGAAGAGTGCAGAGTGACATGAAGAGTGCAGAGTGACACGACGAGTGCAGAGTGACACAAAGAGTGCAGTGACATGAAGAGTGCAGAGTGACATGAAGAGTGCAGAGCGACACGAAGAGTGCAGAGTGGCATGAAGAGTGCAGAGTGACACGAAGAGTGCAGAGTGTCATGAAGAGTGCAGAGTGTCATGAAGAGTGCAGAGTGACATGAAGAGTGCAGAGTGACACGAAGAGTGCAGAGTGACACAAAGAGTGCAGTGACATGAAGAGTGCAGAGTGTCATGAAGAGTGCAGAGTGACATGAAGAGTGCACAGTGACATGAAGAGTGCAGAGTGACACAAAGAGTGCAGTGACATGAAGAGTGCAGAGTGTCATGAAGAGTGCAGAGTGTCATGAAGAGTGCAGAGTGACATGAAGAGTGCAGAGTGACACGAAGAGTGCAGAGTGACACAAAGAGTGCAGTGACATGAAGAGTGCAGAGTGACATGAAGAGTGCAGAGTGTCATGAAGAGTGCAGAGTGACATGAAGAGTGCAGAGTGTCATGAAGAGTGCAGAGTGACATGAAGAGTGCAGAGTGACATGAAGAGTGCAGAGTGACACGAAGAGTGCAGAGTGACATGAAGAGTGCAGAGTGACATGAAGAGTGCAGAGTGACACGAAGAGTGCAGAGTGACACGAAGAGTGCAGTGACATGAAGAGTGCAGAGTGACACGAAGAGTGCAGAGTGACATGAAGAGTGCAGAGTGACATGAAGAGTGCAGAGTGACATGAAGAGTGCAGAGTGACACGAAGAGTGCAGAGTGTCATGGAGAGTGCAGAGTGACATGAAGAGTGCAGAGTGACATGAAGAGTGCAGAGTGACATGAAGAGTGCAGAGTGACATGAAGAGTGCAGAGTGACACGAAGAGTGCAGAGTGTCACGAAGAGTGCAGAGTGTCATGAAGAGTGCAGAGTGACATGAAGAGTGCAGAGTGACACAAAGAGTGCAGAGTGACACAAAGAGTGCAGTGACACGAAGAGTGCAGAGTGTCATGAGGAGTGCAGAGTGACATGAAGAGTGCAGAGTGACATGAAGAGTTCAGAGCGACACTAAGAGTGCAGAGTGACATGAAGAGTGCAGAGTGTCATGAAAAGTGCAGAGTGTCATGAAGAGTGCAGAGTGACACGAAGAGTGCAGAGTGACACGAAGAGTGCAGAGTGACATGAAGAGTGCAGAGTGTCATGAAGAGTGCAGAGTGACATGAAGAGTGCAGAGTGACACGAAGAGTGCAGAGTGTCATGAAGAGTGCAGAGTGACATGAAGAGTGCAGAGTGACATGAAGAGTGCAGAGTGACACGATGAGTGCAGAGTGTCACGAAGAGTGCAGAGTGTCATGAAGAGTGCAGAGTGTCATGAAGAGTGCAGAGTGACATGAAGAGTGCAGAGTGTCATGAAGAGTGCAGAGTGACACGAAGAGTGCAGAGTGACACGAAGAGTGCAGAGTGACATGAAGAGTGCAGAGTGACACGAAGAGTGCAGAGTGACATGAAGAGTGCAGAGTGACATGAAGAGTGCAGAGTGTCATAAAGAGTGCAGAGTGACACAAAGAGTGCAGTGACATGAAGAGTGCAGAGTGACATGAAGAGTGCAGAGTGTCATGAAGAGTGCAGAGTGACACAAAGAGTGCAGAGTCACACAAAGAGTGCAGTGACATGAAGAGTGCAGAGTGACACGAAGAGTGCAGTGTCATGAAGAGTGCAGAGTGACATGAAGAGTGCAGAGTGTCATAAAGAGTGCAGAGTGACACGAAGAGTGCAGAGTGTCATGAAGAGTGCAGAGTGACATGAAGAGTGCAGAGTGTCATGAAGAGTGCAGAGTGACACGAAGAGTGCAGAGTGTCATGAAGAGTGCAGAGTGACACAAAGAGTGCAGAGTGACACGAAGAGTGCAGAGTGACACGAAGAGTGCAGAGTGACATGAAGAGTGCAGAGTGATATGAAGAGTGCAGAGTGACACGAAGAGTGCAGAGTGACACGAAGAGTGCAGAGTGACACGAAGAGTGCAGAGTGACAGGAAGAGTGCAGAGTGACATGAAGAGTGCAGAGTGATATGAAGAGTGCAGAGTGACACGAAGAGTGCAGAGTGACACGAAGAGTGCAGAGTGTCATGAAGAGTGTAGAGTGTCATGAAGAGTGCAGAGTGTCATGAAGAGTGACATGAAGCGTGACGAGTGTCATGACGAGTGCAGTGACATGAAGAGTGCAGAGTGTGATGAAGAGTGCAGAGTGTGATGAAGAGTGCAGAGTGTCATGAAGAGTGCAGAGTGTCATGAAGAGTTCAGAGTGTCATGAAGAGTGCAGAGTGACACGGAGAGTGCAGAGTGACACGAAGAGTGCAGAGTGACACGAAGAGTGCAGAGTGTCATGAAGAGTGCAGAGTGACACGAAGAGTGCAGAGTGACATGAAGAGTGCAGAATGACATGAAGAGTGCAGAGTGTCATGAAGAGTGCAGAGTGACATGAAGAGTGCAGAGTGACATGAAGAGTGCAGAGTGTCATGAAGAGTGCAGTGACATGAAGAGTGCAGAATGACATGAAGAGTGCAGAGTGTCATGAAGAGTGCAGAGTGTCATGAAGAGTGCAGTGACATGAAGAGTGCAGAGTGACATGAAGAGTGCAGTGACATGAAGAGTGCAGAGTGACACGAAGAGTGCAGAGTGTCATGAAGAGTGCAGAGTGACACGAAGAGTGCAGAGTGACACGAAGAGTGCAGAGTGACACAAAGAGTGCAGTGACACGAAGAGTGCAGAGTGACATGAAGAGTGCAGAATGACATGAAGAGTGCAGAGTGTCATGAAGAGTGCAGAGTGACATGAAGAGTGCAGGGTGACATGAAGAGTGCAGAGTGTCATGAAGAGTGCAGTGACATGAAGAGTGCAGAGTGACATGAAGAGTGCAGTGACACGAAGAGTGCAGAGTGACACAAAGAGTGCAGTGACATGAAGAGTGCAGAGTGACACAAAGAGTGCAGTGACATGAAGAGTGCAGAGTGACACGAAGAGTGCAGAGTGTCACGAAGAGTGCAGAGTGACACGAAGAGTGCAGAGTGACACGAAGAGTGCAGAGTGACACGAAGAGTGCAGAGTGACATGAAGAGTGCAGAGTGACACGAAGAGTGCAGAGTGACATGAAGATTGCAGAGTGACACGAAGAGTGCAGTGACATGAAGAGTGCAGAGTGACATGAAGAGTGCAGAGTCACACAAAGAGTGCAGTGACATGAAGAGTGCAGAGTGACACGAAGAGTGCAGTGTCATGAAGAGTGCAGAGTGATACGAAGGGTGCAGAGTGACACGAAGAGTGCAGAGTGTCATGAAGAGTGCAGAGTGACACGAAGAGTGCAGAGTGTCATGAAGAGTGCAGAGTGACATGAAGAGTGCAGAGTGTCATGAAGAGTGCAGAGTGGCACGAAGAGTGCAGAGTGTCATGAAGAGTGCAGAGTGACACAAAGAGTGCAGAGTGACACGAAGAGTGCAGAGTGTCATGAAGAGTGCAGAGTGACATGAAGAGTGCAGAGTGTCATAAAGAGTGCAGAGTGACACGAAGAGTGCAGAGTGTCATGAAGAGTGCAGAGTGACATGAAGAGTGCAGAGTGTCATGAAGAGTGCAGAGTGGCACGAAGAGTGCAGAGTGTCATGAAGAGTGCAGAGTGACACAAAGAGTGCAGAGTGACACGAAGAGTGCAGAGTGACACGAAGAGTGCAGAGTGACACGAAGAGTGCAGAGTGACATGAAGAGTGCAGAGTGACACGAAGAGTGCAGAGTGACACGAAGAGTGCAGAGTGACATGAAGAGTGCAGAGTGACACGAAGAGTGCAGAGTGACACAAAGAGTGCAGAGTGACACGAAGAGTGCAGAGTGTCATGAAGAGTGCAGAGTGTCATGAAGAGTGACATGAAGAGTGACGAGTGTCATGAAGAGTGCAGAGTGTGATGAAGAGTGCAGAGTGTCATGAAGAGTGCAGAGTGACACGAAGAGTGCAGAGTGTCATGAAGAGTGCAGAGTGTCATGAAGAGTGCAGAGTGACATGAAGAGTGCAGAGTGACATGAAGAGTGCAGAGTGTCATGAAGAGTGCAGAGTGACATGAAGAGTGCAGAGTGACATGAAGAGTGCAGAGTGACACGGAGAGTGCAGAGTGACACGAAGAGTGCAGAGTGACACGAAGAGTGCAGAGTGTCATGAAGAGTGCAGAGTGACATGAAGAGTGCAGAGTGACATGAAGAGTGCAGAGTGACACGACGAGTGCAGAGTGACACGAAGAGTGCAGTGACATGAAGAGTGCAGAGTGACATGAAGAGTGCAGAGTGACACGACGAGTGCAGAGTGACACAAAGAGTGCAGTGACATGAAGAGTGCAGAGTGACATGAAGAGTGCAGAGCGACACGAAGAGTGCAGAGTGGCATGAAGAGTGCAGAGTGACACGAAGAGTGCAGAGTGTCATGAAGAGTGCAGAGTGTCATGAAGAGTGCAGAGTGACATGAAGAGTGCAGAGTGACACGAAGAGTGCAGAGTGACAAAAAGAGTGCAGTGACATGAAGAGTGCAGAGTGTCATGAAGAGTGCAGAGTGACATGAAGAGTGCACAGTGACATGAAGAGTGCAGAGTGACACAAAGAGTGCAGTGACATGAAGAGTGCAGAGTGTCATGAAGAGTGCAGAGTGTCATGAAGAGTGCAGAGTGACACGAAGAGTGCAGAGTGACACAAAGAGTGCAGTGATATGAAGAGTGCAGAGTGACATGAAGAGTGCAGAGTGTCATGAAGAGTGCAGAGTGACATGAAGAGTGCAGAGTGTCATGAAGAGTGCAGAGTGACATGAAGAGTGCAGAGTGACATGAAGAGTGCAGAGTGACACGAAGAGTGCAGAGTGACATGAAGAGTGCAGAGTGACATGAAGAGTGCAGAGTGACATGAAGAGTGCAGAGTGACATGAAGAGTGCAGAGTGACATGAAGAGTGCAGAGTGACACGAAGAGTGCAGAGTGTCATGAAGAGTGCAGAGTGACACGAAGAGTGCAGAGTGACACGAAGAGTGCAGAGTGACATGAAGAGTGCAGAGTGTCATGAAGAGTGCAGAGTGACATGAAGAGTGCAGAGTGACATGAAGAGTGCAGAGTGTCATGAAGAGTGCAGAGTGACATGAAGAGTGCAGAGTGACACGAAGAGTGCAGAGTGTCATGAAGAGTGCAGAGTGTCATGAAGAGTGCAGAGTGACATGAAGAGTGCAGAGTGACACGAAGAGTGCAGAGTGACACGAAGAGTGCAGAGTGTCATGAAGAGTGCAGAGTGACATGAAGAGTGCAGAGTGTCATGAAGAGTGCAGAGTGATACGAAGGGTGCAGAGTGACACGAAGAGTGCAGAGTGTCATGAAGAGTGCAGAGTGACACGAAGAGTGCAGAGTGTCATGAAGAGTGCAGAGTGACATGAAGTGTGCAGAGTGACACGAAGAGTGCAGAGTGACACGAAGAGTGCAGAGTGACATGAAGAGTGCAGAGTGACACGAAGAGTGCAGAGTGTCATGAAGAGTGCAGGTGACACGAAGAGTGCAGAGTGACAGGAAGAGTGCAGAGTGACATGAAGAGTGCAGAGTGACATGAAGAGTGCAGAGTGACACGAAGAGTGCAGAGTGACATGAAGAGTGCAGAGTGACACGAAGAGTGCAGAGTGACAGGAAGAGTGCAGAGTGACATGAAGAGTGCAGAGTGACATGAAGAGTGCATAGTGTCATGAAGAGTGCAGAGTGTCATGAAGAGTGCAGAGTGACATGAAGAGTGCAGAGTGACACAAAGAGGGCAGTGACATGAAGAGTGCAGAGTGTCATGAAGAGTGCAGAGTGACACAAAGAGGGCAGTGACATGAAGAGTGCAGAGTGTCATGAAGAGTGCAGAGTGACATGAAGAGTGCAGAGTGACATGAAGAGTGCAGAGTGACATGAAGAGTGCAGAATGACATGAAGAGTGCAGAGTGTCATGAAGAGTGCAGAGTGTCATGAAGAGTGCAGAATGACATGAAGAGTGCAGAGTGTCATGAAGAGTGCAGTGACATGAAGAGTGCAGAGTGACATGAAGAGTGCAGTGACATGAAGAGTGCAGAGTGACACGAAGAGTGCAGAGTGTCATGAAGAGTGCAGAGTGACACGAAGAGTGCAGAGTGACACGAAGAGTGCAGAGTGACACAAAGAGTGCAGTGACACGAAGAGTGCAGAGTGTCATGAAGAGTGCAGAATGACATGAAGAGTGCAGAGTGTCATGAAGAGTGCAGAGTGACATGAAGAGTGCAGAGTGACATGAAGAGTGCAGAGTGTCATGAAGAGTGCAGTGACATGAAGAGTGCAGAGTGACATGAAGAGTGCAGAATGACATGAAGAGTGCAGAGTGTCATGAAGAGTGCAGAGTGTCATGAAGAGTGCAGTGACATGAAGAGTGCAGAGTGACATGAAGAGTGCAGAGTGACACAAAGAGTGCAGTGACATGAAGAGTGCAGAGTGACACGAAGAGTGCAGAGTGTCACGAAGAGTGCAGAGTGACACGAAGAGTGCAGAGTGTCATGAAGAGTGCAGAGTGTCATGAAGAGTGCAGAGTGACACGAAGAGTGCAGAGTGACACGAAGAGTGCAGAGTGACACGAAGAGTGCAGAGTGACATGAAGAGTGCAGAGTGACACGAAGAGTGCAGAGTGACATGAAGATTGCAGAGTGACACGAAGAGTGCAGTGACATGAAGAGTGCAGAGTGTCATGAAGAGTGCAGAGTGACATGAAGAGTGCAGAGTCACACAAAGAGTGCAGTGACATGAAGAGTGCAGAGTGACACGAAGAGTGCAGTGTCATGAAGAGTGCAGAGTGATACGAAGGGTGCAGAGTGACACGAAGAGTGCAGAGTGTCATGAAGAGTGCAGAGTGACATGAAGAGTGCAGAGTGTCATAAAGAGTGCAGAGTGACACGAAGAGTGCAGAGTGTCATGAAGAGTGCAGAGTGACATGAAGAGTGCAGAGTGTAATAAAGAGTGCAGAGTGACACGAAGAGTGCAGAGTGTCATGAAGAGTGCAGAGTGACATGAAGAGTGCAGAGTGTCATGAAGAGTGCAGAGTGGCACGAAGAGTGCAGAGTGTCATGAAGAGTGCAGAGTGACACAAAGAGTGCAGAGTGACACGAAGAGTGCAGAGTGTCATGAAGAGTGCAGAGTGACATGAAGAGTGCAGAGTGTCATAAAGAGTGCAGAGTGACACGAAGAGTGCAGAGTGTCATGAAGAGTGCAGAGTGTCATGAATAGTGCAGAGTGACATGAAGAATGCAGAGTGACATGAAGAGTGCAGAGTGTCATGAAGAGTGCAGAGTGGCACGAAGAGTGCAGAGTGTCATGAAGAGTGCAGAGTGACACAAAGAGTGCAGAGTGACACGAAGAGTGCAGAGTGACACGAAGAGTGCAGAGTGACACGAAGAGTGCAGAGTGACACGAAGAGTGCAGAGTGACATGAAGAGTGCAGAGTGACATGAAGAGTGCAGAGTGACACGAAGAGTGCAGAGTGACACAAAGAGTGCAGAGTGACACGAAGAGTGCAGAGTGTCATGAAGAGTGTAGAGTGTCATGAAGAGTGCAGAGAGTCATGAAGAGTGACATGAAGAGTGACGAGTGTCATGAAGAGTGCAGAGTGTGATGAAGAGTGCAGAGTGTCATGAAGAGTGCAGAGTGACACGAAGAGTGCAGGGTGTCATGAAGAGTGCAGAGTGTCATGAAGAGTGCAGAGTGACATGAAGAGTGCAGAGTGACATGAAGAGTGCAGAGTGACATGAAGTGTGCAGAGTGTCATGAAGAGTGCAGAGTGACATGAAGAGTGCAGAGTGACATGAAGAGTGCAGAGTGACACGGAGAGTGCAGAGTGACACGAAGAGTGCAGAGTGACACGAAGAGTGCAGAGTGTCATGAAGAGTGCAGAGTGACATGAAGAGTGCAGTGACATGAAGAGTGCAGAGTGACACGAAGAGTGCAGAGTGACAAAAAGAGTGCAGTGACATGAAGAGTGCAGAGTGTCATGAAGAGTGCAGAGTGACATGAAGAGTGCACAGTGACATGAAGAGTGCAGAGTGACACAAAGAGTGCAGTGACATGAAGAGTGCAGAGTGTCATGAAGAGTGCAGAGTGTCATGAAGAGTGCAGAGTGACACGAAGAGTGCAGAGTGACACAAAGAGTGCAGTGATATGAAGAGTGCAGAGTGACATGAAGAGTGCAGAGTGTCATGAAGAGTGCAGAGTGACATGAAGAGTGCAGAGTGTCATGAAGAGTGCAGAGTGACATGAAGAGTGCAGAGTGACATGAAGAGTGCAGAGTGACACGAAGAGTGCAGAGTGACATGAAGAGTGCAGAGTGACATGAAGAGTGCAGAGTGACATGAAGAGTGCAGAGTGACATGAAGAGTGCAGAGTGACATGAAGAGTGCAGAGTGACACGAAGAGTGCAGAGTGTCATGAAGAGTGCAGAGTGACACGAAGAGTGCAGAGTGACACGAAGAGTGCAGAGTGACATGAAGAGTGCAGAGTGTCATGAAGAGTGCAGAGTGACATGAAGAGTGCAGAGTGACATGAAGAGTGCAGAGTGTCATGAAGAGTGCAGAGTGACATGAAGAGTGCAGAGTGACACGAAGAGTGCAGAGTGTCATGAAGAGTGCAGAGTGTCATGAAGAGTGCAGAGTGACATGAAGAGTGCAGAGTGACACGAAGAGTGCAGAGTGACACGAAGAGTGCAGAGTGTCATGAAGAGTGCAGAGTGACATGAAGAGTGCAGAGTGTCATGAAGAGTGCAGAGTGATACGAAGGGTGCAGAGTGACACGAAGAGTGCAGAGTGTCATGAAGAGTGCAGAGTGACACGAAGAGTGCAGAGTGTCATGAAGAGTGCAGAGTGACATGAAGTGTGCAGAGTGACACGAAGAGTGCAGAGTGACACGAAGAGTGCAGAGTGACATGAAGAGTGCAGAGTGACACGAAGAGTGCAGAGTGTCATGAAGAGTGCAGGTGACACGAAGAGTGCAGAGTGACAGGAAGAGTGCAGAGTGACATGAAGAGTGCAGAGTGACATGAAGAGTGCAGAGTGACACGAAGAGTGCAGAGTGACATGAAGAGTGCAGAGTGACACGAAGAGTGCAGAGTGACAGGAAGAGTGCAGAGTGACATGAAGAGTGCAGAGTGACATGAAGAGTGCATAGTGTCATGAAGAGTGCAGAGTGTCATGAAGAGTGCAGAGTGACATGAAGAGTGCAGAGTGACACAAAGAGGGCAGTGACATGAAGAGTGCAGAGTGTCATGAAGAGTGCAGAGTGACACAAAGAGGGCAGTGACATGAAGAGTGCAGAGTGTCATGAAGAGTGCAGAGTGACATGAAGAGTGCAGAGTGACATGAAGAGTGCAGAGTGACATGAAGAGTGCAGAATGACATGAAGAGTGCAGAGTGTCATGAAGAGTGCAGAGTGTCATGAAGAGTGCAGAATGACATGAAGAGTGCAGAGTGTCATGAAGAGTGCAGTGACATGAAGAGTGCAGAGTGACATGAAGAGTGCAGTGACATGAAGAGTGCAGAGTGACACGAAGAGTGCAGAGTGTCATGAAGAGTGCAGAGTGACACGAAGAGTGCAGAGTGACACGAAGAGTGCAGAGTGACACAAAGAGTGCAGTGACACGAAGAGTGCAGAGTGTCATGAAGAGTGCAGAATGACATGAAGAGTGCAGAGTGTCATGAAGAGTGCAGAGTGACATGAAGAGTGCAGAGTGACATGAAGAGTGCAGAGTGTCATGAAGAGTGCAGTGACATGAAGAGTGCAGAGTGACATGAAGAGTGCAGAATGACATGAAGAGTGCAGAGTGTCATGAAGAGTGCAGAGTGTCATGAAGAGTGCAGTGACATGAAGAGTGCAGAGTGACATGAAGAGTGCAGAGTGACACAAAGAGTGCAGTGACATGAAGAGTGCAGAGTGACACGAAGAGTGCAGAGTGTCACGAAGAGTGCAGAGTGACACGAAGAGTGCAGAGTGTCATGAAGAGTGCAGAGTGTCATGAAGAGTGCAGAGTGACACGAAGAGTGCAGAGTGACACGAAGAGTGCAGAGTGACACGAAGAGTGCAGAGTGACATGAAGAGTGCAGAGTGACACGAAGAGTGCAGAGTGACATGAAGATTGCAGAGTGACACGAAGAGTGCAGTGACATGAAGAGTGCAGAGTGTCATGAAGAGTGCAGAGTGACATGAAGAGTGCAGAGTCACACAAAGAGTGCAGTGACATGAAGAGTGCAGAGTGACACGAAGAGTGCAGTGTCATGAAGAGTGCAGAGTGATACGAAGGGTGCAGAGTGACACGAAGAGTGCAGAGTGTCATGAAGAGTGCAGAGTGACATGAAGAGTGCAGAGTGTCATAAAGAGTGCAGAGTGACACGAAGAGTGCAGAGTGTCATGAAGAGTGCAGAGTGACATGAAGAGTGCAGAGTGTAATAAAGAGTGCAGAGTGACACGAAGAGTGCAGAGTGTCATGAAGAGTGCAGAGTGACATGAAGAGTGCAGAGTGTCATGAAGAGTGCAGAGTGACACGAAGAGTGCAGAGTGTCATGAAGAGTGCAGAGTGACATGAAGAGTGCAGAGTGTCATAAAGAGTGCAGAGTGACACGAAGAGTGCAGAGTGTCATGAAGAGTGCAGAGTGACATGAAGAGTGCAGAGTGTAATAAAGAGTGCAGAGTGACACGAAGAGTGCAGAGTGTCATGAAGAGTGCAGAGTGACATGAAGAGTGCAGAGTGTCATGAAGAGTGCAGAGTGACATGAAGAGTGCAGAGTGACATGAAGAGTGCAGAGTGTCATGAAGAGTGCAGAGTGACATGAAGAGTGCAGAGTGACACGAAGAGTGCAGAGTGTCATGAAGAGTGCAGAGTGTCATGAAGAGTGCAGAGTGACATGAAGAGTGCAGAGTGACACGAAGAGTGCAGAGTGACACGAAGAGTGCAGAGTGTCATGAAGAGTGCAGAGTGACATGAAGAGTGCAGAGTGTCATGAAGAGTGCAGAGTGATACGAAGGGTGCAGAGTGACACGAAGAGTGCAGAGTGTCATGAAGAGTGCAGAGTGACACGAAGAGTGCAGAGTGTCATGAAGAGTGCAGAGTGACATGAAGTGTGCAGAGTGACACGAAGAGTGCAGAGTGACACGAAGAGTGCAGAGTGACATGAAGAGTGCAGAGTGACACGAAGAGTGCAGAGTGTCATGAAGAGTGCAGGTGACACGAAGAGTGCAGAGTGACAGGAAGAGTGCAGAGTGACATGAAGAGTGCAGAGTGACATGAAGAGTGCAGAGTGACACGAAGAGTGCAGAGTGACATGAAGAGTGCAGAGTGACACGAAGAGTGCAGAGTGACAGGAAGAGTGCAGAGTGACATGAAGAGTGCAGAGTGACATGAAGAGTGCATAGTGTCATGAAGAGTGCAGAGTGTCATGAAGAGTGCAGAGTGACATGAAGAGTGCAGAGTGACACAAAGAGGGCAGTGACATGAAGAGTGCAGAGTGTCATGAAGAGTGCAGAGTGACACAAAGAGGGCAGTGACATGAAGAGTGCAGAGTGTCATGAAGAGTGCAGAGTGACATGAAGAGTGCAGAGTGACATGAAGAGTGCAGAGTGACATGAAGAGTGCAGAATGACATGAAGAGTGCAGAGTGTCATGAAGAGTGCAGAGTGTCATGAAGAGTGCAGAATGACATGAAGAGTGCAGAGTGTCATGAAGAGTGCAGTGACATGAAGAGTGCAGAGTGACATGAAGAGTGCAGTGACATGAAGAGTGCAGAGTGACACGAAGAGTGCAGAGTGTCATGAAGAGTGCAGAGTGACACGAAGAGTGCAGAGTGACACGAAGAGTGCAGAGTGACACAAAGAGTGCAGTGACACGAAGAGTGCAGAGTGTCATGAAGAGTGCAGAATGACATGAAGAGTGCAGAGTGTCATGAAGAGTGCAGAGTGACATGAAGAGTGCAGAGTGACATGAAGAGTGCAGAGTGTCATGAAGAGTGCAGTGACATGAAGAGTGCAGAGTGACATGAAGAGTGCAGAATGACATGAAGAGTGCAGAGTGTCATGAAGAGTGCAGAGTGTCATGAAGAGTGCAGTGACATGAAGAGTGCAGAGTGACATGAAGAGTGCAGAGTGACACAAAGAGTGCAGTGACATGAAGAGTGCAGAGTGACACGAAGAGTGCAGAGTGTCACGAAGAGTGCAGAGTGACACGAAGAGTGCAGAGTGTCATGAAGAGTGCAGAGTGTCATGAAGAGTGCAGAGTGACACGAAGAGTGCAGAGTGACACGAAGAGTGCAGAGTGACACGAAGAGTGCAGAGTGACATGAAGAGTGCAGAGTGACACGAAGAGTGCAGAGTGACATGAAGATTGCAGAGTGACACGAAGAGTGCAGTGACATGAAGAGTGCAGAGTGTCATGAAGAGTGCAGAGTGACATGAAGAGTGCAGAGTCACACAAAGAGTGCAGTGACATGAAGAGTGCAGAGTGACACGAAGAGTGCAGTGTCATGAAGAGTGCAGAGTGATACGAAGGGTGCAGAGTGACACGAAGAGTGCAGAGTGTCATGAAGAGTGCAGAGTGACATGAAGAGTGCAGAGTGTCATAAAGAGTGCAGAGTGACACGAAGAGTGCAGAGTGTCATGAAGAGTGCAGAGTGACATGAAGAGTGCAGAGTGTAATAAAGAGTGCAGAGTGACACGAAGAGTGCAGAGTGTCATGAAGAGTGCAGAGTGACATGAAGAGTGCAGAGTGTCATGAAGAGTGCAGAGTGGCACGAAGAGTGCAGAGTGTCATGAAGAGTGCAGAGTGACACAAAGAGTGCAGAGTGACACGAAGAGTGCAGAGTGTCATGAAGAGTGCAGAGTGACATGAAGAGTGCAGAGTGTCATAAAGAGTGCAGAGTGACACGAAGAGTGCAGAGTGTCATGAAGAGTGCAGAGTGTCATGAATAGTGCAGAGTGACATGAAGAATGCAGAGTGACATGAAGAGTGCAGAGTGTCATGAAGAGTGCAGAGTGGCACGAAGAGTGCAGAGTGTCATGAAGAGTGCAGAGTGACACAAAGAGTGCAGAGTGACACGAAGAGTGCAGAGTGACACGAAGAGTGCAGAGTGACACGAAGAGTGCAGAGTGACACGAAGAGTGCAGAGTGACATGAAGAGTGCAGAGTGACATGAAGAGTGCAGAGTGACACGAAGAGTGCAGAGTGACACAAAGAGTGCAGAGTGACACGAAGAGTGCAGAGTGTCATGAAGAGTGTAGAGTGTCATGAAGAGTGCAGAGAGTCATGAAGAGTGACATGAAGAGTGACGAGTGTCATGAAGAGTGCAGAGTGTGATGAAGAGTGCAGAGTGTCATGAAGAGTGCAGAGTGACACGAAGAGTGCAGGGTGTCATGAAGAGTGCAGAGTGTCATGAAGAGTGCAGAGTGACATGAAGAGTGCAGAGTGACATGAAGAGTGCAGAGTGACATGAAGTGTGCAGAGTGTCATGAAGAGTGCAGAGTGACATGAAGAGTGCAGAGTGACATGAAGAGTGCAGAGTGACACGGAGAGTGCAGAGTGACACGAAGAGTGCAGAGTGACACGAAGAGTGCAGAGTGTCATGAAGAGTGCAGAGTGACATGAAGAGTGCAGAGTGACATGAAGAGTGCAGAGTGACACGAAGAGTGCAGAGTGACATGAAGAGTGCAGAGTGTCATGAAGAGTGCAGAGTGACATGAAGAGTGCAGAGTGACATTAAGAGTTCAGAGTGACACGAAGAGTGCAGAGTTTCATGAAGAGTGCAGAGTGACATGAAGAGTGCAGAGTGACACGAAGAGTGCAGAGTGACATGAAGAGTGCAGAGTGTCATGAAGAGTGCAGAGTGACATGAAGAGTGCAGAGTGACATGAAGAGTGCAGAGTGACATGAAGAGTGCAGAGTGACATGAAGAGTGCAGAGTGACATGAAGAGTGCAGAGTGACACGATGAGTGCAGAGTGACACGAAGAGTGCAGAGTGACACGAAGAGTGCAGAGTGTCATGAAGAGTGCAGAGTGTCATGAAGAGTGCAGAGTGACATGAAGAGTGCAGAGTGACATGAAGAGTGCAGAGTGACATGAAGAGTGCAGAGTGACACGAAGAGTGCAGAGTGACATGAAGAGTGCAGAGTGACATGAAGAGTGCAGAGTGACACGAAGAGTGCAGAGTGACACGAAGAGTGCAGTGACATGAAGAGTGCAGAGTGACACGAAGAGTGCAGAGTGACATGAAGAGTGCAGAGTGACATGAAGAGTGCAGAGTGACATGAAGAGTGCAGAGTGACACGAAGAGTGCAGAGTGTCATGGAGAGTGCAGAGTGACATGAAGAGTGCAGAGTGACATGAAGAGTGCAGAGTGACATGAAGAGTGCAGAGTGACATGAAGAGTGCAGAGTGACACGAAGAGTGCAGAGTGTCACGAAGAGTGCAGAGTGTCATGAAGAGTGCAGAGTGACATGAAGAGTGCAGAGTGACACAAAGAGTGCAGAGTGACACAAAGAGTGCAGTGACACGAAGAGTGCAGAGTGTCATGAGGAGTGCAGAGTGACATGAAGAGTGCAGAGTGACATGAAGAGTTCAGAGCGACACTAAGAGTGCAGAGTGACATGAAGAGTGCAGAGTGTCATGAAAAGTGCAGAGTGTCATGAAGAGTGCAGAGTGACACGAAGAGTGCAGAGTGACACGAAGAGTGCAGAGTGACATGAAGAGTGCAGAGTGTCATGAAGAGTGCAGAGTGACATGAAGAGTGCAGAGTGACATGAAGAGTGCAGTGACATGAAGAGTGCAGAGTGACACGAAGAGTGCAGAGTGTCATGAAGAGTGCAGAGTGACATGAAGAGTGCAGAGTGACATGAAGAGTGCAGAGTGACACGAAGAGTGCAGAGTGACATGAAGAGTGCAGAGTGTCATGAAGAGTGCAGAGTGACATGAAGAGTGCAGAGTGACATTAAGAGTTCAGAGTGACACGAAGAGTGCAGAGTTTCATGAAGAGTGCAGAGTGACATGAAGAGTGCAGAGTGACACGAAGAGTGCAGAGTGACATGAAGAGTGCAGAGTGACATGAAGAGTGCAGAGTGACATGAAGAGTGCAGAGTGACATGAAGAGTGCAGAGTGACATGAAGAGTGCAGAGTGACATGAAGAGTGCAGAGTGACATGAAGAGTGCAGAGTGACACGATGAGTGCAGAGTGACACGAAGAGTGCAGAGTGACACGAAGAGTGCAGAGTGTCATGAAGAGTGCAGAGTGACATGAAGAGTGCAGAGTGTCATGAAGAGTGCAGAGTGACACGAAGAGTGCAGAGTGACACGAAGAGTGCAGAGTGACACGAAGAGTGCAGAGTGTCATGAAGAGTGCAGAGTGACACGAAGAGTGCAGAGTGACACGAAGAGTGCAGAGTGACACGAAGAGTGCAGAGTGACACGAAGAGTGCAGAGTGTCATGAAGAGTGCAGAGTGACACGAAGAGTGCAGAGTGACACGAAGAGTGCACAGTGACACGAAGAGTGCAGAGTGACACGAAGAGTGCAGAGTGACACGAAGAGTGCAGAGTGACACGAAGAGTGCAGAGTGTCATGAAGAGTGCAGAGTGTCATGAAGAGTGCAGAGTGTCATGAAGAGTGCAGAGTGACACGAAGAGTGCAGAGTGTCATGAAGAGTGCAGAGTGACATGAAGAGTGCAGAGTGACACGAAGAGTGCAGAGTGACACGAAGAGTGCAGAGTGTCATGAAGAGTGTAGAGTGTCATGAAGAGTGCAGAGTGTCATGAAGAGTGACACAAAGAGTGCAGTGACATGAAGAGTGCAGAGTGACACAAAGAGTGCAGTGACATGAAGAGTGCAGAGTGTCATGAAGAGTGCAGAGTGACACGAAGAGTGCAGAGTGACACGAAGAGTGCAGAGTGACACGAAGAGTGCAGAGTGACACGAAGAGTGCAGAGTGACACGAAGAGTGCAGAGTGACATGAAGAGTGCAGAGTGACACGAAGAGTGCAGAGTGACATGAAGATTGCAGAGTGACACGAAGAGTGCAGTGACATGAAGAGTGCAGAGTGACACGAAGAGTGCAGAGTGACACGAAGAGTGCAGAGTGACATGAAGAGTGCAGAGTATCATGAAGAGTGCAGAGTGACATGAAGAGTGCAGAGTGTCATAAAGAGTGCAGAGTGACACGAAGAGTGCAGTGACATGAAGAGTGCTGAGTGACATGAAGAGTGCAGAGTGTCATGAAGAGTGCAGAGTGACATGAAGAGTGCAGAGTCACACAAAGAGTGCAGTGACATGAAGAGTGCAGAGTGACACGAAGAGTGCAGTGTCATGAAGAGTGCAGAGTGATACGAAGGGTGCAGAGTGACATGAAGAGTGCAGAGTGTCATGAAGAGTGCAGAGTGACACGAAGAGTGCAGAGTGTCATGAAGAGTGCAGAGTGACACAAAGAGTGCAGAGTGACACGAAGAGTGCAGAGTGACACGAAGAGTGCAGAGTGACACGAAGAGTGCAGAGTGACACGAAGAGTGCAGAGTGACAGGAAGAGTGCAGAGTGACATGAAGAGTGCAGAGTGACATGAAGAGTGCAGAGTGACACGAAGAGTGCAGAGTGACACGAAGAGTGCAGAGTGTCATGAAGAGTGTAGAGTGTCATGAAGAGTGCAGAGTGTCATGAAGAGTGACATGAAGAGTGACGAGTGTCATGAAGAGTGCAGAGTGTGATGAAGAGTGCAGAGTGACACGAAGAGTGCAGAGTGTCATGAAGAGTGCAGAGTGTCATGAAGAGTTCAGAGTGTCATGAAGAGTGCAGAGTGACACGGAGAGTGCAGAGTGACACGAAGAGTGCAGAGTGACACGAAGAGTGCAGAGTGACACGAAGAGTGCAGAGTGTCATGAAGAGTGCAGAGTGACACGAAGAGTGCAGAGTGACACGAAGAGTGCAGAATGACATGAAGAGTGCAGAGTGTCATGAAGAGTGCAGAGTGACATGAAGAGTGCAGAGTGACATGAAGAGTGCAGAGTGTCATGAAGAGTGCAGTGACATGAAGAGTGCAGAGTGACATGAAGAGTGCAGAATGACATGAAGAGTGCAGAGTGTCATGAAGAGTGCAGTGACATGAAGAGTGCAGAGTGACATGAAGAGTGCAGTGACATGAAGAGTGCAGAGTGACACGAAGAGTGCAGAGTGTCATGAAGAGTGCAGAGTGACACGAAGAGTGCAGAGTGACACGAAGAGTGCAGAGTGACACAAAGAGTGCAGTGACACGAAGAGTGCAGAGTGACATGAAGAGTGCAGAATGACATGAAGAGTGCAGAGTGTCATGAAGAGTGCAGAGTGACATGAAGAGTGCAGAGTGACATGAAGAGTGCAGAGTGTCATGAAGAGTGCAGTGACATGAAGAGTGCAGAGTGACATGAAGAGTGCAGAATGACATGAAGAGTGCATAGTGTCATGAAGAGTGCAGAGTGTCATGAAGAGTGCAGTGACATGAAGAGTGCAGAGTCACGAAGAGTGCAGAGTGACACAAAGAGTGCAGTGACATGAAGAGTGCAGAGTGACACAAAGAGTGCAGTGACATGAAGAGTGCAGAGTGACACGAAGAGTGCAGAGTGACACGAAGAGTGCAGAGTGTCATGAAGAGTGCAGAGTGTCATGAAGAGTGCAGAGTGACACGAAGAGTGCAGAGTGACACGAAGAGTGCAGAGTGACACGAAGAGTGCAGAGTGACATGAAGAGTGCAGAGTGACACGAAGAGTGCAGAGTGACATGAAGATTGCAGAGTGACACGAAGAGTGCAGAGTGACATGAAGAGTGCAGAGTGTCATGAAGAGTGCAGAGTGACATGAAGAGTGCAGAGTCACACAAAGAGTGCAGTGACATGAAGAGTGCAGAGTGACACGAAGAGTGCAGTTTCATGAAGAGTGCAGAGTGATACGAAGGGTGCAGAGTGACACGAAGAGTGCAGAGTGTCATGAAGAGTGCAGAGTGACATGAAGAGTGCAGAGTGTCATAAAGAGTGCAGAGTGACACGAAGAGTGCAGAGTGTCATGAAGAGTGCAGAGTGACACGAAGAGTGCAGAGTGTCACGAAGAGTGCAGAGTGTCATGAAGAGTGCAGAGTGACATGAAGAGTGCAGAGTGACACAAAGAGTGCAGAGTGACACAAAGAGTGCAGTGACACGAAGAGTGCAGAGTGTCATGAGGAGTGCAGAGTGACATGAAGAGTGCAGAGTGACATGAAGAGTTCAGAGCGACACTAAGAGTGCAGAGTGACATGAAGAGTGCAGAGTGTCATGAAAAGTGCAGAGTGTCATGAAGAGTGCAGAGTGACACGAAGAGTGCAGAGTGACACGAAGAGTGCAGAGTGACATGAAGAGTGCAGAGTGTCATGAAGAGTGCAGAGTGACATGAAGAGTGCAGAGTGACATGAAGAGTGCAGTGACATGAAGAGTGCAGAGTGACACGAAGAGTGCAGAGTGTCATGAAGAGTGCAGAGTGACATGAAGAGTGCAGAGTGACATGAAGAGTGCAGAGTGACACGAAGAGTGCAGAGTGACATGAAGAGTGCAGAGTGTCATGAAGAGTGCAGAGTGACATGAAGAGTGCAGAGTGACATGAAGAGTGCAGAGTGACATGAAGAGTGCAGAGTGACATGAAGAGTGCAGAGTGACATGAAGAGTGCAGAGTGACATGAAGAGTGCAGAGTGACACGATGAGTGCAGAGTGACACGAAGAGTGCAGAGTGACACGAAGAGTGCAGAGTGTCATGAAGAGTGCAGAGTGACATGAAGAGTGCAGAGTGTCATGAAGAGTGCAGAGTGACACGAAGAGTGCAGAGTGACACGAAGAGTGCAGAGTGACACGAAGAGTGCAGAGTGTCATGAAGAGTGCAGAGTGACACGAAGAGTGCAGAGTGACACGAAGAGTGCAGAGTGACACGAAGAGTGCAGAGTGACACGAAGAGTGCAGAGTGTCATGAAGAGTGCAGAGTGACACGAAGAGTGCAGAGTGACACGAAGAGTGCACAGTGACACGAAGAGTGCAGAGTGACACGAAGAGTGCAGAGTGACACGAAGAGTGCAGAGTGACACGAAGAGTGCAGAGTGTCATGAAGAGTGCAGAGTGTCATGAAGAGTGCAGAGTGTCATGAAGAGTGCAGAGTGACACGAAGAGTGCAGAGTGTCATGAAGAGTGCAGAGTGACATGAAGAGTGCAGAGTGACACGAAGAGTGCAGAGTGACACGAAGAGTGCAGAGTGTCATGAAGAGTGTAGAGTGTCATGAAGAGTGCAGAGTGTCATGAAGAGTGACACAAAGAGTGCAGTGACATGAAGAGTGCAGAGTGACACAAAGAGTGCAGTGACATGAAGAGTGCAGAGTGTCATGAAGAGTGCAGAGTGACACGAAGAGTGCAGAGTGACACGAAGAGTGCAGAGTGACACGAAGAGTGCAGAGTGACACGAAGAGTGCAGAGTGACACGAAGAGTGCAGAGTGACATGAAGAGTGCAGAGTGACACGAAGAGTGCAGAGTGACATGAAGATTGCAGAGTGACACGAAGAGTGCAGTGACATGAAGAGTGCAGAGTGACACGAAGAGTGCAGAGTGACACGAAGAGTGCAGAGTGACATGAAGAGTGCAGAGTATCATGAAGAGTGCAGAGTGACATGAAGAGTGCAGAGTGTCATAAAGAGTGCAGAGTGACACGAAGAGTGCAGTGACATGAAGAGTGCTGAGTGACATGAAGAGTGCAGAGTGTCATGAAGAGTGCAGAGTGACATGAAGAGTGCAGAGTCACACAAAGAGTGCAGTGACATGAAGAGTGCAGAGTGACACGAAGAGTGCAGTGTCATGAAGAGTGCAGAGTGATACGAAGGGTGCAGAGTGACATGAAGAGTGCAGAGTGTCATGAAGAGTGCAGAGTGACACGAAGAGTGCAGAGTGTCATGAAGAGTGCAGAGTGACACAAAGAGTGCAGAGTGACACGAAGAGTGCAGAGTGACACGAAGAGTGCAGAGTGACACGAAGAGTGCAGAGTGACACGAAGAGTGCAGAGTGACAGGAAGAGTGCAGAGTGACATGAAGAGTGCAGAGTGACATGAAGAGTGCAGAGTGACACGAAGAGTGCAGAGTGACACGAAGAGTGCAGAGTGTCATGAAGAGTGTAGAGTGTCATGAAGAGTGCAGAGTGTCATGAAGAGTGACATGAAGAGTGACGAGTGTCATGAAGAGTGCAGAGTGTGATGAAGAGTGCAGAGTGACACGAAGAGTGCAGAGTGTCATGAAGAGTGCAGAGTGTCATGAAGAGTTCAGAGTGTCATGAAGAGTGCAGAGTGACACGGAGAGTGCAGAGTGACACGAAGAGTGCAGAGTGACACGAAGAGTGCAGAGTGACACGAAGAGTGCAGAGTGTCATGAAGAGTGCAGAGTGACACGAAGAGTGCAGAGTGACACGAAGAGTGCAGAATGACATGAAGAGTGCAGAGTGTCATGAAGAGTGCAGAGTGACATGAAGAGTGCAGAGTGACATGAAGAGTGCAGAGTGTCATGAAGAGTGCAGTGACATGAAGAGTGCAGAGTGACATGAAGAGTGCAGAATGACATGAAGAGTGCAGAGTGTCATGAAGAGTGCAGTGACATGAAGAGTGCAGAGTGACATGAAGAGTGCAGTGACATGAAGAGTGCAGAGTGACACGAAGAGTGCAGAGTGTCATGAAGAGTGCAGAGTGACACGAAGAGTGCAGAGTGACACGAAGAGTGCAGAGTGACACAAAGAGTGCAGTGACACGAAGAGTGCAGAGTGACATGAAGAGTGCAGAATGACATGAAGAGTGCAGAGTGTCATGAAGAGTGCAGAGTGACATGAAGAGTGCAGAGTGACATGAAGAGTGCAGAGTGTCATGAAGAGTGCAGTGACATGAAGAGTGCAGAGTGACATGAAGAGTGCAGAATGACATGAAGAGTGCATAGTGTCATGAAGAGTGCAGAGTGTCATGAAGAGTGCAGTGACATGAAGAGTGCAGAGTCACGAAGAGTGCAGAGTGACACAAAGAGTGCAGTGACATGAAGAGTGCAGAGTGACACAAAGAGTGCAGTGACATGAAGAGTGCAGAGTGACACGAAGAGTGCAGAGTGACACGAAGAGTGCAGAGTGTCATGAAGAGTGCAGAGTGTCATGAAGAGTGCAGAGTGACACGAAGAGTGCAGAGTGACACGAAGAGTGCAGAGTGACACGAAGAGTGCAGAGTGACATGAAGAGTGCAGAGTGACACGAAGAGTGCAGAGTGACATGAAGATTGCAGAGTGACACGAAGAGTGCAGAGTGACATGAAGAGTGCAGAGTGTCATGAAGAGTGCAGAGTGACATGAAGAGTGCAGAGTCACACAAAGAGTGCAGTGACATGAAGAGTGCAGAGTGACACGAAGAGTGCAGTTTCATGAAGAGTGCAGAGTGATACGAAGGGTGCAGAGTGACACGAAGAGTGCAGAGTGTCATGAAGAGTGCAGAGTGACATGAAGAGTGCAGAGTGTCATAAAGAGTGCAGAGTGACACGAAGAGTGCAGAGTGTCATGAAGAGTGCAGAGTGACATGAAGAGTGCAGAGTGTCATGAAGAGTGCAGAGTGGCACGAAGAGTGCAGAGTGTCATGAAGAGTGCAGAGTGACACAAAGAGTGCAGAGTGACACGAAGAGTGCAGAGTGACACGAAGAGTGCAGAGTGACACGAAGAGTGCAGAGTGACACGAAGAGTGCAGAGTGACACGAAGAGTGCAGAGTGACACAAAGAGTGCAGAGTGACACGAAGAGTGCAGAGTGTCATGAAGAGTGTAGAGTGTCATGAAGAGTGCAGAGTGTCATGAAGAGTGACATGAAGAGTGACGAGTGTCATGAAGAGTGCAGAGTGTGATGAAGAGTGCAGAGTGTCATGAAGAGTGCAGAGTGACACGAAGAGTGCAGAGTGTCATGAAGAGTGCAGAGTGTCATGAAGAGTGCAGAGTGACACGAAGAGTGCAGAGTGTCATGAAGAGTGCAGAGTGTCATGAAGAGTGCAGAGTGACATGAAGAGTGCAGAGTGACATGAAGAGTGCAGAGTGTCATGAAGAGTGCAGAGTGACATGAAGAGTGCAGAGTGACATGAAGAGTGCAGAGTGACACGGAGAGTGCAGAGTGACACGAAGAGTGCAGAGTGACACGAAGAGTGCAGAGTGTCATGAAGAGTGCAGAGTGACACGAAGAGTGCAGAGTGACATGAAGAGTGCAGAGTGACACGACGAGTGCAGAGTGACACAAAGAGTGCAGTGACATGAAGAGTGCAGAGTGACATGAAGAGTGCAGAGCGACACGAAGAGTGCAGAGTGGCATGAAGAGTGCAGAGTGACACGAAGAGTGCAGAGTGTCATGAAGAGTGCAGAGTGTCATGAAGAGTGCAGAGTGACATGAAGAGTGCAGAGTGACACGAAGAGTGCAGAGTGACACAAAGAGTGCAGTGACATGAAGAGTGCAGAGTGTCATGAAGAGTGCAGAGTGACATGAAGAGTGCACAGTGACATGAAGAGTGCAGAGTGACACAAAGAGTGCAGTGACATGAAGAGTGCAGAGTGTCATGAAGAGTGCAGAGTGTCATGAAGAGTGCAGAGTGACATGAAGAGTGCAGAGTGACACGAAGAGTGCAGAGTGACACAAAGAGTGCAGTGACATGAAGAGTGCAGAGTGACATGAAGAGTGCAGAGTGTCATGAAGAGTGCAGAGTGACATGAAGAGTGCAGAGTGTCATGAAGAGTGCAGAGTGACATGAAGAGTGCAGAGTGACATGAAGAGTGCAGAGTGACACGAAGAGTGCAGAGTGACATGAAGAGTGCAGAGTGACATGAAGAGTGCAGAGTGACACGAAGAGTGCAGAGTGACACGAAGAGTGCAGTGACATGAAGAGTGCAGAGTGACACGAAGAGTGCAGAGTGACATGAAGAGTGCAGAGTGACATGAAGAGTGCAGAGTGACATGAAGAGTGCAGAGTGACACGAAGAGTGCAGAGAGTCATGGAGAGTGCAGAGTGACATGAAGAGTGCAGAGTGACATGAAGAGTGCAGAGTGACATGAAGAGTGCAGAGTGACATGAAGAGTGCAGAGTGACACGAAGAGTGCAGAGTGTCACGAAGAGTGCAGAGTGTCATGAAGAGTGCAGAGTGACATGAAGAGTGCAGAGTGACACAAAGAGTGCAGAGTGACACAAAGAGTGCAGTGACACGAAGAGTGCAGAGTGTCATGAGGAGTGCAGAGTGACATGAAGAGTGCAGAGTGACATGAAGAGTTCAGAGCGACACTAAGAGTGCAGAGTGACATGAAGAGTGCAGAGTGTCATGAAAAGTGCAGAGTGTCATGAAGAGTGCAGAGTGACACGAAGAGTGCAGAGTGACACGAAGAGTGCAGAGTGACATGAAGAGTGCAGAGTGTCATGAAGAGTGCAGAGTGACATGAAGAGTGCAGAGTGACACGAAGAGTGCAGAGTGTCATGAAGAGTGCAGAGTGACATGAAGAGTGCAGAGTGACATGAAGAGTGCAGAGTGACACGATGAGTGCAGAGTGACACGAAGAGTGCAGAGTGACACGAAGAGTGCAGAGTGACACGAAGAGTGCAGAGTGAAACGAAGAGTGCAGAGTGACACGAAGAGTGCAGTGACATGAAGAGTGCAGAGTGACACGAAGAGTGCAGAGTGACACGAAGAGTGCAGAGTGACATGAAGAGTGCAGAGTATCATGAAGAGTGCAGAGTGACATGAAGAGTGCAGAGTGTCATAAAGAGTGCAGAGTGACACGAAGAGTGCAGAGTGTCATGAAGAGTGCAGAGTGACATGAAGAGTGCAGAGTCACACAAAGAGTGCAGTGACATGAAGAGTGCAGAGTGACACGAAGAGTGCAGTGTCATGAAGAGTGCAGAGTGATACGAAGGGTGCAGAGTGACACGAAGAGTGCAGAGTGTCATGAAGAGTGCAGAGTGACATGAAGAGTGCAGAGTGTCATAAAGAGTGCAGAGTGACACAAAGAGTGCAGTGACATGAAGAGTGCAGAGTGACATGAAGAGTGCAGAGTGTCATGAAGAGTGCAGAGTGACACAAAGAGTGCAGAGTCACACAAAGAGTGCAGTGACATGAAGAGTGCAGAGTGACACGAAGAGTGCAGTGTCATGAAGAGTGCAGAGTGACATGAAGAGTGCAGAGTGTCATAAAGAGTGCAGAGTGACACGAAGAGTGCAGAGTGTCATGAAGAGTGCAGAGTGACATGAAGAGTGCAGAGTGTCATGAAGAGTGCAGAGTGACACGAAGAGTGCAGAGTGTCATGAAGAGTGCAGAGTGACACAAAGAGTGCAGAGTGACACGAAGAGTGCAGAGTGACACGAAGAGTGCAGAGTGACACGAAGAGTGCAGAGTGACACGAAGAGTGCAGAGTGACAGGAAGAGTGCAGAGTGACATGAAGAGTGCAGAGTGACATGAAGAGTGCAGAGTGACACGAAGAGTGCAGAGTGACACGAAGAGTGCAGAGTGTCATGAAGAGTGTAGAGTGTCATGAAGAGTGCAGAGTGTCATGAAGAGTGACATGAAGAGTGACGAGTGTCATGAAGAGTGCAGTGACATGAAGAGTGCAGAGTGTGATGAAGAGTGCAGAGTGTGATGAAGAGTGCAGAGTGTCATGAAGAGTGCAGAGTGTCATGAAGAGTTCAGAGTGTCATGAAGAGTGCAGAGTGACACGGAGAGTGCAGAGTGACACGAAGAGTGCAGAGTGACACGAAGAGTGCAGAGTGACACGAAGAGTGCAGAGTGACATGAAGAGTGCAGAATGACATGAAGAGTGCAGAGTGTCATGAAGAGTGCAGAGTGACATGAAGAGTGCAGAGTGACATGAAGAGTGCAGAGTGTCATGAAGAGTGCAGTGACATGAAGAGTGCAGAATGACATGAAGAGTGCAGAGTGTCATGAAGAGTGCAGAGTGTCATGAAGAGTGCAGTGACATGAAGAGTGCAGAGTGACATGAAGAGTGCAGTGACATGAAGAGTGCAGAGTGACACGAAGAGTGCAGAGTGTCATGAAGAGTGCAGAGTGACACGAAGAGTGCAGAGTGACACGAAGAGTGCAGAGTGACACAAAGAGTGCAGTGACACGAAGAGTGCAGAGTGACATGAAGAGTGCAGAATGACATGAAGAGTGCAGAGTGTCATGAAGAGTGCAGAGTGACATGAAGAGTGCAGGGTGACATGAAGAGTGCAGAGTGTCATGAAGAGTGCAGTGACATGAAGAGTGCAGAGTGACATGAAGAATGCAGTGACACGAAGAGTGCAGAGTGACACAAAGAGTGCAGTGACATGAAGAGTGCAGAGTGACACAAAGAGTGCAGTGACATGAAGAGTGCAGAGTGACACGAAGAGTGCAGAGTGACACGAAGAGTGCAGAGTGACACGAAGAGTGCAGAGTGACATGAAGAGTGCAGAGTGACACGAAGAGTGCAGAGTGACATGAAGATTGCAGAGTGACACGAAGAGTGCAGTGACATGAAGAGTGCAGAGTGACATGAAGAGTGCAGAGTCACACAAAGAGTGCAGTGACATGAAGAGTGCAGAGTGACACGAAGAGTGCAGTGTCATGAAGAGTGCAGAGTGATACGAAGGGTGCAGAGTGACACGAAGAGTGCAGAGTGTCATGAAGAGTGCAGAGTGACATGAAGAGTGCAGAGTGTCATAAAGAGTGCAGAGTGACACGAAGAGTGCAGAGTGTCATGAAGAGTGCAGAGTGACATGAAGAGTGCAGAGTGTCATGAAGAGTGCAGAGTGGCACGAAGAGTGCAGAGTGTCATGAAGAGTGCAGAGTGACACAAAGAGTGCAGAGTGACACGAAGAGTGCAGAGTGTCATGAAGAGTGCAGAGTGACATGAAGAGTACAGAGTGTCATAAAGAGTGCAGAGTGACACGAAGAGTGCAGAGTGTCATGAAGAGTGCAGAGTGACATGAAGAGTGCAGAGTGTCATGAAGAGTGCAGAGTGGCACGAAGAGTGCAGAGTGTCATGAAGCGTGCAGAGTGACACAAAGAGTGCAGAGTGACACGAAGAGTGCAGAGTGACACGAAGAGTGCAGAGTGACACGAAGAGTGCAGAGTGACATGAAGAGTGCAGAGTGACACGAAGAGTGCAGAGTGACACGAAGAGTGCAGAGTGACATGAAGAGTGCAGAGTGACACGAAGAGTGCAGAGTGACACAAAGAGTGCAGAGTGACACGAAGAGTGCAGAGTGTCATGAAGAGTGCAGAGTGTCATGAAGAGTGACATGAAGAGTGACGAGTGTCATGAAGAGTGCAGAGTGTGATGAAGAGTGCAGAGTGTCATGAAGAGTGCAGAGTGACACGAAGAGTGCAGAGTGTCATGAAGAGTGCAGAGTGTCATGAAGAGTGCAGAGTGACATGAAGAGTGCAGAGTGACATGAAGAGTGCAGAGTGTCATGAAGAGTGCAGAGTGACATGAAGAGTGCAGAGTGACATGAAGAGTGCAGAGTGACACGGAGAGTGCAGAGTGACACGAAGAGTGCAGAGTGACACGAAGAGTGCAGAGTGTCATGAAGAGTGCAGAGTGACATGAAGAGTGCAGAGTGACATGAAGAGTGCAGAGTGACACGACGAGTGCAGAGTGACACAAAGAGTGCAGTGACATGAAGAGTGCAGAGTGACATGAAGAGTGCAGAGTGACACGACGAGTGCAGAGTGACACAAAGAGTGCAGTGACATGAAGAGTGCAGAGTGACATGAAGAGTGCAGAGCGACACGAAGAGTGCAGAGTGGCATGAAGAGTGCAGAGTGACACGAAGAGTGCAGAGTGTCATGAAGAGTGCAGAGTGTCATGAAGAGTGCAGAGTGACATGAAGAGTGCAGAGTGACACGAAGAGTGCAGAGTGACACAAAGAGTGCAGTGACATGAAGAGTGCAGAGTGTCATGAAGAGTGCAGAGTGACATGAAGAGTGCACAGTGACATGAAGAGTGCAGAGTGACACAAAGAGTGCAGTGACATGAAGAGTGCAGAGTGTCATGAAGAGTGCAGAGTGTCATGAAGAGTGCAGAGTGACACGAAGAGTGCAGAGTGACACAAAGAGTGCAGTGATATGAAGAGTGCAGAGTGACATGAAGAGTGCAGAGTGTCATGAAGAGTGCAGAGTGACATGAAGAGTGCAGAGTGTCATGAAGAGTGCAGAGTGACATGAAGAGTGCAGAGTGACATGAAGAGTGCAGAGTGACACGAAGAGTGCAGAGTGACATGAAGAGTGCAGAGTGACATGAAGAGTGCAGAGTGACATGAAGAGTGCAGAGTGACATGAAGAGTGCAGAGTGACATGAAGAGTGCAGAGTGACACGAAGAGTGCAGAGTGACACGAAGAGTGCAGAGTGACACGAAGAGTGCAGAGTGACATGAAGAGTGCAGAGTGTCATGAAGAGTGCAGAGTGACATGAAGAGTGCAGAGTGACATGAAGAGTGCAGAGTGTCATGAAGAGTGCAGAGTGACATGAAGAGTGCAGAGTGACACGAAGAGTGCAGAGTGTCATGAAGAGTGCAGAGTGTCATGAAGAGTGCAGAGTGACATGAAGAGTGCAGAGTGACACGAAGAGTGCAGAGTGTCATGAAGAGTGCAGAGTGACATGAAGAGTGCAGAGTAACATGAAGAGTGCAGAGTGACATGAAGAGTGCAGAGTGACACGATGAGTGCAGAGTGTCACGAAGAGTGCAGAGTGTCATGAAGAGTGCAGAGTGACATGAAGAGTGCAGAGTGTCATGAAGAGTGCAGAGTGACACGAAGAGTGCAGAGTGACACGAAGAGTGCAGAGTGACATGAAGAGTGCAGAGTGACACGAAGAGTGCAGAGTGACATGAAGAGTGCAGAGTGTCATGAAGAGTGCAGAGTGTCATGAAGAGTGCAGAGTGACACGAAGAGTGCAGAGTGACACGAAGAGTGCAGAGTGACACGAAGAGTGCAGAGTGACACGAAGAGTGCAGAGTGACATGAAGAGTGCAGAGTGACACGAAGAGTGCAGTGACATGAAGAGTGCAGAGTGACACGAAGAGTGCAGAGTGTCATGAAGAGTGCAGAGTGATACGAAGGGTGCAGAGTGACACGAAGAGTGCAGAGTGTCATGAAGAGTGCAGAGTGACATGAAGAGTGCAGAGTGTCATGAAGAGTGCAGAGTGACACGAAGAGTGCAGAGTGTCATGAAGAGTGCAGAGTGACATGAAGAGTGCAGAGTGACACGAAGAGTGCAGAGTGACACGAAGAGTGCAGAGTGACATGAAGAGTGCAGAGTGACACGAAGAGTGCAGAGTGTCATGAAGAGTGCAGGTGACACGAAGAGTGCAGAGTGACAGGAAGAGTGCAGAGTGACATGAAGAGTGCAGAGTGACATGAAGAGTGCAGAGTGACACGAAGAGTGCAGAGTGACATGAAGAGTGCAGAGTGACACGAAGAGTGCAGAGTGACAGGAAGAGTGCAGAGTGACATGAAGAGTGCAGAGTGACATGAAGAGTGCATAGTGTCATGAAGAGTGCAGAGTGTCATGAAGAGTGCAGAGTGACATGAAGAGTGCAGAGTGACACAAAGAGGGCAGTGACATGAAGAGTGCAGAGTGTCATGAAGAGTGCAGAGTGACACAAAGAGGGCAGTGACATGAAGAGTGCAGAGTGTCATGAAGAGTGCAGAGTGACATGAAGAGTGCAGAGTGACATGAAGAGTGCAGAGTGACATGAAGAGTGCAGAATGACATGAAGAGTGCAGAGTGTCATGAAGAGTGCAGAGTGTCATGAAGAGTGCAGAATGACATGAAGAGTGCAGAGTGTCATGAAGAGTGCAGTGACATGAAGAGTGCAGAGTGACATGAAGAGTGCAGTGACATGAAGAGTGCAGAGTGACACGAAGAGTGCAGAGTGTCATGAAGAGTGCAGAGTGACACGAAGAGTGCAGAGTGACACGAAGAGTGCAGAGTGACACAAAGAGTGCAGTGACACGAAGAGTGCAGAGTGACATGAAGAGTGCAGAATGACATGAAGAGTGCAGAGTGTCATGAAGAGTGCAGAGTGACATGAAGAGTGCAGAGTGACATGAAGAGTGCAGAGTGTCATGAAGAGTGCAGTGACATGAAGAGTGCAGAGTGACATGAAGAGTGCAGAATGACATGAAGAGTGCAGAGTGTCATGAAGAGTGCAGAGTGTCATGAAGAGTGCAGTGACATGAAGAGTGCAGAGTGACATGAAGAGTGCAGAGTGACACAAAGAGTGCAGTGACATGAAGAGTGCAGAGTGACACAAAGAGTGCAGTGACATGAAGAGTGCAGAGTGACACGAAGAGTGCAGAGTGTCACGAAGAGTGCAGAGTGACACGAAGAGTGCAGAGTGTCATGAAGAGTGCAGAGTGTCATGAAGAGTGCAGAGTGACACGAAGAGTGCAGAGTGACACGAAGAGTGCAGAGTGACACGAAGAGTGCAGAGTGACATGAAGAGTGCAGAGTGACACGAAGAGTGCAGAGTGACATGAATATTGCAGAGTGACACGAAGAGTGCAGTGACATGAAGAGTGCAGAGTGACATGAAGAGTGCAGAGTCACACAAAGAGTGCAGTGACATGAAGAGTGCAGAGTGACACGAAGAGTGCAGTGTCATGAAGAGTGCAGAGTGATACGAAGGGTGCAGAGTGACACGAAGAGTGCAGAGTGTCATGAAGAGTGCAGAGTGACATGAAGAGTGCAGAGTGTCATAAAGAGTGCAGAGTGACACGAAGAGTGCAGAGTGTCATGAAGAGTGCAGAGTGACATGAAGAGTGCAGAGTGTAATAAAGAGTGCAGAGTGACACGAAGAGTGCAGAGTGTCATGAAGAGTGCAGAGTGACATGAAGAGTGCAGAGTGTCATGAAGAGTGCAGAGTGGCACGAAGAGTGCAGAGTGTCATGAAGAGTGCAGAGTGACACAAAGAGTGCAGAGTGACACGAAGAGTGCAGAGTGTCATGAAGAGTGCAGAGTGACATGAAGAGTGCAGAGTGTCATAAAGAGTGCAGAGTGACACGAAGAGTGCAGAGTGTCATGAAGAGTGCAGAGTGTCATGAATAGTGCAGAGTGACATGAAGAGTGCAGAGTGACATGAAGAGTGCAGAGTGTCATGAAGAGTGCAGAGTGGCACGAAGAGTGCAGAGTGTCATGAAGAGTGCAGAGTGACACAAAGAGTGCAGAGTGACACGAAGAGTGCAGAGTGACACGAAGAGTGCAGAGTGACACGAAGAGTGCAGAGTGACACGAAGAGTGCAGAGTGACATGAAGAGTGCAGAGTGACATGAAGAGTGCAGAGTGACACGAAGAGTGCAGAGTGACACAAAGAGTGCAGAGTGACACGAAGAGTGCAGAGTGTCATGAAGAGTGTAGAGTGTCATGAAGAGTGCAGAGAGTCATGAAGAGTGACATGAAGAGTGACGAGTGTCATGAAGAGTGCAGAGTGTGATGAAGAGTGCAGAGTGTCATGAAGAGTGCAGAGTGACACGAAGAGTGCAGGGTGTCATGAAGAGTGCAGAGTGTCATGAAGAGTGCAGAGTGACATGAAGAGTGCAGAGTGACATGAAGAGTGCAGAGTGACATGAAGTGTGCAGAGTGTCATGAAGAGTGCAGAGTGACATGAAGAGTGCAGAGTGACACGGAGAGTGCAGAGTGACACGAAGAGTGCAGAGTGACACGAAGAGTGCAGAGTGTCATGAAGAGTGCAGAGTGACATGAAGAGTGCAGAGTGACATGAAGAGTGCAGAGTGACACGACGAGTGCAGAGTGACACAAAGAGTGCAGTGACATGAAGAGTGCAGAGTGACATGAAGAGTGCAGAGTGACACGACGAGTGCAGAGTGACACAAAGAGTGCAGTGACATGAAGAGTGCAGAGTGACATGAAGAGTGCAGAGCGACACGAAGAGTGCAGAGTGGCATGAAGAGTGCAGAGTGACACGAAGAGTGCAGAGTGTCATGAAGAGTGCAGAGTGTCATGAAGAGTGCAGAGTGACATGAAGAGTGCAGAGTGACACGAAGAGTGCAGAGTGACACAAAGAGTGCAGTGACATGAAGAGTGCAGAGTGTCATGAAGAGTGCAGAGTGACATGAAGAGTGCACAGTGACATGAAGAGTGCAGAGTGTCATGAAGAGTGCAGAGTGTCATGAAGAGTGCAGAGTGTCATGAAGAGTGCAGAGTGACATGAAGAGTGCAGAGTGACACGAAGAGTGCAGAGTGTCATGAAGAGTGCAGAGTGACATGAAGAGTGCAGAGTGACATGAAGAGTGCAGAGTGACACGATGAGTGCAGAGTGTCACGAAGAGTGCAGAGTGTCATGAAGAGTGCAGAGTGTCATGAAGAGTGCAGAGTGTCATGAAGAGTGCAGAGTGACATGAAGAGTGCAGAGTGACATGAAGAGTGCAGAGTGACACGGAGAGTGCAGAGTGACACGAAGAGTGCAGAGTGACACGAAGAGTGCAGAGTGTCATGAAGAGTGCAGAGTGACATGAAGAGTGCAGAGTGACATGAAGAGTGCAGAGTGACACGACGAGTGCAGAGTGACACAAAGAGTGCAGTGACATGAAGAGTGCAGAGTGACATGAAGAGTGCAGAGTGACACGACGAGTGCAGAGTGACACAAAGAGTGCAGTGACATGAAGAGTGCAGAGTGACATGAAGAGTGCAGAGCGACACGAAGAGTGCAGAGTGGCATGAAGAGTGCAGAGTGACACGAAGAGTGCAGAGTGTCATGAAGAGTGCAGAGTGACATGAAGAGTGCAGAGTGACACGAAGAGTGCAGAGTGACACAAAGAGTGCAGTGACATGAAGAGTGCAGAGTGTCATGAAGAGTGCAGAGTGACATGAAGAGTGCACAGTGACATGAAGAGTGCAGAGTGTCATGAAGAGTGCAGAGTGTCATGAAGAGTGCAGAGTGACATGAAGAGTGCAGAGTGACACGAAGAGTGCAGAGTGTCATGAAGAGTGCAGAGTGACATGAAGAGTGCAGAGTGACATGAAGAGTGCAGAGTGACACGATGAGTGCAGAGTGTCACGAAGAGTGCAGAGTGTCATGAAGAGTGCAGAGTGTCATGAAGAGTGCAGAGTGACATGAAGAGTGCAGAGTGACATGAAGAGTGCAGAGTGACACGATGAGTGCAGAGTGTCACGAAGAGTGCAGAGTGTCACGAAGAGTGCAGAGTGTCATGAAGAGTGCAGAGTGACATGAAGAGTGCAGAGTGTCATGAAGAGTGAAGAGTGACACGAAGAGTGCAGAGTGACACGAAGAGTGCAGAGTGACATGAAGAGTGCAGAGTGACACGAAGAGTGCAGTGACATGAAGAGTGCAGAGTGACACGAAGAGTGCAGAGTGTCATGAAGAGTGCAGAGTGACACGAAGGGTGCAGAGTGACACGAAGAGTGCAGAGTGTCATGAAGAGTGCAGAGTGACATGAAGAGTGCAGAGTGACACGAAGAGTGCAGAGTGTCATGAAGAGTGCAGAGTGACATGAAGAGTGCAGAGTGACACGAAGAGTGCAGAGTGTCATGAAGAGTGTAGAGTGTCATGAAGAGTGCAGAGTGTCATGAAGAGTGACATGAAGAGTGACGACTGTCATGAAGAGTGCAGAGTGACATGAAGAGTGCAGAGTGACACAAAGAGTGCAGTGACATGAAGAGTGCAGAGTGACACAAAGAGTGCAGTGACATGAAGAGTGCAGAGTGACACGAAGAGTGCAGAGTGTCACGAAGAGTGCAGAGTGACACGAAGAGTGCAGAGTGTCATGAAGAGTGCAGAGTGTCATGAAGAGTGCAGAGTGACACGGAGAGTGCAGAGTGACACGAAGAGTGCAGAGTGACACGAAGAGTGCAGAGTGACACGAAGAGTGCAGAGTGACATGAAGAGTGCAGAGTGACACGAAGAGTGCAGAGTGACATGAAGATTGCAGAGTGACACGAAGAGTGCAGTGACATGAAGAGTGCAGAGTGACATGAAGAGGGCAGAGTGTCATGAAGAGTGCAGAGTGACATGAAGAGTGCAGAGTCACACAAAGAGTGCAGTGACATGAAGAGTGCAGAGTGACACGAAGAGTGCAGAGTGACACGAAGAGTGCAGAGTGTCATAGAGAGTGCAGAGTGACATGAAGAGTGCAGAGTGTCATGAAGAGTGCAGAGTGATACGAAGGGTGCAGAGTGACACGAAGAGTGCAGAGTGTCATGAAGAGTGCAGAGTGACATGAAGAGTGCAGAGTGTCATGAAGAGTGCAGAGTGACACGAAGAGTGCAGGGTGTCATGAAGAGTGCAGAGTGACATGAAGAGTGCAGAGTGACACGAAGAGTGCAGAGTGACACGAAGAGTGCAGAGTGACATGAAGAGTGCAGAGTGACACGAAGAGTGCAGAGTGTCATGAAGAGTGCAGGTGACACGAAGAGTGCAGAGTGACAGGAAGAGTGCAGAGTGACATGAAGAGTGCAGAGTGACATGAAGAGTGCAGAGTGACACGAAGAGTGCAGAGTGACATGAAGAGTGCAGAGTGACACGAAGAGTGCAGAGTGACAGGAAGAGTGCAGAGTGACATGAAGAGTGCAGAGTGACATGAAGAGTGCATAGTGTCATGAAGAGTGCAGAGTGTCATGAAGAGTGCAGAGTGACATGAAGAGTGCAGAGTGACACAAAGAGGGCAGTGACATGAAGAGTGCAGAGTGTCATGAAGAGTGCAGAGTGACACAAAGAGGGCAGTGACATGAAGAGTGCAGAGTGTCATGAAGAGTGCAGAGTGACATGAAGAGTGCAGAGTGACATGAAGAGTGCAGAGTGACATGAAGAGTGCAGAATGACATGAAGAGTGCAGAGTGTCATGAAGAGTGCAGAGTGTCATGAAGAGTGCAGAATGACATGAAGAGTGCAGAGTGTCATGAAGAGTGCAGTGACATGAAGAGTGCAGAGTGACATGAAGAGTGCAGTGACATGAAGAGTGCAGAGTGACACGAAGAGTGCAGAGTGTCATGAAGAGTGCAGAGTGACACGAAGAGTGCAGAGTGACACGAAGAGTGCAGAGTGACACAAAGAGTGCAGTGACACGAAGAGTGCAGAGTGACATGAAGAGTGCAGAATGACATGAAGAGTGCAGAGTGTCATGAAGAGTGCAGAGTGACATGAAGAGTGCAGAGTGACATGAAGAGTGCAGAGTGTCATGAAGAGTGCAGTGACATGAAGAGTGCAGAGTGACATGAAGAGTGCAGAATGACATGAAGAGTGCAGAGTGTCATGAAGAGTGCAGAGTGTCATGAAGAGTGCAGTGACATGAAGAGTGCAGAGTGACATGAAGAGTGCAGAGTGACACAAAGAGTGCAGTGACATGAAGAGTGCAGAGTGACACAAAGAGTGCAGTGACATGAAGAGTGCAGAGTGACACGAAGAGTGCAGAGTGTCACGAAGAGTGCAGAGTGACACGAAGAGTGCAGAGTGTCATGAAGAGTGCAGAGTGTCATGAAGAGTGCAGAGTGACACGAAGAGTGCAGAGTGACACGAAGAGTGCAGAGTGACACGAAGAGTGCAGAGTGACATGAAGAGTGCAGAGTGACACGAAGAGTGCAGAGTGACATGAAGATTGCAGAGTGACACGAAGAGTGCAGTGACATGAAGAGTGCAGAGTGACATGAAGAGTGCAGAGTCACACAAAGAGTGCAGTGACATGAAGAGTGCAGAGTGACACGAAGAGTGCAGTGTCATGAAGAGTGCAGAGTGATACGAAGGGTGCAGAGTGACACGAAGAGTGCAGAGTGTCATGAAGAGTGCAGAGTGACATGAAGAGTGCAGAGTGTCATAAAGAGTGCAGAGTGACACGAAGAGTGCAGAGTGTCATGAAGAGTGCAGAGTGACATGAAGAGTGCAGAGTGTAATAAAGAGTGCAGAGTGACACGAAGAGTGCAGAGTGTCATGAAGAGTGCAGAGTGACATGAAGAGTGCAGAGTGTCATGAAGAGTGCAGAGTGGCACGAAGAGTGCAGAGTGTCATGAAGAGTGCAGAGTGACACAAAGAGTGCAGAGTGACACGAAGAGTGCAGAGTGTCATGAAGAGTGCAGAGTGACATGAAGAGTGCAGAGTGTCATAAAGAGTGCAGAGTGACACGAAGAGTGCAGAGTGTCATGAAGAGTGCAGAGTGTCATGAATAGTGCAGAGTGACATGAAGAGTGCAGAGTGACATGAAGAGTGCAGAGTGTCATGAAGAGTGCAGAGTGGCACGAAGAGTGCAGAGTGTCATGAAGAGTGCAGAGTGACACAAAGAGTGCAGAGTGACACGAAGAGTGCAGAGTGACACGAAGAGTGCAGAGTGACACGAAGAGTGCAGAGTGACACGAAGAGTGCAGAGTGACATGAAGAGTGCAGAGTGACATGAAGAGTGCAGAGTGACATGAAGAGTGCAGAGTGACACGAAGAGTGCAGAGTGTCATGAAGAGTGCAGTGTGACATGAAGAGTGCAGAGTGACACGAAGAGTGCAGAGTGACACGAAGAGTGCAGAGTGTCATGAAGAGTGTAGAGTGTCATGAAGAGTGCAGAGTGTCATGAAGAGTGACATGAAGAGTGACGAGTGTCATGAAGAGTGCAGAGTGACATGAAGAGTGCAGAGTGACACAAAGAGTGCAGTGACATGAAGAGTGCAGAGTGACACAAAGAGTGCAGTGACATGAAGAGTGCAGAGTGACACGAAGAGTGCAGAGTGTCACGAAGAGTGCAGAGTGACACGAAGAGTGCAGAGTGTCATGAAGAGTGCAGAGTGTCATGAAGAGTGCAGAGTGACACGGAGAGTGCAGAGTGACACGAAGAGTGCAGAGTGACACGAAGAGTGCAGAGTGACACGAAGAGTGCAGAGTGACATGAAGAGTGCAGAGTGACACGAAGAGTGCAGAGTGACATGAAGATTGCAGAGTGACACGAAGAGTGCAGTGACATGAAGAGTGCAGAGTGACATGAAGAGTGCAGAGTGTCATGAAGAGTGCAGAGTGACATGAAGAGTGCAGAGTCACACAAAGAGTGCAGTGACATGAAGAGTGCAGAGTGACACGAAGAGTGCAGAGTGACACGAAGAGTGCAGAGTGTCATGAAGAGTGCAGAGTGACATGAAGAGTGCAGAGTGTCATGAAGAGTGCAGAGTGATACGAAGGGTGCAGAGTGACACGAAGAGTGCAGAGTGTCATGAAGAGTGCAGAGTGACATGAAGAGTGCAGAGTGTCATGAAGAGTGCAGAGTGACACGAAGAGTGCAGAGTGTCATGAAGAGTGCAGAGTGACATGAAGAGTGCAGAGTGACACGAAGAGTGCAGAGTGACACGAAGAGTGCAGAGTGACATGAAGAGTGCAGAGTGACACGAAGAGTGCAGAGTGTCATGAAGAGTGCAGGTGACACGAAGAGTGCAGAGTGACATGAAGAGTGCAGAGTGACATGAAGAGTGCAGAGTGACACGAAGAGTGCAGAGTGACATGAAGAGTGCAGAGTGACACGAAGAGTGCAGAGTGACAGGAAGAGTGCAGAGTGACATGAAGAGTGCAGAGTGACATGAAGAGTGCAGAGTGACACGAAGAGTGCAGAGTGACACGAAGAGTGCAGAGTGACAGGAAGAGTGCAGAGTGTCATGAAGAGTGTAGAGTGTCATGAAGAGTGCAGAGTGTCATGAAGAGTGACATGAAGAGTGCAGAGTGACACGAAGAGTGCAGAGTGTCATGAAGAGTGCAGAGTGTCATGAAGAGTGCAGAGTGTCATGAAGAGTGCAGAGTGACATGAAGAGTGCAGAGTGACATGAAGAGTGCAGAGTGTCATGAAGAGTGCAGAGTGACATGAAGAGTGCAGAGTGACATGAAGAGTGCAGAGTGACACGACGAGTGCAGAGTGACACAAAGAGTGCAGTGACATGAAGAGTGCAGAGTGACATGAAGAGTGCAGAGCGACACGAAGAGTGCAGAGTGGCATGAAGAGTGCAGAGTGTCATGAAGAGTGCAGAGTATCATGAAGAGTGCAGAGTGACATGAAGAGTGCAGAGTGACACGAAGAGTGCAGAGTGACACGAAGAGTGCAGAGTGACATGAAGAGTGCAGAGTGACATGAAGAGTGCAGAGTGACATGAAGAGTGCAGAGTGACATGAAGAGTGCAGAGTGTCATGAAGAGTGCAGTGACATGAAGAGTGCAGAGTGACACGAAGAGTGCAGAGTGACACGAAGAGTGCAGAGTGTCATGAAGAGTGCAGAGTGACACGAAGAGTGCAGAGTGACATGAAGAGTGCAGAGTGACACGAAGAGTGCAGAGTGACATGAAGATTGCAGAGTGACACGAAGAGTGCAGTGACATGAAGAGTGCAGAGTGACATGAAGAGTGCAGAGTGTCATGAAGAGTGCAGAGTGACATGAAGAGTGCAGAGTCACACAAAGAGTGCAGTGTCATGAAGAGTGCAGAGTGATACGAAGGGTGCAGAGTGACACGAAGAGTGCAGAGTGACATGAAGAGTGCAGAGTGTCATAAAGAGTGCAGAGTGACACGAAGAGTGCATTGTGTCATGAAGAGTGCAGAGTGACATGAAGAGTGCAGAGTGTCATGAAGAGTGCAGAGTGACATGAAGAGTGCAGAGTGTCATGAAGAGTGCAGAGTGTCATGAAGAGTGCAGAGTGACATGAAGAGTGCAGAGTGTCATGAAGAGTGCAGAGTGACACGAAGAGTGCACAGTGACACGAAGAGTGCAGAGTGACATGAAGAGTGCAGAGTGACATGAAGAGTGCAGAGTGTCATGAAGAGTGCAGAGTGACACGAAGAGTGCACAGTGACACGAAGAGTGCAGAGTGACATGAAGAGTGCAGAGTGACACGAAGAGTGCAGAGTGACATGAAGAGTGCAGAGTGACACGAAGAGTGCAGAGTGACACGAAGAGTGCAGAGTGTCATGAAGAGTGCAGAGTGACACGAAGAGTGCACAGTGACACGAAGAGTGCAGAGTGACACAAAGAGTGCAGTGACATGAAGATTGCAGAGTGACACGAAGAGTGCAGAGTGACACAATGAGTGCAGAGTGTCACGAAGAGTGCAGAGTGTCATGAAGAGTGCAGAGTGTCATGAAGAGTGCAGAGTGACATGAAGAGTGCAGAGTGTCATGAAGAGTGCAGAGTGACACGAAGAGTGCACAGTGACACGAAGAGTGCAGAGTGACACGAAGAGTGCAGAGTGACATGAAGAGTGCAGAGTGACACGAAGAGTGCAGAGTGACATGAAGAGTGCAGAGTGTCATGAAGAGTGCAGAGTGTCATGAAGAGTGCAGAGTGACACGAAGAGTGCACAGTGACACGAAGAGTGCAGAGTGACACGAAGAGTGCAGAGTGACATGAAGAGTGCAGAGTGACACAAAGAGTGCAGTGACATGAAGAGTGCAGACTGACATGAAGAGTGCAGAGTGACACGAAGAGTGCAGAGTGACATGAAGAGTGCAGAGTGACACGAAGAGTGCAGAGTGACAGGAAGAGTGCAGAGTGACATGAAGAGTGCAGAGTGACATGAAGAGTGCAGAGTGTCATGAAGAGTGCAGAGTGTCATGAAGAGTGCAGAGTGACATGAAGAGTGCAGAGTGACACAAAGAGGGCAGTGACATGAAGAGTTCAGAGTGTCATGAAGAGTGCAGATTGACACAAAGAGGGCAGTGACATGAAGAGTGCAGAGTGTCATGAAGAGTGCAGAGTGACATGAAGAGTGCAGAGTGACATGAAGAGTGCAGAGTGACATGAAGAGTGCAGAATGACATGAAGAGTGCAGAGTGTCATGAAGAGTGCAGAGTGTCATGAAGAGTGCAGAATGACATGAAGAGTGCAGAGTGACATGAAGAGTGCAGAGTGTCATGAAGAGTGCAGTGACATGAAGAGTGCAGAGTGACATGAAGAGTGCAGTGACATGAAGAGTGCAGAGTGACACGAAGAGTGCAGAGTGTCATGAAGAGTGCAGAGTGACACGAAGAGTGCAGAGTGACACGAAGAGTGCAGAGTGACACAAAGAGTGCAGTGACACGAAGAGTGCAGAGTGACATGAAGAGTGCAGAATGACATGAAGAGTGCAGAGTGTCATGAAGAGTGCAGAGTGACATGAAGAGTGCAGAGTGACATGAAGAGTGCAGAGTGTCATGAAGAGTGCAGTGACATGAAGAGTGCAGAGTGACATGAAGAGTGCAGAATGACATGAAGAGTGCAGAGTGTCATGAAGAGTGCAGAGTGTCATGAAGAGTGCAGTGACATGAAGAGTGCAGAGTGACATGAAGAGTGCAGAGTGACACAAAGAGTGCAGTGACATGAAGAGTGCAGAGTGACACAAAGAGTGCAGTGACATGAAGATTGCAGAGTGACACGAAGAGTGCAGAGTGTCACGAAGAGTGCAGAGTGACACGAAGAGTGCAGAGTGTCATGAAGAGTGCAGAGTGTCATGAAGAGTGCAGAGTGACACGAAGAGTGCAGAGTGACACGAAGAGTGCAGAGTGACACGAAGAGTGCAGAGTGACATGAAGAGTGCAGAGTGACACGAAGAGTGCAGAGTGACATGAAGATTGCAGAGTGACACGAAGAGTGCAGTGACATGAAGAGTGCAGAGTGTCATGAAGAGTGCAGAGTGACATGAAGAGTGCAGAGTGACACGAAGAGTGCAGTGTCATGAAGAGTGCAGAGTGATACGAAGGGTTCAGAGTGACACGAAGAGTGCAGAGTGTCATGAAGAGTGCAGAGTGACATGAAGAGTGCAGAGTGTCATAAAGAGTGCAGAGTGACACGAAGAGTGCAGAGTGTCATGAAGAGTGCAGAGTGACATGAAGAGTGCAGAGTGACATGAAGAGTGCAGAGTGACACGAAGAGTGCAGAGTGTCATGAAGAGTGCAGAGTGACACGAAGAGTGCAGAGTGTCATGAAGAGTGCAGAGTGACATGAAGAGTGCAGAGTGTAATAAAGAGTGCAGAGTGACACGAAGAGTGCAGAGTGTCATGAAGAGTGCAGAGTGACATGAAGAGTGCAGAGTGACATGAAGAGTGCAGAGTGTCATGAAGAGTGCAGAGTGGCACGAAGAGTGCAGAGTGTAATAAAGAGTGCAGAGTGACACGAAGAGTGCAGAGTGTCATGAAGAGTGCAGAGTGACATGAAGAGTGCAGAGTGTCATGAAGAGTGCAGAGTGGCACGAAGAGTGCAGAGTGTCATGAAGAGTGCAGAGTGACACAAAGAGTGCAGAGTGACACGAAGAGTGCAGAGTGTCATGAAGAGTGCAGAGTGACATGAAGAGTGCAGAGTGTCATAAAGAGTGCAGAGTGACACGAAGAGTGCAGAGTGTCATGAAGAGTGCAGAGTGTCATGAATAGTGCAGAGTGACATGAAGAGTGCAGAGTGACATGAAGAGTGCAGAGTGTCATGAAGAGTGCAGAGTGGCACGAAGAGTGCAGAGTGTCATGAAGAGTGCAGAGTGACACAAAGAGTGCAGAGTGACACGAAGAGTGCAGAGTGACACGAAGAGTGCAGAGTGACACGAAGAGTGCAGAGTGACACGAAGAGTGCAGAGTGACATGAAGAGTGCAGAGTGACATGAAGAGTGCAGAGTGACACGAAGAGTGCAGAGTGACACAAAGAGTGCAGAGTGACACGAAGAGTGCAGAGTGTCATGAAGAGTGTAGAGTGTCATGAAGAGTGCAGAGAGTCATGAAGAGTGACATGAAGCGTGACGAGTGTCATGAAGAGTGCAGAGTGTGATGAAGAGTGCAGAGTGTCATGAAGAGTGCAGAGTGACACGAAGAGTGCAGGGTGTCATGAAGAGTGCAGAGTGTCATGAAGAGTGCAGAGTGACATGAAGAGTGCAGAGTGACATGAAGAGTGCAGAGTGACATGAAGTGTGCAGAGTGTCATGAAGAGTGCAGAGTGACATGAAGAGTGCAGAGTGACATGAAGAGTGCAGAGTGACACGGAGAGTGCAGAGTGACACGAAGAGTGCAGAGTGACACGAAGAGTGCAGAGTGTCATGAAGAGTGCAGAGTGACATGAAGAGTGCAGAGTGACATGAAGAGTGCAGAGTGACACGACGAGTGCAGAGTGACACAAAGAGTGCAGTGACATGAAGAGTGCAGAGTGACATGAAGAGTGCAGAGTGACACGACGAGTGCAGAGTGACACAAAGAGTGCAGTGACATGAAGAGTGCAGAGTGACATGAAGAGTGCAGAGCGACACGAAGAGTGCAGAGTGGCATGAAGAGTGCAGAGTGACACGAAGAGTGCAGAGTGTCATGAAGAGTGCAGAGTGTCATGAAGAGTGCAGAGTGACATGAAGAGTGCAGAGTGACACGAAGAGTGCAGAGTGACACAAAGAGTGCAGTGACATGAAGAGTGCAGAGTGTCATGAAGAGTGCAGAGTGACATGAAGAGTGCACAGTGACATGAAGAGTGCAGAGTGTCATGAAGAGTGCAGAGTGTCATGAAGAGTGCAGAGTGTCATGAAGAGTGCAGAGTGACATGAAGAGTGCAGAGTGACACGAAGAGTGCAGAGTGTCATGAAGAGTGCAGAGTGACATGAAGAGTGCAGAGTGACATGAAGAGTGCAGAGTGACACGATGAGTGCAGAGTGTCACGAAGAGTGCAGAGTGTCATGAAGAGTGCAGAGTGTCATGAAGAGTGCAGAGTGTCATGAAGAGTGCAGAGTGACATGAAGAGTGCAGAGTGACATGAAGAGTGCAGAGTGACACGGAGAGTGCAGAGTGACACGAAGAGTGCAGAGTGACACGAAGAGTGCAGAGTGTCATGAAGAGTGCAGAGTGACATGAAGAGTGCAGAGTGACATGAAGAGTGCAGAGTGACACGACGAGTGCAGAGTGACACAAAGAGTGCAGTGACATGAAGAGTGCAGAGTGACATGAAGAGTGCAGAGTGACACGACGAGTGCAGAGTGACACAAAGAGTGCAGTGACATGAAGAGTGCAGAGTGACATGAAGAGTGCAGAGCGACACGAAGAGTGCAGAGTGGCATGAAGAGTGCAGAGTGACACGAAGAGTGCAGAGTGTCATGAAGAGTGCAGAGTGACATGAAGAGTGCAGAGTGACACGAAGAGTGCAGAGTGACACAAAGAGTGCAGTGACATGAAGAGTGCAGAGTGTCATGAAGAGTGCAGAGTGACATGAAGAGTGCACAGTGACATGAAGAGTGCAGAGTGTCATGAAGAGTGCAGAGTGTCATGAAGAGTGCAGAGTGACATGAAGAGTGCAGAGTGACACGAAGAGTGCAGAGTGTCATGAAGAGTGCAGAGTGACATGAAGAGTGCAGAGTGACATGAAGAGTGCAGAGTGACACGATGAGTGCAGAGTGTCACGAAGAGTGCAGAGTGTCATGAAGAGTGCAGAGTGTCATGAAGAGTGCAGAGTGACATGAAGAGTGCAGAGTGACATGAAGAGTGCAGAGTGACACGATGAGTGCAGAGTGTCACGAAGAGTGCAGAGTGTCATGAAGAGTGCAGAGTGTCATGAAGAGTGCAGAGTGACATGAAGAGTGCAGAGTGTCATGAAGAGTGAAGAGTGACACGAAGAGTGCAGAGTGACACGAAGAGTGCAGAGTGACATGAAGAGTGCAGAGTGACACGAAGAGTGCAGAGTGACATGAAGAGTGCAGAGTGTCATGAAGAGTGCAGAGTGTCATGAAGAGTGCAGAGTGACACGAAGAGTGCAGAGTGACACGAAGAGTGCAGAGTGACACGAAGAGTGCAGAGTGACACGAAGAGTGCAGAGTGACATGAAGAGTGCAGAGTGACACGGAGAGTGCAGTGACATGAAGAGTGCAGAGTGACACGAAGAGTGCAGAGTGTCATGAAGAGTGCAGAGTGACACGAAGGGTGCAGAGTGACACGAAGAGTGCAGAGTGTCATGAAGAGTGCAGAGTGACATGAAGAGTGCAGAGTGACACGAAGAGTGCAGAGTGTCATGAAGAGTGCAGAGTGACATGAAGAGTGCAGAGTGACACGAAGAGTGCAGAGTGACACGAAGAGTGCAGAGTGTCATGAAGAGTGTAGAGTGTCATGAAGAGTGCAGAGTGTCATGAAGAGTGACATGAAGAGTGACGAGTGTCATGAAGAGTGCAGAGTGACATGAAGAGTGCAGAGTGACACAAAGAGTGCAGTGACATGAAGAGTGCAGAGTGACACAAAGAGTGCAGTGACATGAAGAGTGCAGAGTGACACGAAGAGTGCAGAGTGTCACGAAGAGTGCAGAGTGACACGAAGAGTGCAGAGTGTCATGAAGAGTGCAGAGTGTCATGAAGAGTGCAGAGTGACACGGAGAGTGCAGAGTGACACGAAGAGTGCAGAGTGACACGAAGAGTGCAGAGTGACACGAAGAGTGCAGAGTGACATGAAGAGTGCAGAGTGACACGAAGAGTGCAGAGTGACATGAAGATTGCAGAGTGACACGAAGAGTGCAGTGACATGAAGAGTGCAGAGTGACATGAAGAGTGCAGAGTGTCATGAAGAGTGCAGAGTGACATGAAGAGTGCAGAGTCACACAAAGAGTGCAGTGACATGAAGAGTGCAGAGTGACACGAAGAGTGCAGAGTGACACGAAGAGTGCAGAGTGTCATGAAGAGTGCAGAGTGACATGAAGAGTGCAGAGTGTCATGAAGAGTGCAGAGTGATACGAAGGGTGCAGAGTGACACGAAGAGTGCAGAGTGTCATGAAGAGTGCAGAGTGACATGAAGAGTGCAGAGTGTCATGAAGAGTGCAGAGTGACACGAAGAGTGCAGAGTGTCATGAAGAGTGCAGAGTGACATGAAGAGTGCAGAGTGACACGAAGAGTGCAGAGTGACACGAAGAGTGCAGAGTGACATGAAGAGTGCAGAGTGACACGAAGAGTGCAGAGTGTCATGAAGAGTGCAGGTGACACGAAGAGTGCAGAGTGACATGAAGAGTGCAGAGTGACATGAAGAGTGCAGAGTGACACGAAGAGTGCAGAGTGACATGAAGAGTGCAGAGTGACACGAAGAGTGCAGAGTGACAGGAAGAGTGCAGAGTGACATGAAGAGTGCAGAGTGACATGAAGAGTGCAGAGTGACACGAAGAGTGCAGAGTGACACGAAGAGTGCAGAGTGACAGGAAGAGTGCAGAGTGTCATGAAGAGTGTAGAGTGTCATGAAGAGTGCAGAGTGTCATGAAGAGTGACATGAAGAGTGCAGAGTGACACGAAGAGTGCAGAGTGTCATGAAGAGTGCAGAGTGTCATGAAGAGTGCAGAGTGTCATGAAGAGTGCAGAGTGACATGAAGAGTGCAGAGTGACATGAAGAGTGCAGAGTGTCATGAAGAGTGCAGAGTGACATGAAGAGTGCAGAGTGACATGAAGAGTGCAGAGTGACACGACGAGTGCAGAGTGACACAATGAGTGCAGTGACATGAAGAGTGCAGAGTGACATGAAGAGTGCAGAGCGACACGAAGAGTGCAGAGTGGCATGAAGAGTGCAGAGTGTCATGAAGAGTGCAGAGTATCATGAAGAGTGCAGAGTGACATGAAGAGTGCAGAGTGACACGAAGAGTGCAGAGTGACACGAAGAGTGCAGAGTGACATGAAGAGTGCAGAGTGACATGAAGAGTGCAGAGTGACATGAAGAGTGCAGAGTGACATGAAGAGTGCAGAGTGTCATGAAGAGTGCAGTGACATGAAGAGTGCAGAGTGACACGAAGAGTGCAGAGTGACACGAAGAGTGCAGAGTGTCATGAAGAGTGCAGAGTGACACGAAGAGTGCAGAGTGACATGAAGAGTGCAGAGTGACACGAAGAGTGCAGAGTGACATGAAGATTGCAGAGTGACACGAAGAGTGCAGTGACATGAAGAGTGCAGAGTGACATGAAGAGTGCAGAGTGTCATGAAGAGTGCAGAGTGACATGAAGAGTGCAGAGTCACACAAAGAGTGCAGTGACATGAAGAGTGCAGAGTGACACGAAGAGTGCAGTGTCATGAAGAGTGCAGAGTGATACGAAGGGTGCAGAGTGACACGAAGAGTGCAGAGTGACATGAAGAGTGCAGAGTGTCATAAAGAGTGCAGAGTGACACGAAGAGTGCATTGTGTCATGAAGAGTGCAGAGTGACATGAAGAGTGCAGAGTGTCATGAAGAGTGCAGAGTGACATGAAGAGTGCAGAGTGTCATGAAGAGTGCAGAGTGTCATGAAGAGTGCAGAGTGACATGAAGAGTGCAGAGTGTCATGAAGAGTGCAGAGTGACACGAAGAGTGCACAGTGACACGAAGAGTGCAGAGTGACATGAAGAGTGCAGAGTGACATGAAGAGTGCAGAGTGTCATGAAGAGTGCAGAGTGACACGAAGAGTGCACAGTGACACGAAGAGTGCAGAGTGACATGAAGAGTGCAGAGTGACACGAAGAGTGCAGAGTGACATGAAGAGTGCAGAGTGACACGAAGAGTGCAGAGTGACACGAAGAGTGCAGAGTGTCATGAAGAGTGCAGAGTGACACGAAGAGTGCACAGTGACACGAAGAGTGCAGAGTGACACAAAGAGTGCAGTGACATGAAGATTGCAGAGTGACACGAAGAGTGCAGAGTGACACAATGAGTGCAGAGTGTCACGAAGAGTGCAGAGTGTCATGAAGAGTGCAGAGTGTCATGAAGAGTGCAGAGTGACATGAAGAGTGCAGAGTGTCATGAAGAGTGCAGAGTGACACGAAGAGTGCACAGTGACACGAAGAGTGCAGAGTGACACGAAGAGTGCAGAGTGACATGAAGAGTGCAGAGTGACACGAAGAGTGCAGAGTGACATGAAGAGTGCAGAGTGTCATGAAGAGTGCAGAGTGTCATGAAGAGTGCAGAGTGACACGAAGAGTGCACAGTGACACGAAGAGTGCAGAGTGACACGAAGAGTGCAGAGTGACATGAAGAGTGCAGAGTGACACAAAGAGTGCAGTGACATGAAGAGTGCAGACTGACATGAAGAGTGCAGAGTGACACGAAGAGTGCAGAGTGACATGAAGAGTGCAGAGTGACACGAAGAGTGCAGAGTGACAGGAAGAGTGCAGAGTGACATGAAGAGTGCAGAGTGACATGAAGAGTGCAGAGTGTCATGAAGAGTGCAGAGTGTCATGAAGAGTGCAGAGTGACATGAAGAGTGCAGAGTGACACAAAGAGGGCAGTGACATGAAGAGTGCAGAGTGTCATGAAGAGTGCAGATTGACACAAAGAGGGCAGTGACATGAAGAGTGCAGAGTGTCATGAAGAGTGCAGAGTGACATGAAGAGTGCAGAGTGACATGAAGAGTGCAGAGTGACATGAAGAGTGCAGAATGACATGAAGAGTGCAGAGTGTCATGAAGAGTGCAGAGTGTCATGAAGAGTGCAGAATGACATGAAGAGTGCAGAGTGACATGAAGAGTGCAGAGTGTCATGAAGAGTGCAGTGACATGAAGAGTGCAGAGTGACATGAAGAGTGCAGTGACATGAAGAGTGCAGAGTGACACGAAGAGTGCAGAGTGTCATGAAGAGTGCAGAGTGACACGAAGAGTGCAGAGTGACACGAAGAGTGCAGAGTGACACAAAGAGTGCAGTGACACGAAGAGTGCAGAGTGACATGAAGAGTGCAGAATGACATGAAGAGTGCAGAGTGTCATGAAGAGTGCAGAGTGACATGAAGAGTGCAGAGTGACATGAAGAGTGCAGAGTGTCATGAAGAGTGCAGTGACATGAAGAGTGCAGAGTGACATGAAGAGTGCAGAATGACATGAAGAGTGCAGAGTGTCATGAAGAGTGCAGAGTGTCATGAAGAGTGCAGTGACATGAAGAGTGCAGAGTGACATGAAGAGTGCAGAGTGACACAAAGAGTGCAGTGACATGAAGAGTGCAGAGTGACACAAAGAGTGCAGTGACATGAAGATTGCAGAGTGACAGGAAGAGTGCAGAGTGTCACGAAGAGTGCAGAGTGACACGAAGAGTGCAGAGTGTCATGAAGAGTGCAGAGTGTCATGAAGAGTGCAGAGTGACACGAAGAGTGCAGAGTGACACGAAGAGTGCAGAGTGACACGAAGAGTGCAGAGTGACATGAAGAGTGCAGAGTGACACGAAGAGTGCAGAGTGACATGAAGATTGCAGAGTGACACGAAGAGTGCAGTGACATGAAGAGTGCAGAGTGTCATGAAGAGTGCAGAGTGACATGAAGAGTGCAGAGTGACACGAAGAGTGCAGTGTCATGAAGAGTGCAGAGTGATACGAAGGGTTCAGAGTGACACGAAGAGTGCAGAGTGTCATGAAGAGTGCAGAGTGACATGAAGAGTGCAGAGTGTCATAAAGAGTGCAGAGTGACACGAAGAGTGCAGAGTGTCATGAAGAGTGCAGAGTGACATGAAGAGTGCAGAGTGACATGAAGAGTGCAGAGTGACACGAAGAGTGCAGAGTGTCATGAAGAGTGCAGAGTGACACGAAGAGTGCAGAGTGTCATGAAGAGTGCAGAGTGGCACGAAGAGTGCAGAGTGTCATGAAGAGTGCAGAGTGACACGAAGAGTGCAGAGTGTCATGAAGAGTGCAGAGTGTCATGAAGAGTGCAGAGTGTCATAAAGAGTGCAGAGTGACACGAAGAGTGCAGAGTGTCATGAAGAGTGCAGAGTGTCATGAATAGTGCAGAGTGACATGAAGAGTGCAGAGTGACATGAAGAGTGCAGAGTGTCATGAAGAGTGCAGAGTGGCACAAAGAGTGCAGAGTGTCATGAAGAGTGCAGAGTGACACAAAGAGTGCAGAGTGACACGAAGAGTGCAGAGTGACACGAAGAGTGCAGAGTGACACGAAGAGTGCAGAGTGACACGAAGAGTGCAGAGTGACATGAAGAGTGCAGAGTGACATGAAGAGTGCAGAGTGACACGAAGAGTGCAGAGTGACACAAAGAGTGCAGAGTGACACGAAGAGTGCAGAGTGTCATGAAGAGTGTAGAGTGTCATGAAGAGTGCAGAGAGTCATGAAGAGTGACATGAAGAGTGACGAGTGTCATGAAGAGTGCAGAGTGTGATGAAGAGTGCAGAGTGTCATGAAGAGTGCAGAGTGACACGAAGAGTGCAGGGTGTCATGAAGAGTGCAGAGTGTCATGAAGAGTGCAGAGTGACATGAAGAGTGCAGAGTGACATGAAGAGTGCAGAGTGACATGAAGAGTGCAGAGTGTCATGAAGAGTGCAGAGTGACATGAAGAGTGCAGAGTGACATGAAGAGTGCAGAGTGACACGGAGAGTGCAGAGTGACACGAAGAGTGCAGAGTGACACGAAGAGTGCAGAGTGTCATGAAGAGTGCAGAGTGACATGAAGAGTGCAGAGTGACATGAAGAGTGCAGAGTGACACGACGAGTGCAGAGTGACACAAAGAGTGCAGTGACATGAAGAGTGCAGAGTGACATGAAGAGTGCAGAGCGACACGAAGAGTGCAGAGTGGCATGAAGAGTGCAGAGTGACACGAAGAGTGCAGAGTGTCATGAAGAGTGCAGAGTGTCATGAAGAGTGCAGAGTGACATGAAGAGTGCAGAGTGACACGAAGAGTGCAGAGTGACACAAAGAGTGCAGTGACATGAAGAGTGCAGAGTGTCATGAAGAGTGCAGAGTGACATGAAGAGTGCACAGTGACATGAAGAGTGCAGAGTGTCATGAAGAGTGCAGAGTGTCATGAAGAGTGCAGAGTGTCATGAAGAGTGCAGAGTGACATGAAGAGTGCAGAGTGACACGAAGAGTGCAGAGTGTCATGAAGAGTGCAGAGTGACATGAAGAGTGCAGAGTGACATGAAGAGTGCAGAGTGACACGATGAGTGCAGAGTGTCACGAAGAGTGCAGAGTGTCATGAAGAGTGCAGAGTGTCATGAAGAGTGCAGAGTGTCATGAAGAGTGCAGAGTGACACGGAGAGTGCAGAGTGACACGAAGAGTGCAGAGTGACACGAAGAGTGCAGAGTGTCATGAAGAGTGCAGAGTGACATGAAGAGTGCAGAGTGACATGAAGAGTGCAGAGTGACACAAAGAGTGCAGTGACATGAAGAGTGCAGAGTGACATGAAGAGTGCAGAGTGACACGACGAGTGCAGAGTGACACAAAGAGTGCAGTGACATGAAGAGTGCAGAGTGACATGAAGAGTGCAGAGCGACACGAAGAGTGCAGAGTGGCATGAAGAGTGCAGAGTGACACGAAGAGTGCAGAGTGTCATGAAGAGTGCAGAGTGTCATGAAGAGTGCAGAGTGACATGAAGAGTGCAGAGTGACACGAAGAGTGCAGAGTGACACAAAGAGTGCAGTGACATGAAGAGTGCAGAGTGTCATGAAGAGTGCAGAGTGACATGAAGAGTGCACAGTGACATGAAGAGTGCAGAGTGTCATGAAGAGTGCAGAGTGTCATGAAGAGTGCAGAGTGTCATGAAGAGTGCAGAGTGACACGATGAGTGCAGAGTGACACGAAGAGTGCAGAGTGTCATGAAGAGTGCAGAGTGACATGAAGAGTGCAGAGTGACATGAAGAGTGCAGAGTGACACGATGAGTGCAGAGTGTCACGAAGAGTGCAGAGTGTCATGAAGAGTGCAGAGTGACATGAAGAGTGCAGAGTGACATGAAGAGTGCAGAGTGACACGATGAGTGCAGAGTGTCACGAAGAGTGCAGAGTGTCATGAAAAGTGCAGAGTGTCATGAAGAGTGCAGAGTGACATGAAGAGTGCAGAGTGTCATGAAGAGTGAAGAGTGACACGAAGAGTGCAGAGTGACACGAAGAGTGCAGAGTGACATGAAGAGTGCAGAGTGACACGAAGAGTGCAGAGTGACATGAAGAGTGCAGAGTGTCATGAAGAGTGCAGAGTGTCATGAAGAGTGCAGAGTGACACGAAGAGTGCAGAGTGACACGAAGAGTGCAGAGTGACACGAAGAGTGCAGAGTGACACGAAGAGTGCAGAGTGACATGAAGAGTGCAGAGTGACACGAAGAGTGCAGTGACATGAAGAGTGCAGAGTGACACGAAGAGTGCAGAGTGTCATGAAGAGTGCAGAGTGACACGAAGGGTGCAGAGTGACACGAAGAGTGCAGAGTGTCATGAAGAGTGCAGAGTGACATGAAGAGTGCAGAGTGACACGAAGAGTGCAGAGTGTCATGAAGAGTGCAGAGTGACATGAAGAGTGCAGAGTGACACGAAGAGTGCAGAGTGACACGAAGAGTGCAGAGTGTCATGAAGAGTGTAGAGTGTCATGAAGAGTGCAGAGTGTCATGAAGAGTGACATGAAGAGTGACGAGTGTCATGAAGAGTGCAGAGTGACATGAAGAGTGCAGAGTGACACAAAGAGTGCAGTGACATGAAGAGTGCAGAGTGACACAAAGAGTGCAGTGACATGAAGAGTGCAGAGTGACACGAAGAGTGCAGAGTGTCACGAAGAGTGCAGAGTGACACGAAGAGTGCAGAGTGTCATGAAGAGTGCAGAGTGTCATGAAGAGTGCAGAGTGTCATGAAGAGTGCAGAGTGTCACGGAGAGTGCAGAGTGACACGAAGAGTGCAGAGTGACACGAAGAGTGCAGAGTGACATGAAGAGTGCAGAGTGACACGAAGAGTGCAGAGTGACATGAAGATTGCAGAGTGACACGAAGAGTGCAGTGACATGAAGAGTGCAGAGTGACATGAAGAGTGCAGAGTGTCATGAAGAGTGCAGAGTGACATGAAGAGTGCAGAGTCACACAAAGAGTGCAGTGACATGAAGAGTGCAGAGTGACACGAAGAGTGCAGAGTGACACGAAGAGTGCAGAGTGTCATGAAGAGTGCAGAGTGACATGAAGAGTGCAGAGTGTCATGAAGAGTGCAGAGTGATACGAAGGGTGCAGAGTGACACGAAGAGTGCAGAGTGTCATGAAGAGTGCAGAGTGACATGAAGAGTGCAGAGTGTCATGAAGAGTGCAGAGTGACACGAAGAGTGCAGAGTGTCATGAAGAGTGCAGAGTGACATGAAGAGTGCAGAGTGACACGAAGAGTGCAGAGTGACACGAAGAGTGCAGAGTGACATGAAGAGTGCAGAGTGACACGAAGAGTGCAGAGTGTCATGAAGAGTGCAGGTGACACGAAGAGTGCAGAGTGACATGAAGAGTGCAGAGTGACATGAAGAGTGCAGAGTGACACGAAGAGTGCAGAGTGACATGAAGAGTGCAGAGTGACACGAAGAGTGCAGAGTGACAGGAAGAGTGCAGAGTGACATGAAGAGTGCAGAGTGACATGAAGAGTGCAGAGTGACACGAAGAGTGCAGAGTGACACGAAGAGTGCAGAGTGACAGGAAGAGTGCAGAGTGTCATGAAGAGTGTAGAGTGTCATGAAGAGTGCAGAGTGTCATGAAGAGTGACATGAAGAGTGCAGAGTGACACGAAGAGTGCAGAGTGTCATGAAGAGTGCAGAGTGTCATGAAGAGTGCAGAGTGTCATGAAGAGTGCAGAGTGACATGAAGAGTGCAGAGTGACATGAAGAGTGCAGAGTGTCACAAAGAGTGCAGAGTGACATGAAGAGTGCAGAGTGACATGAAGAGTGCAGAGTGACACGACGAGTGCAGAGTGACACAAAGAGTGCAGTGACATGAAGAGTGCAGAGTGACATGAAGAGTGCAGAGTGACATGAAGAGTGCAGAGTGACATGAAGAGTGCAGAGTGTCATGAAGAGTGCAGTGACATGAAGAGTGCAGAGTGACACGAAGAGTGCAGAGTGACACGAAGAGTGCAGAGTGTCATGAAGAGTGCAGAGTGACACGAAGAGTGCAGAGTGACATGAAGAGTGCAGAGTGACACGAAGAGTGCAGAGTGACATGAAGATTGCAGAGTGACACGAAGAGTGCAGTGACATGAAGAGTGCAGAGTGACATGAAGAGTGCAGAGTGTCATGAAGAGTGCAGAGTGACATGAAGAGTGCAGAGTCACACAAAGAGTGCAGTGACATGAAGAGTGCAGAGTGACACGAAGAGTGCAGTGTCATGAAGAGTGCAGAGTGATACGAAGGGTGCAGAGTGACACGAAGAGTGCAGAGTGACATGAAGAGTGCAGAGTGTCATAAAGAGTGCAGAGTGACACGAAGAGTGCATTGTGTCATGAAGAGTGCAGAGTGACATGAAGAGTGCAGAGTGTCATGAAGAGTGCAGAGTGACATGAAGAGTGCAGAGTGTCATGAAGAGTGCAGAGTGTCATGAAGAGTGCAGAGTGACATGAAGAGTGCAGAGTGTCATGAAGAGTGCAGAGTGACACGAAGAGTGCACAGTGACACGAAGAGTGCAGAGTGACACGAAGAGTGCAGAGTGACATGAAGAGTGCAGAGTGTCATGAAGAGTGCAGAGTGACACGAAGAGTGCACAGTGACACGAAGAGTGCAGAGTGACATGAAGAGTGCAGAGTGACACGAAGAGTGCAGAGTGACATGAAGAGTGCAGAGTGACACGAAGAGTGCAGAGTGACATGAAGAGTGCAGAGTGTCATGAAGAGTGCAGAGTGACACGAAGAGTGCACAGTGACACGAAGAGTGCAGAGTGACACGAAGATTGCAGAGTGACATGAAGAGTGCAGAGTGACACAAAGAGTGCAGTGACATGAAGATTGCAGAGTGACACGAAGAGTGCAGAGTGACATGAAGAGTGCAGAGTGTCATGAAGAGTGCAGAGTGACACGAAGAGTGCAGAGTGACACAATGAGTGCAGAGTGTCACGAAGATTGCAGAGTGACACGAAGAGTGCAGAGTGACATGAAGAGTGCAGAGTGTCATGAAGAGTGCAGAGTGACATGAAGAGTGCAGAGTGACATGAAGAGTGCAGAGTGACACAATGAGTGCAGAGTGTCACGAAGAGTGCAGAGTGTCATGAAGAGTGCAGAGTGTCATGAAGAGTGCAGAGTGACATGAAGAGTGCAGAGTGTCATGAAGAGTGCAGAGTGACACGAAGAGTGCACAGTGACACGAAGAGTGCAGAGTGACGCGAAGAGTGCAGAGTGACATGAAGAGTGCAGAGTGACACGAAGAGTGCAGAGTGACATGAAGAGTGCAGAGTGTCATGAAGAGTGCAGAGTGTCATGAAGAGTGCAGAGTGACACGAAGAGTGCACAGTGACACGAAGAGTGCAGAGTGACACGAAGAGTGCAGAGTGACATGAAGAGTGCAGAGTGACACAAAGAGTGCAGTGACATGAAGAGTGCAGACTGACATGAAGAGTGCAGAGTGTCATGAAGAGTGCAGAGTGTCATGAAGAGTGCAGAGTGTCATGAAGAGTGCAGAGTGACATGAAGAGTGCAGAGTGACATGAAGAGTGCAGAGTGACATGAAGAGTGCAGAGTGACACGAAGAGTGCAGAGTGTCATGAAGAGTGCAGAGTGACATGAAGAGTGCAGAGTGTCATGAAGAGTGCAGAGTGACATGAAGAGTGCAGAGTGACATGAAGAGTGCAGAGTGACATGAAGAGTGCAGAGTGTCACGAAGAGTGCAGAGTGTCATGAAGAGTGCAGAGTGTCATGAAGAGTGCAGAGTGACATGAAGAGTGCAGAGTGTCATGAAGAGTGCAGAGTGACACGAAGAGTGCACAGTGACACGAAGAGTGCAGAGTGACGCGAAGAGTGCAGAGTGACATGAAGAGTGCAGAGTGACACGAAGAGTGCAGAGTGACATGAAGAGTGCAGAGTGTCATGAAGAGTGCAGAGTGACATGAAGAGTGCAGAGTGACACGACGAGTGCAAAGTGACACAAAGAGTGCAGTGACATGAAGAGTGCAGAGTGACATGAAGAGTGCAGAGTGAAACGAAGAGTGCAGAGTGACATGAAGAGTGCAGAGTGACACGAAGAGTGCAGAGTGACACGAAGAGTGCAGACTGACATGAAGAGTGCAGAGTGACACGAAGAGTGCAGACTGACATGAAGAGTGCAGACTGTCATGAAGAGTGCAGAGTGTCATGGAGAGTGCAGAGTGACATGAAGAGTGCAGAGGGACATGAAGAGTGCAGACTGACATGAAGAGTGCAGAGTGTCATGAAGAGTGCAGAGTGACACGAAGAGTGCAGACTGACATGAAGAGTGCAGAGGGACATGAAGAGTGCAGACTGACATGAAGAGTGCAGAGTGTCATGAAGAGTGCAGAGTGACATGAAGAGTGCAGAGTGACATGAAGAGTGCAGAGTGTCATGAAGAGTGCAGAGTGACATGAAGAGTGCAGAGTGACATGAAGAGTGCAGAGTGACATGAAGAGTGCAGAGTGACACGAAGAGTGCAGAGTGTCATGAAGAGTGCAGAGTGACATGAAGAGTGCAGAGTGACATGAAGAGTGCAGAGTGACATGAAGAGTGCAGAGTGACACGAAGAGTGCAGAGTGTCATGAAGAGTGCAGAGTGACATGAAGAGTGCAGAGTGACATGAAGAGTGCAGAGTGACATGAAGAGTGCAGAGTGTCATGAAGAGTACAGAGTGACACGAAGAGTGCAGACTGACATGAAGAGTGCAGAGTGTCATGAAGAGTGCAGAGTGTCATGAAGAGTGCAGAGTGACACGAAGAGTGCAGACTGACATGAAGAGTGCAGAGTGACACGAAGAGTGCAGACTGACATGAAGAGTGCAGACTGTCATGAAGAGTGCAGAGTGTCATGGAGAGTGCAGAGTGACATGAAGAGTGCAGAGGGACATGAAGAGTGCAGAGTGACATGAAGAGTGCAGAGTGACACGAAGAGTGCAGAGTGACATGAAGAGTGCAGAGTGTCATGAAGAGTGCAGAGTGTCATGAAGAGTGCAGAGTGACACGAAGAGTGCACAGTGACACGAAGAGTGCAGAGTGACACGAAGAGTGCAGAGTGACATGAAGAGTGCAGAGTGACACAAAGAGTGCAGTGACATGAAGAGTGCAGACTGACATGAAGAGTGCAGAGTGTCATGAAGAGTGCAGAGTGTCATGAAGAGTGCAGAGTGTCATGAAGAGTGCAGAGTGACATGAAGAGTGCAGAGTGACATGAAGAGTGCAGAGTGACACGAAGAGTGCAGGGTGTCATGAAGAGTGCAGAGTGACACGAAGAGTGGGGAGTGACACGAAGAGTGCAGTGTCATGAAGAGTGCAGAGTGACATGAAGAGTGCAGAGTGACATGAAGAGTGCAGAGTGACACGACGAGTGCAAAGTGACACAAAGAGTGCAGTGACATGAAGAGTGCAGAGTGACATGAAGAGTGCAGAGTGAAACGAAGAGTGCAGAGTGACACGAAGAGTGCAGACTGACATGAAGAGTGCAGAGTGACACGAAGAGTGCAGACTGACATGAAGAGTGCAGACTGTCATGAAGAGTGCAGAGTGACACGACGAGTGCAAAGTGACACAAAGAGTGCAGTGACATGAAGAGTGCAGAGTGACATGAAGAGTGCAGAGTGACACGACGAGTGCAAAGTGACACAAAGAGTGCAGTGACATGAAGAGTGCAGAGTGACATGAAGAGTGCAGAGTGACACGAAGAGTGCAGAGTGACACGAAGAGTGCAGACTGACATGAAGAGTGCAGAGTGACACGAAGAGTGCAGAGTGTCATGAAGAGTGCAGAGTGACATGAAGAGTGCAGAGGGACATGAAGAGTGCAGAGTGACACGAAGAGTGCAGACTGACATGAAGAGTGCAGAGTGTCATGAAGAGTGCAGAGTGTCATGAAGAGTGCAGACTGACATGAAGAGTGCAGACTGTCATGAAGAGTGCAGAGTGACACGAAGAGTGCAGAGTGACATGAAGAGTGCAGAGTGACACGAAGAGTGCAGAGTGACATGAAGATTGCAGAGTGACATGAAGAGTGCAGAGTGACACGAAGAGTGCAGTGACATGAAGAGTGCAGAGTGTCATGAAGAGTGCAGAGTGACATGAAGAGTGCAGAGTCACACAAAGAGTGCAGTGTCATGAAGATTGCAGAGTGATACGAAGGGTGCAGAGTGACACGAAGAGTGCAGAGTGTCATGAAGAGTGCAGAGTGACATGAAGAGTGCAGAGTGTCATAAAGAGTGCAGAGTGACACGAAGAGTGCAGAGTGTCATGAAGAGTGCAGAGTGACATGAAGAGTGCAGAGTGTCATGAAGAGTGCAGAGTGGCACGAAGAGTGTAGAGTGACACGAAGAGTGCAGAGTGACACGAAGAGTGCAGAGTGACACGAAGAGTGCAGAGTGACATGAAGAGTGCAGAGTGACACGAAGAGTGCAGAGTGACATGAAGAGTGCAGAGTGACACGAAGAGTGCAGAGTGACACGAAGAGTGCAGAGTGACACGAAGAGTGCAGAGTGTCATGAAGAGTGTAGAGTGTCATGAAGAGTGCAGAGTGTCATGAAGAGTGACATGAAGAGTGACGAGTGTCATGAAGAGTGCAGAGTGTGATGAAGAGTGCAGAGTGTCATGAAGAGTGCAGAGTGTCATGAAGAGTGCAGAGTGACACGAAGAGTGCAGAGTGTCATGAAGAGTGCAGAGTGTCATGAAGAGTGCAGAGTGACACGAAGAGTGCAGAGTGACACAAAGAGTGCAGAGTGACATGAAGAGTGCAGAGTGACATGAAGAGTGCAGAGTGACATGAAGAGTGCAGAGTGGCATGAAGAGTGCAGAGCGACACGAAGAGTGCAGAGTGGCATGAAGAGTGCAGAGTGACACGAAGAGTGCAGAGTGTCATGAAGAGTGCAGAGTGTCATGAAGAGTGCAGAGTGACATGAAGAGTGCAGAGTGACACGAAGAGTGCAGAGTGACACAAAGAGTGCAGTGACATGAAGAATGCAGAGTGTCATGAAGAGTGCAGAGTGACACGACGAGTGCAGAGTGACACAAAGAGTGCAGTGACATGAAGAGTGCAGAGTGACATGAAGAGTGCAGAGCGACACGAAGAGTGCAGAGTGGCATGAAGAGTGCAGAGTGACACGAAGAGTGCAGAGTGTCATGAAGAGTGCAGAGTGTCATGAAGAGTGCAGAGTGACATGAAGAGTGCAGAGTGACACGAAGAGTGCAGAGTGACACAAAGAGTGCAGTGACATGAAGAATGCAGAGTGTCATGAAGAGTGCAGAGTGACATGAAGAGTGCAGAGTGACACGAAGAGTGCAGAGTGACACAAAGAGTGCAGTGACATGAAGAGTGCAGAGTGACATGAAGAGTGCAGAGTGTCATGAAGAGTGCAGAGTGACATGAAGAGTGCAGAGTGACACGAAGAGTGCAGACTGTCATGAAGAGTGCAGAGTGTCATGGAGAGTGCAGAGTGACATGAAGAGTGCAGAGTGTCATGAAGAGTGCAGAGTGACATGAAGAGTGCAGAGTGACATGAAGAGTGCAGAGTGTCATGAAGAGTGCAGAGTGTCATGAAGAGTGCAGAGTGTCACGAAGAGTGCAGAGTGTCATGAAGAGTGCAGAGTGACATGAAGAGTGCAGAGTGACATGAAGAGTGCAGAGTGTCACGTTTACATGAGACAAATTACGCACTTTAGACGTCTTCATTTTGTCCACATTTTAGACACAAAGACATTTACAGAGGATTTTGGATTTCTGCTGGAGTTTGTGACTAAACTAGAGTGAAACTGGTCCACACCAGGTCTACACCAGGTCTACACCAGGTCTAAACCAGGTCTACACCAGGTCTGAACCAGGTCTAAACCAGGTCTACACTTGTGGGCGGATTTCAAAAGTGGGTCAGTTTTCCATATTGGGCTCAATAAAAAAACTGGTTCCAGACTCGGACTGAACTTGGACCAGATCCAGGTTCAGTCCAGGAGAATTCTGAGGAGACCAGGGCTTTACATCGGGTATTTCAGTGGTCGACATTTTTAACCTAATAAAGGTTGAAATATGTGAAGAAAAGACTGGACCTGGTCAAAGGTCAAAGGTTAAATGTTCAGAGAGAAAACTGAGCAGAAAGAAAAAACATCTGTTTCACTTTAAGAAAATTTCACACATTGAGAATTATTAAAGAATCAGATTCATTGATTACGATGAAGAATTTTAATACATTTCCCAATTTTAGACATTTTTACACATCATTTTTAGTTTGACTTGAACCCAAAACCCTCTCACAGGAGGTCACCATGTCGGACATTTCAAAAGAACTGAAACAATGAAGAGAAGAACTTTGTACTTTCAGTCCAAAATGGAGTGAAAAGTATCCACAGTTACATTTGACTGAAGTTCAGAACTTTTCTTCTTGTTCTTAGTCACTTTGACCTCTGAAAGTCTCCACTGCAGTGAGGACCAGAGGAGCAGAGTTTGAACCTCCAGCATTTAAACCGGGACAGAAATATGGAAACAGTTTCTCTCTGAAGCATCAGCCGCTGAAGGAGAAGAGAAGATCTGCAGAATCTGCATCATAAAAGGAGACCAGACCCTCACCATAGTCCACAAACACCCCGACCTTCTGAGGAGCTCGCTGCAGAGGCAGAAGGACAGAAGGAACTGTACAAGCCAAGTACATCTCCTTGTTTCTCAACATGATGCACCAGAATCCATTTATAGGAGTCGCAGTGACCTCTCCCTTCCTGTTTATGGACTCTTGGGCCACTCCTAAAGTCCAGTCTGTTTTCCCTTTGACCTGAACCTCAAAGTAAAACCTGCCTGAGGAGAAACTCTGCTTTCCCAGAACATTAACATATCGATCAAACCTCAGAGGAGAATCTGGGAGCTTCTTCCTCACATCAGTGTCATGAACCTGTTTGAGATCTTCAGACAGAACGAGCCTTGGAGCTGCAGTGTCTGGATCCAGAGTGACCTCCACCACAAACTGCTTCACTCTCAGTAGTTCTAATCTTGAAGACACTTCAGAGAGGAGATGTTTCTCCAGCTCAGACAGAGCCCGGGCCACCTGCAGCCCCACAGCCCTCTCTCTGTGGACCTCTGTGTCACTGAGCTCCACACAGCCCTGGATCTCCTGGACCTTCAGCCTCATGTCCTCCACCATGTGCGGCAGAGAGGACCTCCTAAACTGAGAGACCATCTCCAAGAGCAAATAGTTGACTCTGAGCTTAGGTCTTCTGTCATAGCTGCTGTTACACAGAGGACATGTGCAGGGCCCCTCAGGGGCCCAGGCCGCACAGATGCAGTGTTTGCAGAAGTTGTGTCCACTTGGAAAGGACACTGGCTCAGAGAACACCTCCAGACAGATGGAGCACCGCAACATCTCCTCAAAGCTCCTTTCACTTGAAGAGGACATTTCTCTCTCTGCTCTGGGCCGGTCAGAACACTCCTTGAGGCCTGGATTGATATACAGATAGGTAGAAACAATGAGGATGATTTGTAATCATAAAGCTGGTGTTGTTGTTGTTGTTGTTGTTGTTGTTGTTGTTGTTGTTGTCCGAGTGTTGCATCACCGCCAGACTTTATTCCTCAGACTTTGTCTTATTTTTTTGAAGTTCTTCTTCCATTACTTTGGTGTTTCAAATCCCACGAGTCCAAAGCTCGTTAGAACATCCTCTTGCTCCTCGTCCTCGGTTCAGTCTCCAACACGCCCCAACTCTATAACTGACTAAGTAAGTACTACATCCTCACACAAACCCTGCGCTTTATAAGTAAGTACTACATCCTCACACAAACCCTGTGACTGGAGCAAGAACGTTCCGCAGATTGAACTCCCATTATTCCGAAACCACAAGGCCGACCCGGTCCTTTCTCTTTCATCAGCCGCACAGTGAATCAGCTCGTGCTCGACAGTCTCTGGCTCCTGACAGTGACCACACAGACCGGTCAGATGTTTGACTGTCCTACTCAGTGACCAATTGAGTCCAGTATGGTCCATCCTCATGCGAGCAAAGGCCCTTTCCTCCCGTGTTCCTCCCCATGGACCTGCAAGGACCCACACTACCCTGTATGTGATAGAGATGCCGTCCAGTAACACAGTGGCTCCAAAAGTCCTGCCAAAGGCCGACCACGTGACTCGTAATAATAGGCTTGATTTCAGATTTTCTTAAATCAACCGCCACATCAATTGATGGCCGCCTAAGGGAACATTTAGCCAGCGAATCAGCCATTTCGAGCTCCAGGTCAGGCACGAAATACGCCCACTCTCAGGATCCCCAGACCCGTCGGTATAAATAAATACATCATGTGAGAGCCTGTCGATGAGCGCTTGAACAACAAACTGCGGTGCCCTCCCAGTGACTCCTTTAAGTTTGCCATGCAAGCTCACATCAACAGGAGCCGGGACAAACTTCCACGGAGCTATAGCAGACAAAGCCACCGAAGGGCTCACACGTAGATGACCAACCCCAGCAAACCGCGCTCATTCTGTCCCCATCAACCCTGAGAAAGTCCCTCACCGGGTGTGAGCTTGTATGACCTGCACATTCACCCAGTAACTCAACCTGAGCGCCGAGACAGGGGAGGTCCTAAAGGGGAGGTCCTAAAGGGGAGGTCCTAAAGGGGAGGTCCTAAAGGGGAGGTCCTAAAGTGGAGGTCCTAAAGGGGAGGTCCTAAAGGGGAGGTCCTAAAGGGGAGGTCCTAAAGGGGAGGTCCTAAAGGGGAGGTCCTAAAGGGGAGGTCCAAAAGGGGAGGTCCTAAAAGCCCTACAGCAGATGCGCAAGGCCTGGGCTTGTTCCACATCGAGCTTCTTCAAGTTAGTCTCACAGACATGTAGCTCTACAGCCAATAGTTTACATCATGATACACGATAAATACTCAGGAGCTTCTGCTGGCCCCCCAGTCCTGGCCCCCCAGTCCTGGCCCCCCAGTCCTGCCCCCCCAGTCCTGCCCCCCCAGTCCTGGCCCCCCAGTCCTGCCCCCCCCCCCCCCCCCCCCAAGTCCTGGCCCCCCAGTCCTGGCCCCCCAGTCCTGGCCGGACAGACAACAAAGTAAGTTATTCACCTTTTTGCATTTACCACTGACCTGATCAATGTGCTGTCGCTAAGCCTCTGGTCAAAGGTGACGACCCCCAAGAGCCTCACTGCCCTGACCTGTGGGTTAGGGTTAGGGTAACCCTAACCCAAACCCTAACCCTAGCCCTAACCCTAAAACCCTAACCCAACCCTAACCCTCGTGTGAGCGCCTGACGTCACCCTTAACCCCTAACCCTAATCCTAACCCTTAACCCCTAACGCCTAACCCCTAACCCCTAATCCTTAACCCTGACCCTAACCTTAACCCTTAACCTTATCCCTAACCCTAACCCCTAACTCTAACCCTAACTTGTTTCGACTTTGTTTGGCTGGATTATTTAGTGTTTTTCGTCGTGTCGTCGTGATGTGCGCTAGCTCCAAGCTAGCCCCCCCTAAACCAGGACTAAACCAGGACTAAACCAGGACTAAACCAGGTCTAAACCAGGACTAAACCAGGACTAAACCAGGACTAAACCAGGTCTAAACCAGGACTAAACCAGGACTAAACCAGGTCTAAACCAGGACTATACCAGGACTAAACCAGGTCTAAACCAGGACTAAACCAGGGCTAAACCAGGACTAAACCAGGACTAAACCAGGTCTAAACCAGGTCAAAACCAGGACTAAACCAGGTCTAAACCAGGTCAAAACCAGGTCTAAACCAGGTCAAAACCAGGACTAAACCAGGTCTAAACCCGGTCAAAACCAGGTCTAAACCAGGACTAAACTAGGTCAAAACCATGTCTAAACCAGGTCTAAACCAGGACTAAACCAGGTCTAAACCAGGACTAAACCAGGTCTAAACCAGGACTAAACCAGGACTAAACCAGGTCTAAACCAGGACTATACCAGGTCTAAACCAGGACTAAACCAGGACTAAACCAGGTCTAAACCAGGACTATACCAGGACTAAACCAGGTCTAAACCAGGACTAAACCAGGGCTAAACCAGGACTAAACCAGGACTAAACCAGGTCTAAACCAGGTCAAAACCAGGACTAAACCAGGTCTAAACCAGGTCAAAACCAGGTCTAAACCAGGTCAAAACCAGGACTAAACCAGGTCTAAACCCGGTCAAAACCAGGTCTAAACCAGGACTAAACTAGGTCAAAACCATGTCTAAACCAGGTCTAAACCAGGACTAAACCAGGTCTAAACCAGGTCTAAACCAGGTCTAAACCAGGACTAAACCAGATCTAAACCAGGTCTGAACCAGGTCTAAACCAGGAATAAACCAGGACTAAACCAGGGCTAAACCAGGTCTAAACCAGGACTAAACCAGATCTAAACCAGGTCTGAACCAGGTCTAAACCAGGAATAAACCAGGACTAAACCAGGGCTAAACCAGGTCTAAACCAGGTCTAAACCAGGTCTAAACCAGGTCTAAACCAGGACTAAACCAGGGCTAAACCAGATCTAAACCAGGTCTGAACTAGGACTAAACCAGGTCTAAACCAGGAATAAACCAGGACTAAACCAGGGCTAAACCAGGTCTAAACCAGGTCTAAACCAGGTCTAAACCAGGTCTAAACCAGGAATAAACCAGGACTAAACCAGGTCTAAACCAGGACTAAACCAGGACTAAACCAGGTCTAAACCAGGTCTAAACCAGGTCTAAACCAGAACTAAACCAGGTCTAAACCAGAACTAAACCAGGACTAAACCAGGTCTAAACCAGGTCTAAACCAGAACTAAACCAGGTCTAAACCAGGACTAAACCAGGACTAAACCAGGGCTAAACCAGGACTAAACCAGGTCTAAACCAGAACTAAACCAGGACTAAACCAGGACTAAACCAGGAATAAACGTTTGAGATTAAAACATTTTTAATGCTCATTAAATCTGACGTTCAAAATCAAAAACGACACAAACATTTAGAAAAATAAAATGTAGATTAAAGTATTTCCAGTCCCAGCAGTTTCACACAAAAGTACAAAACAGAGAAAACACAGTTTGGAAACGGCAGATTAAAATGTGGAACATGGTGCAGGCGGATGGTTGCCATGGAAACCTCACAGGTCGCTGCCTATGACCCGGACTCTGGGTCTCGGCTTTTTACCAATTTACCAAATCATTTCATTTGAACAGTTTTAGAAAGTTTCATAAGTTGATTTGAGGTAAAATCCGGTTGTTGCCGTAGTGGCACATGCTAACGCGTTAGCACTGACGCCGCACATGCTAACGCGTTAGCACTGACGCCGCACATGCTAACGCTAATGCTCCTCGGGAACTCCAGATGGAACGTTCAAACTCTTTGATAAACGTTACAACATTTAGAGCGACAGGTTTGTGCAAAAACACCCGACACTTCTGTCCAATCAAGAAGCATCGTTAGCGATGTAGTAAACAAAGAGCTAGCTAACGATAAGCCATCCACACGTCACATCAACATCCAGACCTTCCGAGGTCCACCTGAACGCAACAAACCACTCAAGCGCAGCACCGGATGCCCCTCCCCCTGATGCCCCTCTCTCTGATGCCCCTCCCTCAGATGCCCCTCCCCCTGATGCCCCTCCCCCTGATGCCGCTCCCTCAGATGCCCCTCCCCCTGATGTCCCTCCCTCTGATGCCCCTCCCTCTGATGCCCCTCCCCCTGATGTCCCTCCCTCTGATGTCCCTCCCTCTGATGCCCCTCCCTCTGATGCCCTCCCTCTGATGCCCCTCCCCCTGATGTCCCTCCCTCTGATGCCCCTCCCTCTGATGCCCTCCCTCTGATGCCCCTCCCTCTGATGCCCCTCCCCCTGATGCCCCTCCCCCTGATACCCCTCCCTCAGATGCCCCTCCCTCTGATGCCCCTCCCCCTGATGCCCCTCCCTCAGATGTCCCTTCCTCAGATGCCCCTCCCCCTGATGCCCCTCCCCTGATGCCCCTCCCCCTGATGCCCCTCCCCCTGATGCCCCTCCCTCAGATGTCCCTCCCTCAGATGCCCCTCCCCCTGATGCCCCTCCCCCTGATGCCCCTCCCCCTGATGCCCCTCCCCCTGATGCCCCTCCCTCAGATGTCCCTCCCTCAGATGCCCCTCCCCCTGATGCCCCTCCCCCTGAAGCCCCTCCCCTGATGCCCCTCCCTCAGATGCCCCTCCCCCTGATGCCCCTCCCTCAGATGAACGTGGCTTGTATGTCGTCCTGAGGCAGCTCCATGTCGTCGCGGCTGCGTCGTTTCCACGGTGACGGCTCAGCAGTCACTCGGTCATCGTCCCGGGGATGGTCTCCGGGAGCGACAGGCGGCAGCGTGGTTTCCACGGTAACAGCCCCAGGAAGTGGGCGGGGTCCTGAGGGGGCGGTGCCAGGAGCAGGGGATTCTGATTGATGGAGGGGCAGGTAGAACATGGAGGCGGAGTCAGAGTCCTAAGAGAAAAAAGGAAGTGCAGGGTCAGACAGGAAGTGAGCGCACGGAGCAGGGGATTGTGGGAGGTGGAAGTTAAAACCATGATCATGATGTTACAGAGAATGACACGAGCGATGCAGAAAGAACTGTGAAGCTGATGGTTTGAGGGCACAAGCCTGGATACTACAAGAGCTGTAGTTACCATAGTAACAAAACGACAAAGTCCATCTGAAGGTTCTGACTCGGTTGGTGGTGGGAGGGCATCTGTGGTAAATATTTATCCCAGTTTTACTTAAAAAAAAAATTACATAAGAAATGTTGAAAAATAAGAGTTTAAATGACAGGAAGTAGAGATGAGTCCCTCTGTGATGTCATCAGTGTGCGACACAGAGACAGTTTAAACCATGGTTGGACTAAATAAAGGTATACAATCTGGTTGCTAGGTAACAGCTGTGGAATCACCTCATATTTGTGCTCCTGTCCAACCAGGAAGTGTGTCAGTGTAAACTGTCTCTGTGTCGCACACTGATGACATCACAGAGGGACTCAGCTCTACTTCCTGTTGTTTTAAATTAGCTATAACCTGTTAGCTAAAGCCTCTGTTAACTATATCCTCTGTTAGCTAAAGCCTCTGTTAGCTAAAGCCTCTGTTAGCTAAAGCCTCTGTTAGCTAAAGCCTCTGTTAGCTAAAGCCTCTGTTAGCTAAAGCTTCTGTTAGCTAAAGCCTCTGTTAGCTAAAGCCTCTGCAGCTTTAGCTTACGTGTGTTAGCTTTAGCCTCCATCAGCTTTAGCCTCTGTTATCCAATCCAATCCACTTTATTTATATAGCACGATTTATACAACCAGAGGGTTCCAAAGTGCTTCACAGCAAGGTAGTTAGCTTTAACCTCTGTTAGCTTTAACCTCTGCAGCTTTAGCCTCTGTAGCTTTAGCCTCTGTTAGCTTTAGCCTCTGCAGTTTTAGCCTATGTTAGCTTTAGCCTCTGCAGTTTTAGCCTCTGTTAGCTTTAGCCTCCACAGTTTTAGCCTCCGTTAGCTTTAGCCTCCGTCAGCTTTAGCCTCCGTCAGCTTTAGCCTCCGTCAGCTTTAGTCTCCGTCAGCTTTAGCCTCCGTTAGCTTTAGCCTCTGCAGCTTTAGCCTCCGTTAGCTTTAGCCTCTGCAGTTTTAGCCTCCGTCAGCTTTAGCCTCGTTAGCTTTAGCCTCCACAGTTTTAGCCTCCGTCAGCTTTAGCCTCCGTCAGCTTTAGCCTCTGTTAGCTTTAGCCTCCGTCAGCTTTAGCCTCCGTTAGCTTTAGCCTCTGTAGCTTTAGCCTCCGTTAGCTTAAGCCTCCGTCAGCTTTAGCCTCCGTCAGCTTTAGCCTCCGTCAGCTTTAGCCTCCGTCAGCTTTAGCCTCCGTCAGCTTTAACCTCTGCAGTTTTAGCCTCCGATAGCTTTAGCCTCCATCAGCTTTAGCCTCCGTTAGCTTTAGCCTCCGTTAGCTTTAGCCTCTGCAGTTTTAGCCTCCGTTAGCTTTAGCCTCCGTCAGCTTTAGCCTCCGTTAGCTTTAGCCTCTGCAGCTTTAGCCTCCGTCAGCTTTAGCCTCTGTTAGCTTTAACCTCTGCAGCTTTAGCCTCCGTTAGCTTTAGCCTCCGTTAGCTTTAACCTCCGTTAGCTTTAACCTCCGTTAGCTTTAACCTCCGTTAGCTTTAGCCTCCGTTAGCCTCTGTTAGCTTTAGCCTCCATTAGCTTTAGCCTCCGTCAGCTTTAGCCTTCGTCAGCTTTAGCCTCCGTCAGCTTTAGCCTCTGTTAGCTTTAACCTCTGCAGCTGTAGCCTCTGCAGCTTTAGCCTCCGTTAGCTTTAGCCTCCGTCAGCTTTAGCCTCTGTTAGCTTTAGCCTCTGCAGTTTTAGCCTCCGTCAGCTTTAGCCTCTGTTAGCTTTAGCCTCTGTTAGTTTTAGCCTCCGTCAGCTTTAGCCTCTGTTAGTTTTAGCCTCCGTCAGCTTTAGCCTCTGTTAGCTTTAGCCTCCATCAGCTTTAACCTCTGCAGCTGTAGCCTCCGTTAGCTTTAACCTCTGTAGCTTTAGCCTCCGTTAGCTTAAGCCTCCGTTAGCTTTAGCCTCCGTCAGCTTTAGCCTCCGTCAGCTTTAGCCTCTGCAGTTTTAGCCTCCGATAGCTTTAGCCTCCATCAGCTTTAGCCTCCGTTAGCTTTAGCCTCTGTTAGCTTTAGCCTCTGCAGTTTTAGCCTCCGTTAGCTTTAGCCTCCGTTAGCTTTAACCTCCGTCAGCTTTAGCCTCCGTTAGCTTTAACCTCTGCAGCTTTAGCCTCCGTTAGCTTTAGCCTCGGTTAGCTTTAGCCTCCGTTAGCTTTAGGCTCTGCAGCTTTAGCCTCCGTCAGCTATATATATATATATATATATATATATATATATATATATATATATATATATATATACACACATTGTATATATATATATATATATATATGTATATATACACACACATATATATATATACACACATTGTATATATATATATATATATATATATATATATATATATATATATATACATATACACACACATATATACATATATATTATATATATGTGTATATATATATATATATAATGTGTATATATATATATATATATATATATATATATATATATACACAATGTATATAATATATATATATATATACAATGTATATAATATATATATATATATATATATATATATATAATGTGTATATATATATATATATATATATGTATATATATATGTATATATATATATATATATATATATATATACATATATATATATATATACATATATATATATATATATATATATATATCCGTTAGCTTTAACCTCTGCAGCTTTAGCCTCTGTTAGCTTTAGCCTCCGTTAGCTTTAGTCTCCGTTAGCTTTAGCCTCCGTTAGCTTTAGCCTCCGTTAGCTTTAGCCTCCGTTAGCTTTAGTCTCCGTTAGCTTTAGTCTCCGTTAGCTTTAGCCTCCGTTAGCTTTAGCCTCCGTTAGCTTTAGCCTCCGTTAGCTTTAGCCTCCGTTAGCTTTAGCCTCCGTTAGCTTTAGTCTCCGTTAGCTTTAGTCTCCGTTAGCTTTAGCCTCCGTTAGCTCTAGTACAATCCGAGTAACGTACTAAGAAAGTGCTGGTGCGTCTGCCCGGAAACAGGAAGAGAATTGGTACAAAAAAGAGCTGCGCTGCGATTGGGCGGCACCGCGGGCGGTGGGCGGGGCTCAGTTTGTGAGGGCTAAAGCGTCACCGTGGCACCTCCCACTCTGCAGCAGAAGAACAAAGAGAGGAGAGAAAAGAGTGAGAGAAAACACGTGGGTTAAAAACACAGAAAGGGGGGTTAATGTCGTCACGGTTACGAACACGCTCCAAAGCAGGAAACACAGAGACGGTAACTTGGCAACCACGTTCTCTTCAAAATACATTTTAAAATTTTAAAAATAAAGTACTTTACATTTAAGTACATTTTTTGACTATATTTTGAACAAAAAAATATAATAAGAACAAAATGTAAAAAATAAAGTACTTTACATTTAGGACTCTTTTTATAAAACGCTTTGAAAGTCACGATCATTATTCTTTGGTACGATTATTATTGTGAACTGAATCATCCCGATTATTAAACCTCCAGGTCCTGAAAGAAACGAGGAGATTCTGACGTGAGGAAAGTGTTAATGACGAATGAAGCTGTGATGAGGCTTTGATGACTCTCCATTCAGGGGGGGGTCTGGGGGGTGTCGGGGGTCTGGGGGGTGTCGAGGGTCTGGGGGGTGTCGAGGGTCTGTGGGGTGTCGGGGTCTGGGGGGTGTCGAGGGTCTGTGGGGTGTCGGGGTCTGGGGGGTGTCGAGGGTCTGTGGGGTGTCGGGGGTCTGGGGGGTGTCGGGGGTCTGTGGGGTGTCGGGGGTCTGGGGGGTGTCGGGGGTCTGGGGGGTGTCGGGGGTCTGGGGGGTGTCGGGGGTCTGTGGGGTGTCGAGGGTCTGTGGGGTGTCGGGGGTCTGGGGGGTGTCGGGGGTCTGGGGGGTGTCGGGGGTCTGGGGGGTGTCGAGGGTCTGTGGGGTGTCGGGGGTCTGGGGGGTGTCGGGGGTCTGGGGGGTGTCGGGGGTCTGGGGGGTGTCGGGGGTCTGTGGGGTGTCGGGGGTCTGTGGGGTGTCGGGGGTCTGGGGGGTGTCGGGGGTCTGGGGGGTGTCGGGGGTCTGTGGGGTGTCGAGGGTCTGTGGGGTGTCGGGGGTCTGGGGGGTGTCGGGGGTCTGGGGGGTGTCGGGGGTCTGGGGGGTGTCGGGGGTCTGGGGGGTGTCGGGGGTCTGGGGGGTGTCGAGGGTCTGTGGGGTGTCGGGGTCTGGGGGGTGTCGGGGGTGTCGGGGGGGGACACGTACGTGGGGGACAGCAGGCTGCAGAAGGGCGTGTACCGCTCGATACACGGCGTGGACAGACGTCGGGTCTGTCGGATCTGAAAACCACACTTCAGCATCAGCAAAACAAGAACGATAAAAGAGAAACGGGCCTGAGAACTCCTGCTACGGACACGACACACGACACACGACACACGACACACGACACACGACACACGACACACGACACACGACCTTGTTAGACAGCATTGGTTTCACTCAGAATGTAAATAAAGCGACTCACACTCACAAGAACACTCTGGATCTTGTCCTAACGTATGGAACAGAGATTAGTGACCTCAGTGTCCTCCCTCAAAACCCTATATTGTCAGATCATTTCCTAATTACCTTTCAGTTTATTCTTAAAGATCATCCAGTCCCACAAAATAAAGTTATAATGACAAGGACAATATCTGAAAAATCTATCTCAAAATTCAAAGAAATAATAGAGCCAATATTCAGTGACATGTCATGTGATCCTGTCATGTGATCATGTCATGTGATCATGTCATGTGATCATGTCATGTGATCATGTCATGTGATCATGTCATGTGATCCTGCTGAGAACAGCTTTAGTCCCAGTTTAAGTGATCAATGTGTCGACTTGACCATGAATTCTCTGAAGTCTGCTCTTGACGTTGTCGCGCCGTTAAAACAGAAGGTCATTAGGCCAAAGCGCGCCTCCCCATGGTACAACCAAGAACTGCGTTCACATAAACAAAGAGTTAGAAAGTTAGAGGGATTATTTCGTCGCTCTCACACCGAAGAATCCCTAAAAGCAGGAAAAGTTGCCTGCTGTCCTATAAGCAGGCTCTGCGTAAGGCCCAAACCAGATATTATTCAAATCTAATAGAAGTCAACAAAAGTAACACTAAATTCCTTTTCAGCGCTGTAGCTAGGCTAACAAACTGTCACAGTGCAGTAGAGCCCTCAATCCCAGCTACACTTAGCTCTGATGATTTCCTCCTATTTTTTAATAATAAAATAAAAACAATCAGAGATAAATTAGATGAAATTACCCCCGCTATTAGCCCTGAACTAGCCCAAGCTGTAAATCTAACGTCCCATATAAATCCACCTGTAAACCTAGAAAGGTTCACAGCTGTTGATCAAGCAGAGATAACTTCAGCCATTATGTCCTCTAAAAGCTCAACTTGTGTCCTAGACCCCATTCCAAGCTCCTCAAAGACATTCTCCCCCTAATTATAGACCCTATTCTTAATATAATAAATACTTCACTCGAAAGTGGCTATGTTCCACAGTCCTTCAAACATGCAGTCATTAAACCTCTTCTGAAAAAGCCTAATCTAGATCCCGACCTATTGGTAAACTACAGACCTATTTCAAATCTTCCCTTCGTCTCTAAAATCCTTGAAAAAGTTGTAGTAAAACAGCTTTGTCGCCACCTGCAGGACAATAACTTATTTGAAGTTTTCCAGTCAGGGTTCAGAGCCCACCACAGCACTGAAACTGCACTAGTTAAAGTCACAAATGATTTGTTATTAGCCGCTGACGATGGACTGGTCTCAATCCTGGTTCTGTTGGACCTCAGCGCAGCGTTTGACACCATCGACCACAACATTCTACTGCAGAGGTTAGAATGTGATGTAGGTGTTGGAGGAACAGCCCTCAGCTGGTTTAAATCCTATCTATCTGATAGGTTCCAATTTGTTAATGTAAACCAGAGCTCCTCACCAAGCTCTAAAGTAATTTACGGTGTGCCACAGGGTTCGGTACTCGGTCCAATTCTGTTTACTCTTTATATGCTACCATTAGGCAACATTATCAGAAAGCATGACATTAACTTCCACTGCTCTGCAGACGACACTCAGCTGTATTTATCAATGAAACCTGATCAGAGCGATCAAGTAGACAGACTTAGTACTTGTGTGAAGGAGATAAAAACCTGGATGACACTAAACTACCTGCTTCTTAACCCTGAAAAAACCGAGGTCATTGTGCTGGTCCTAAGCATCTACGAGACGCTCTATCTGAGCAGATAGTCACACTGGACAATGTCAGTGTAGCCTCCAGTTCTACTGTAAGAAACCTTGGAGTCTTATTTGACCAGGAGCTCTCATTTAAAGCTCATATAAATCAAGCTTGTAAAACAGCCTATTTCCATTTGCGCAACAAGAGCCAAAATCAGAAGAATCCTGCCTAAAAGTGATGCCAAAAAACTTATCCATGCATTTGTAACGACTAGATTAGACTACTGTAACTCCCTGCTTGCAGCGTGTCCTAAAAGCTCCATAAAAAGCTTTCAACTGGTTCAAAATGCAGCAGCAAGATTACTAACAGGAACAAAAAGAAGAGAGCACATTACGCCAGTGCTGGAGTCTCTTCACTGGCTCCCCGTCGAGTCCAGAATCAAATTCAAAATTCTACTCTTGACCTACAAAGCCATAAATGACATGGCCCCATCCTACCTCAAAGATGCTATAGAACCATATCATCCAAACAGAGCTCTTCGCTCTCAGAATGCCGGCCTTCTGGTGGTGCCAAGAGTCTCTAAAAGTACTGTAGGAGGTAGAGCGTTTAGCTACCAAGCTCCTGTGTTATGGAATCAGCTCCCGACCCATGTTAAATATGCTGACACAGTCTCTTCATTTAAGTCCAGGCTTAAAACGTTCCTCTTCGAAATCGCTTATGGTCAGAGTAGTTAGGAACAGAAAGATAAACCCACAGCTTTAGCTCCGCTGCCCTAGGAGTAACTATGCTGGGGGAAGTATGACAGCTTGAGCTCTGTCTTCTTCTTCTGACTTTTTCTATCAAACAATATTTATTTCTTAATTCCACTTGCAAACTGTTCACCGCCTTCTTTGTCTTTCTCTCACTCCTGAGGACCTGTGGACCCAGATGTCCCTCTCCTGGTGAAGTGTCCCTGCCCCATGTGGACGGTCCCTCATCTGCCTGAAGAGTGGCTCCAGCTCCAGTCTCCCTCACGTCTGTGAGAGTCACATCCTCCTTCACTGGAACTAACACAGGGACATACGCTTTTGTCCCAAAGAGGTTTTTTTTGTAGTTTTTCCTGTAGAAGGAGGAGCTAAGGACAGAGGGAGGAGCTAAGGACAGAAGGAGGAGCTAAGGACAGAAGGAGAGTCTAAGGACAGAGGACCTGGGACATCGTCCCTCGTCCCCACAGACATTGTTGATTCGGCCTCAGAGGCGACTGTTGTTGTGATTTTGGGCCTTACAAAAATAAATTGATTTGATTTGACGACACATGGACACACGGACACGTCACACGACACGACACGACACACGACACACGGACACGACACACGGACACGACACACGGACACGACACACCGACACACACGACACGACACACACGACACGACACACGACACGACACACGACACACGGACACGACACACGGACACGACACACACGACACGACGCACGACACGACACACGGACACGACACACACGACACGACACACGACACGACACACGACACACGGACACGACACACGGACACGACACACGACACACGACACACACGACACGACACACGACACGACGCACGACACGACACACGGACACGACACACGGACACGACACACACGACACGACACATGTGACTTTCTGGTTAGACAGAATAGCACATGCAGCAGCTTTTCAGACGGTTTCCTTTGCTTGCTCTGCCTGCGTCAGGTTGTGTGTCGGGTTGTGTGTCGGGTTGTGTGTCGGGTTGTGTGTGGGGTTGTGTGTCGGGTTGTGTGTCGGGTTGTGTGTCGGGTTGTGTGTGGGGTTGTGTGTCGGGTTGTGCGTCGGATTGTGCGTGGGGTTGTGCGTGGGGTTGTGCGTCGGGTTGTGTGTGGGGTTGTGTGTCGGGTTGTGTGTGGGGTTGTGTGTGGGGTTGTGTGTGGGGTTGTGTGTGGGGTTGTGTGTCGGGTTGTTTGTCAGGTTGTGTGTCAGGTTGTGTGTGGGGTTGTGTGTCAGGTTGTGTGTCAGGGTGTGTGTCAGGTTGTGTGTCAGGGTGTGTGTCAGGTTGTGTGTCAGGGTGTGTGTCAGGTTGTGTGTCAGGGTGTGTGTCAGGTTGTGTGTCAGGGTGTGTGTCAGGGTGTGTGTCAGGTTGTGTGTCAGGGTGTGTGTCAGGTTGTGTGTCAGGGTGTGTGTCAGGTTGTGTGTCAGGTTGTGTGTCAGGGTGTGTGTCAGGTTGTGTGTCAGGATGTGTGTCAGGTTGTGTGTCAGGTTGTGTGTGGGGTTGTGTGTGGGGTTGTGTGTGGGGTTGTGTGTGGGGTTGTGTGTCAAGTTGTGTGTCGGGTTGTGTGTCGGGTTGTGTGTGGGGTTGTGTGTCAGGTTGTGTGTAGGGTTGTGTGTGGGGTTGTGTGTGGGGTTGTGTGTGGGGTTGTGTGTCGGGTTGTGCATCAGGTTGTGCGTCGGGTTGTGCGTCGGGTTGTGCGTCGGGTTGTGCGTCGGGTTGTGCGTGGGGTTGTGTGTCAGGTTGTGTGTCAGGTTGTGTGTCAGGGTGTGTGTCAGGGTGTGTGTCAGGTTGTGTGTCAGGGTGTGTGTCAGGTTGTGTGTCAGGTTGTGTGTCGGGTTGTGTGTCAGGTTGTGTGTGGGGTTGTGTGTGGGGTTGTGTGTGGGGTTGTGTGTGGGGTTGTGTGTCGGGTTGTGTGTGGGGTTGTGTGTCGGGTTGTGTGTGGGGTTGTGTGTCAGGTTGTGTGTCGGGTTGTGTGTGGGGTTGTGTGTCGGGTTGTGTGTGGGGTTGTGTGTCAGGTTGTGTGTCAGGTTGTGTGTGGGGTTGTGTGTCAGGTTGTGTGTCAGGGTGTGTGTCAGGTTGTGTGTCAGGTTGTGTGTCAGGGTGTGTGTCAGGGTGTGTGTCAGGGTGTGCGTCAGGGTGTGCGTCAGGTTGTGTGTGGGGTTGTGTGTGGGGTTGTGTGTCGGGTTGTGCGTCGGGTTGTGCGTCGGGTTGTGCGTCAGGTTGTGCGTCAGGGTGTGCGTCAGGTTGTGCGACAGGTTGTGTGTGGGGTTGTGTGTCGGTTGTGTGTCAGGTTGTGTGTCAGGTTGTGTGTCAGGGTGTGTGTCAGGGTGTGCGTCAGGGTGTGCGTCAGGTTGTGTGTGGGGTTGTGTGTGGGGTTGTGTGTCGGGTTGTGCGTCGGGTTGTGCGTCGGGTTGTGCGTCAGGTTGTGTGTCAGGTTGTGTGTCAGGATGTGTGTCAGGTTGTGTGTGGGGTTGTGTGTGGGGTTGTGTGTGGGGTTGTGTGTGGGGTTGTGTGTCAAGTTGTGTGTCGGGTTGTGTGTCGGGTTGTGTGTGGGGTTGTGTGTGGGGTTGTGTGTCGGGTTGTGTGTCGGGTTGTGCATCAGGTTGTGCGTCGGGTTGTGCGTCGGGTTGTGCGTCGGGTTGTGCGTCGGGTTGTGCGTCGGGTTGTGCGTGGGGTTGTGTGTCAGGTTGTGTGTCAGGTTGTGTGTCAGGGTGTGTGTCAGGGTGTGCGTCAGGGTGTGCGTCAGGGTGTGCGTCAGGGTGTGCGTCAGGGTGTGTGTCAGGTTGTGTGTCAGGTTGTGTGTCAGGATGTGTGTCGGGTTGTGTGTCGGGTTGTGTGTGGGGTTGTGTGTCGGGTTGTGCGTCGGGTTGTGCGTGGGGTTGTGCGTGGGGTTGTGCGTGGGGTTGTGCGTGGGGTTGTGTGTCAGGTTGTGTGTCAGGTTGTGTGTCAGGTTGTGTGTCAGGGTGTGTGTCAGGGTGTGTGTCGGGTTGTGTGTCGGGTTGTGTGTGGGGTTGTGTGTGGGGTTGTGTGTCGGGTTGTGTGTCGGGTTGTGTGTCAGGTTGTGTGTGGGGTTGTGTGTCAGGTTGTGTGTCAGGTTGTGTGTCGGGTTGTGTGTCGGGTTGTGTGTCGGGTTGTGTGTGGGGTTGTGTGTCAGGTTGTGTGTCAGGGTGTGTGTCAGGTTGTGTGTCAGGGTGTGTGTCAGGTTGTGTGTCAGGGTGTGTGTCAGGTTGTGTGTCAGGGTGTGTGTCAGGGTGTGTGTCAGGGTGTGTGTCAGGTTGTGTGTCAGGATGTGTGTCAGGTTGTGTGTCAGGTTGTGTGTCAGGTTGTGTGTGGGGTTGTGTGTGGGGTTGTGTGTGGGGTTGTGTGTGGGGTTGTGTGTCAAGTTGTGCGTCAGGTTGTGCGTCGGGTTGTGCGTCGGGTTGTGCGTCGGGTTGTGCGTCGGGTTGTGCGTCGGGTTGTGCGTGGGGTTGTGTGTCGGGTTGTGTGTCAGGGTGTGTGTCAGGGTGTGTGTCAGGGTGTGTGTCAGGGTGTGTGTCGGGTTGTGTGTCGGGTTGTGTGTCGGGTTGTGTGTGGGGTTGTGTGTGGGGTTGTGTGTGGGGTTGTGTGTGGGGTTGTGTGTGGGGTTGTGTGTCGGGTTGTGTGTGGGGTTGTGTGTCGGGTTGTGTGTGGGGTTGTGTGTCAGGTTGTGTGTCGGGTTGTGTGTGGGGTTGTGTGTCAGGTTGTGCGTCGGGTTGTGCGTCAGGTTGTGCGACAGGTTGTGTGTCGGTTGTGTGTCGGGTTGTGCGTCAGGGTGTGTGTCGGGTTGTGTGTGGGGTTGTGTGTCAGGGTGTGTGTCAGGTTGTGTGTCAGGTTGTGTGTCAGGTTGTGTGTCAGGGTGTGTGTCAGGGTGTGTGTCAGGGTGTGTGTCAGGGTGTGTGTCAGGGTGTGTGTCAGGGTGTGTGTCAGGGTGTGTGTCAGGTTGTGTGTCAGGTTGTGTGTGGGGTTGTGTGTCAGGTTGTGTGTGGGGTTGTGTGTCAGGTTGTGTGTCGGGTTGTGTGTGGGGTTGTGTGTGGGGTTGTGTGTCGGGTTGTGTGTCGGGTTGTGTGTCGGGTTGTGTGTGGGGTTGTGTGTGGGGTTGTGTGTGGGGTTGTGTGTGGGGTTGTGTGTCAGGTTGTGTGTCAGGTTGTGTGTCGGGTTGTGTGTCGGGTTGTGTGTCGGGTTGTGTGTGGGGTTGTGTGTCAGGTTGTGTGTGGGGTTGTGCGTCAGGTTGTGCGTCGGGTTGTGCGTCGGGTTGTGCGTCAGGTTGTGCGTCAGGGTGTGCGTCAGGGTGTGTGTCGGGTTGTGTGTGGGGTTGTGTGTCGGGTTGTGCGTCGGGTTGTGCGTCGGGTTGTGCGTCAGGTTGTGCGTCAGGGTGTGCGTCAGGTTGTGCGACAGGTTGTGTGTGGGGTTGTGTGTCGGTTGTGTGTCAGGTTGTGTGTCAGGTTGTGTGTCAGGTTGTGTGTCGGGTTGTGTGTGGGGTTGTGTGTCAGGTTGTGTGTCAGGTTGTGTGTGGGGTTGTGTGTGGGGTTGTGTGTCAAGTTGTGTGTCGGGTTGTGTGTGGGGTTGTGTGTGGGGTTGTGTGTCGGGTTGTGTGTGGGGTTGTGTGTCGGTTGTGTGTCAGGTTGTGTGTCGGGGTGTGTGTCGGGTTGTGTGTCGGGTTGTGTGTCGGGTTGTGTGTCAGGGTGTGTGTCAGGGTGTGTGTCAGGTTGTGTGTGGGGTTGTGTGTGGGGTTGTGTGTGGGGTTGTGTGTGGGGTTGTGTGTCAGCTTGTGTGTCGGGTTGTGTGTGGGGTTGTGTGTCAGGTTGTGCGTCGGGTTGTGCGTGGGGTTGTGTGTCGGGTTGTGTGTCGGGTTGTGTGTCGGGTTGTGTGTCGGGTTGTGTGTGGGGTTGTGCGTCAGGTTGTGTGTCAGGGTGTGTGTCAGGTTGTGTGACAGGTTGTGTGTCAGGGTGTGTGTCAGGTTGTGTGACAGGTTGTGTGTGGGGTTGTGTGTCGGTTGTGTGTCAGTTGTGTGTGGGGTTGTGTGTGGGGTTGTGTGTCAGGTTGTGTGTCAGGTTGTGTGTCAGGTTGTGTGTCAGGGTGTGTGTGGGGTTGTGTGTCGGGTTGTGCGTCGGGTTGTGCGTCAGGTTGTGTGTCAGGGTGTGTGTCAGGTTGTGTGACAGGTTGTGTGTGGGGTTGTGTGTCGGTTGTGTGTCAGGTTGTGTGTCAGGTTGTGTGTGGGGTTGTGTGTCGGTTGTGTGTCAGGTTGTGTGTCAGGTTGTGTGTGGGGTTGTGTGTCAGGTTGTGTGTCAGGGTGTGTGTCAGGGTGTGTGTGGGGTTGTGTGTGGGGTTGTGTGTCGGTTGTGTGTCAGGTTGTGTGTCAGGTTGTGTGTGGGGTTGTGTGTCAGGTTGTTTGTCAGGGTGTGTGTGGGGTTGTGTGTGGGGTTGTGTGTCAGGTTGTGTGACTCACAGAGCTGGACGATCGTCCTGGGCCTCGTTGAGCCACAATTGCTCCAGAAATGGCTTTAATCCAACTGTGCATCTCCTCTGGACTGTCCGCCTGAAACAGAGAGGAACCAGGTCTGAACCGGGTCTGAACCGGGTCTGAACCAGGTCTGAACCGGGTCTGAACCGGGTCTGAACCGGGTCTGAACCGGGTCTGAACCGGGTCTGAACCGGGTCCAGGACTAAACAAGACTAAACCTGGACAGAAACAAATCTTCAGATGGTCAGACACAAACCTGGACGTAGAAAGTCCTGAAGCCGGTGACCAACTCAAACAGGTTGTGTCTCATCATGGGTTCACTGCACAACAACCACAATCACAATCACAATCACAATCATAATCATAATCATAATCATACCTCTGTTTACACTCCTGGACTGTGTGAATGTCTCTCAGGTGAATGACCCTCAGTGGCTCTCGCTCCTGAAACACAAAGATCCACGACACGTCATAAACACGTCTAAAACGTTTGAAATCTTTACATCATTTTGATAATTCTGTTCCGATTTTCACACAATCGATATCGAAGGGTTTTTTAAGCTGAAGGAACAAAAAAGATTCAAAAAGATTCTTACGTTTCTATTTTTTGAGACGTTTTATTGATTTTATTTGTTTAACTCGTCATTTTGTCACTTTCTCTCGACTTTTCGTTGAAACTGGAGCGAGGAATGTTCTGGAGCACAGGCCACGCCCAGTGTGGAGCACAGGCCACGCCCAGTGTGGAGCACAGGCCACGCCCAGTGTGGAGCACAGGCCACGCCCAGTGTGGAGCACAGGCCACACCCAGTGTGGAGCACAGGCCGAGACACGCAGAGTGTGGTATGCAGAACATGCAAACGCCTCCGCCTCAAAGACACGCTCACACAGGCTGGGGCTGGGGGGCTTTGGGCTCTTGGGGGCTTGGGCTCTCTGGGGGGCTCTTTAGGTTCTCTTTGGGTGCTCTTGGGGGGCTCTTTGGGTGCTCTTTGGGTGCTCTTGGGGGGCTCTTGGGGGGCTCTTGGGGGGCTCTTGGGGGGCTCTTTGGGTGCTCTTTGGGTGCTCTTGGGGGGCTCTTTGGGTGCTCTTTGGGTGCTCTTGGGGGGCTCTTGGGGGGGCTCTTGGGGGGGCTCTTGGGGGGCTCTTTGGGGGCTCTTTGGGGGCTCTTTGGGTGCTCTTGGGGGGCTCTTTAGGTGCTCTTGGGTGCTCTTGGGGGGCTCTTTAGGTGCTCTTGGGGGGCTCTTTAGGTGCTCTTGGGGGGCTCTTTAGGTACTCTTGGGGGGCTCTTTGGGTGCTCTTTAGGTGCTAAAATAAAGACGTTCCTCACCAGGTCTGACTTGAAGTAGCTCAGAGCGTTTTCATCCAGGAGGAAGTAGCGTCGCTTCCACGTCTTCATCTGCGACAGAAAACACATGACACAGGAAGTAGAGTCGAGGGGCCCTTTAAACGAGGGGCCCTTTAAACGAGGGGCCCTTTGCATCAGTAAAGTAGTAGTGTTTTCTCACCACGGCCCCTTGTTTGACGCAGTAGCCCACTTTCATCACGCTCTGGTCCTGGGCCCCTCTCGACAGGAAGTACGGCAGCTGAGAGGCGGGCTTTCGCTTGTCGCCGCCATTTTGACCCTCCGACTGCTCCTGGAGACAACAACAACAACAACATTTAGAACACTAACACTGCTCCTGGAGACAACAACAACAACAACAACAACATTTAGAAAACTAACACTGCTCCTGGAGACAACAACAACAACAACAACATTTAGAACACTAACACTGCTCCTGGAGACAACAACAACAACAACAACATTTAGAACACTAACACTGCTCCTGGAGACAACAACAACAACAACAACAACAACATTTAGAACACTAACACTGCTCCTGGAGACAACAACAACAACAACAACAACAACAACAACAACAACAACATTTAGAACACTAACACTGCTCCTGGAGACAACAACAACAACAACATTTAGAACACTAACACTGCTCCTGGAGACAACATTTACATACATAAACAACATTTGGCATCTCTTTAGAAAACGTCTGAGATACAAGTCATTTATAAATGTTTGTGACTCATTGACAAACAAACTCATTATAATAATTATAATAAGACTTGACCCGGGTCAGGGCTCGTTAGAGACAATGTAAATGACCTGCACACACCTGTGTGGCTGTGATGATGGGGACTCCTCCGATGATCTCTGTCTTTGTGGACACTTGTTTGGCCCCTCCCAGCAGCTCGGCTCCTCCAAGGGGCCCCGGACCCTCCCCCGACTTTGGCACCTGCAACCAATGTGTGCATTTGTCAAGTCTAAACCCAAATTATGCTTCTTTTTTTACCCCCGAGGTCGATCTGAGCGAGACACAAAAATGTGTTTGGTGTGTGTGAGGGGCGTGGCTACAGCGAGCGTGTGTGAGGGGCGTGGCTACAGCGAGCGTGTGTGAAGGGCGTGGCTACAGCGAGCGTGTGTGAGGGGCGTGGCTACAGCGAGCGTGTGTGAAGGGCGTGGCTACAGCGAGCGTGTGTGAGGGGCGTGGCTACAGCGAGCGTGTGTGAAGGGCGTGGCTACAGCGAGCGTGTGTGAGGGGCGTGGCTACAGCGAGCGTGTGTGAAGGGCGTGGCTACAGCGAGCGTGTGTGAGGGGCGTGGCTACAGCGAGCGTGTGTGAAGGGCGTGGCTACAGCGAGCGTGTGTGAGGGGCGTGGCTACAGCGAGCGTGTGTGAAGGGCGTGGCTACAGCGAGCGTGTGTGAGGGGCGTGGCTACAGCGAGCGTGTGTGAAGGGCGTGGCTACAGCGAGCGTGTGTGAGGGGCGTGGCTACAGCGAGCGTGTGTGAAGGGCGTGGCTACAGCGAGCGTGTGTGAGGGGCGTGGCTACAGCGAGCGTGTGTGAAGGGCGTGGCTACAGCGAGCGTGTGTGAAGGGCGTGGCTACAGCGAGCGTGTGTGAAGGGCGTGGCTACAGCGAGCGTGTGTGAGGGGCGTGGCTACAGCGAGCGTGTGTGAAGGGCGTGGCTACAGCGAGCGTGTGTGAGGGGCGTGGCTACAGCGAGCGTGTGTGAAGGGCGTGGCTACAGCGAGCGTGTGTGAAGGGCGTGGCTACAGCGAGCGTGTGTGAGGGGCGTGGCTACAGCGAGCGTGTGTGAGGGGCGTGGCTACAGCGAGCGTGTGTGAGGGGCGTGGCTACAGCGAGTGTGTGTGAGGGGCGTGGCTACAGCGAGCGTGTGTGAGGGGCGTGGCTACAGCGAGCGTGTGTGAGGGGCGTGGCTACAGCGAGCGTGTGTGAGGGGCGTGGCTAAAGCGAGCGTGTGTGAGGGGCGTGGCTAAAGCGAGCGTGTGTGAGGGGCGTGGCTAAAGCGAGCGTGAGCGTGAACGGTTTTGCCTCATTTCTTTGACTTCTCTGCAAAGCCTCTACGCCGCGCGGACTCTGCAGTTTAGACTCTACAAACGCTCAGATGTTAAAGTGTTTGAAATGCGCAGGTGGAGTCTGAGCGCGTGTGCACCTGTTGTGTCAGCTCCAGCAGGGGAGGCACCGCTCTGCAGCGAGGTCACCATCAGGTCAAATCATGATTCAGCCTTTTACTGAATAGTCCTGAACCTAGTCCCAGTTATGTCCCGGTTATGTCTCGGTTCAGATTAAGTCCTGGTCCTGGTTGAGTCCTGGTCCTGGTTGAGTCCTGGTCCTGGTTGAGTCCTGGTTCTTGGACTCACGGTGATCTTGGTGGCGTTGTTGAGGACGTTGATCCACTCCACCAGATCCTGTTGGTCGTTGGCCTGAAGGAAGAACTTCCTCATTCCAGCGTTTATCACTGAAACAAACACCTGCAGTGAGAGTCCTGCAGTGAGAGTCCTGCTGTGAGAGTCCTGCAGTGAGAGTCCTGCAGTGTGAGGGTCCTGCAGTGAGAGTCCTGCAGTGAGAGTCCTGCAGTGTGAGAGTCCTGCAGCGAGAGTCCTGCAGCGAGAGTCCTGCAGCGAGAGTCCTGCAGTGAGAGTCCTGCAGTGAGAGTCCTGCAGTGTGAGAGTCCTGCAGTGAGAGTCCTGCAGTGTGAGAGTCCTGCAGTGAGAGTCCTGCAGTGTGAGAGTCCTGCAGCGAGAGTCCTGCAGTGAGAGTCCTGCAGCGAGAGTCCTGCAGCGAGAGTCCTGCAGTGAGAGTCCTGCAGTGAGAGTCCTGCAGTGTGAGAGTCCTGCAGTGAGAGTCCTGCAGTGAGAGTCCTGCAGTGAGAGTCCTGCAGTGTGAGAGTCCTGCAGTGAGAGTCCTGCAGTGAGAGTCCTGCAGTGAGAGTCCTGCAGTGAGAGTCCTGCAGTGACTCTGTCGAGCTCTGACTCGGGCTCACCGCGCTCCATTAGCCGGAGTTAGCACGAGTTAGCATGTTCAACGACAGAGTTAGCATTAGCCTCCACACATCACTATAATAACGACCACAGCCACTCGAGCGTGACGCCAGAGCAGAGACACAAAACATCGCTACCGTTAGCCATTAGCGCCGAAATTAGCATAGCGCCGAAATCAGCATAGCGCTTTTCCTGACGCTCAGAGACGCTCCACAGTTCAGCGCAGACAAAACACACAAACCAAACAACAAAAGAAAGCGGAACACAATTTAAAAGTCTAGCAATGCTACATTTGATTTATTAGGCCCGAGTGCCACAAGCTGCGAGAGGCCTATTAATCTCGTAAGGCCGTGCGAAGCGCGGCTGCAAAAGTGCGCACGTAGTGCGCACGAAATCGAGCGCGAAGCGCTCGCCCACTTCCAAACACTCACTAACGCACTCCTTCACTCATGCACGCCCCGTGCAGACTAATTAGTTGTAGGAAAATGGAACATTACCATTGTAAACGGGCGAAGCCCGTGCAAAAGTGCGCACTAAACGAGCACTTTACATTGCAGTATGTAATTACTTATAAAGTACTCATTTGCGCTAAGTAGCTCACGAATACGTTCCATCTCTTGCATGTTCCGTTCATATAAACATGTAATGCAAAAATTGAACATTATTACTGTTTAGAGGGCCAAAAGCACAAAGTGGGCGGAGCGCTTTCCGAAAATGTATAGTTTATGATATTTGAAAAATGGGAAACATTGTTTTCGCATCGGAATATTATTCTTTCTTCTTCTTCTTCTTCTTCTCGGGACACGCCCCCTATTTTTCACCCAGTGACATTGACGAAAAGTCACAAAAATGTTCACACCTCTAAAAATCGTGCCTCTACATTCTGGCCATTTCCCTTTTCTAAAATAAAAAAATTGGCGCGTCAAATGTACCAAAAATGCATTGAGAGATTAAGATAGGAAATGACCCAAAAAAAATCTTATCGTAGAATAATGAAATTTGGCGCAGAGGTAGATGGTGACAAGAGAAGTAACAAATATTATTACGGCAACGCCGTCCACCCAACCAAATGTCGGCCATATTGCTTCAAAAATGGCTAAGCATGACTTGGTGAAAATGGTGCTGAGGAGTGGGACATCAAAAGTTATTCAAATGACTTTGACCCTGTCACAGTTTCTGTGGGTTTGGGCGAAGCCTCAAACTGTAGCAAGAATTTCATAAATCTCCCAAATTTAACATTTCTGCCGTTTGCGCAGATAAAGTCCGAATTGCGTCAAATTAGAATCAGTTGTTAAACTCTTTGCCCTAAACCTACTTGAAGTGAAATAAATTCATTTGGCGCCACAGCGCCCCCTACAGATTTTATATGGAGGTTAAATGTTTAGTTTTGCGAAATTATATGAAATTTGACACAAAACTCAATTTTAGCCCCATCAAAAAAGTCATTGACTCATGTCATAATTGTTATGGCGTTGCCGTAGCGATGACCAAAACCTCCCATGTTATTCCAATGGGGAAATCACCAGAACATGTTTACACTTTAGACTTTCACAAACT